>NC_134402.1:167091219-167461219 GCF_038048845.1 Mixophyes fleayi
TATTTGATGAACCCGGTCGTTACCTCTGCAGCCTCAAGTATCCTTAGACTCCGCCAGGGGTCACGTTTGGTGGCACAATATGTTATCTCATTTCACATCTTGTCATCTGAATTATGTTGGAATAATGACGCTTTGGTGGCTACCTTTTGGCACGGCTTATCGGATAAGATCAAGGACGCCCTTGCCTCCCAGGAACTACCCGCTACTTTAGATGCTTTAATTTCTTTGTGTAACAGAGTGGATCTACATTTCTGTGAGAGAGCTGCTGAGAAGGATAATCCTCATCGTTCTTTACCTAGGACATTGGCTCGCTATCCTCCCCCAACTCTTAAGGAGGAACCGATGCTATTGGGACGGTCACGTTTGACTCTGGAGGAGCGCGACCGAAGATTTAAAAATAAGTTGTGTATATACTGTGCCGACCCAGGGCATATCCTTAACAAGTGTCCCAAGAAATCGGGAACATACCAAAGCCTGATTTGTTCTGGGGAAGTCAAATTAGGCAATATTAAATCTTCTCCTCAATCATCATTACCTACAGTATGTTCATTTCCAGTCATATTACATGGTCCTTCAGGCCTTATTCATTCTCATGCCTTATTGGATTCTGGAGCTGCTGGGAATTTTATCTCCTCTTCTCTTGTGTCTCAGGGGTCTTTGCCCACATCCTTCCTAGAGCATCCTGTATCTATTTCTGCAATTGATGGATCTCGTATCTCCAATGGTCTCGTTAAGAAATGCACTCAGCCTATTCTTCTACAAATAGGAGCATTACATAAGGAGATGATATCCTTTCATGTTTTACCCTCTTCTACCAGTCCTATCATTCTGGGACTACCATGGCTCCAACAACACTCTCCGCAGATGGATTGGACCACTTCTCAAGTTCTATCTTTGAGTTTAAACTGTTTTAAAAATTGTCTTTCTCGTGTTCATCCCCTGGCCTCTACTAGCATCTCATCTGAACTTCTACCCAGCTGGCTTCCAAGTCAGTATCTGTCATTTCGGGATGTCTTTGACAAAGCCAGATCGGAACATCTTCCTCCTCACCGGGCATGGGATTGTCCTATTGATCTTCTACCTGACCAAATCCCTCCGCGAGGTCGTGTATATCCTTTATCACTGCCAGAGACCCAAGCCATGTCTGAGTATGTCCAAGAGAATCTTCAACGTGGATTTATTAGACCTTCGTCTTCTCCTGCTGGGGCCGGTTTCTTTTTTGTTAAAAAGAAGGATGGGTCTCTTCGCCCATGTATTGACTACAGAGGTCTTAACGCTATTACAATTAAGAACCGATACCCCATTCCTCTCATCACTGAATTGTTCGACCGTATAAAGGGGGCCAAGATTTTCACAAAGCTAGACCTTAGGGGAACTTATAACCTCATCAGAATTAAAACCGGCGATGAATGGAAAACTGCTTTTAACACTCGTGACGGTCACTACGAATACCTAGTGATGCCCTTTGGTTTATGTAATGCCCCTGCAGTGTTCCAAAGCTTTGTTAACGAGATTTTCAGAGACCTCCTCTTTGATTGTGTCGTGGTATATCTGGATGACATCCTGATCTTCTCCCAGGACCTTCACTCTCATCGCCTTCACGTGGCAGAAG
Source organism: Mixophyes fleayi (assembly GCF_038048845.1). Taxonomy (NCBI): domain Eukaryota; kingdom Metazoa; phylum Chordata; class Amphibia; order Anura; family Limnodynastidae; genus Mixophyes; species Mixophyes fleayi. The sequence goes on from NC_134402.1 coordinate 167,092,832, forward strand.
TCCTCTCACGACTCCGTAAGAACCAACTTTTTTGCAAGTTAGAGAAATGCTTGTTTGAACAACTTCAAATGTCATTCCTTGGCTACATAGTCTCAGGCACAGGATTAAAGATGGATCCAGAGAAGGTACGAGCTATACTTGAGTGGCCTCTCCCTTTGGGGTTGAAGCCTGTACAACGCTTCCTAGGATTCTCTAATTATTACAGACGTTTTATTAAAGGATATTCCACCATTGTGGCACCCATTGTGTCTCTCACCCGGAAGGGTGCCAACCCCAAATCTTGGCCACCAGAGGCCTTAAAGGCTTTCGATTTCCTCAAAGAAGCATTCTCTTCGGCACCAATTTTTCAACAACCTGATACGTCTCAGTCATTCTTCCTCGAAATTGATGCCTCAAGTGTTGGAGTAGGGGCTGTCCTTTCTCAAAAGTCTCATCTTAATCAGTTCCATCCTTGTACGTTTTTCTCCAGGAAGTTTGCCAGCAGAGAAGAATTATGCCATTGGCGATAAAGAGTTACTTGCCATTAAAATAGCTTTGGAAGAATGGCGTTCTCTTCTAGAAGGAGCTAGATACCCTGTCACAATTTTCACGGATCACAAAAACCTTTTGTATCTACAATCCGCTCAATGCCTAAATCCTAGGCAAGCTAGGTGGTCTCTCTTCTTCTCTCGCTTTGACATTCAAATTACATTTAAACCTGGAGAAAAGAACAAACATGCAGATGCTCTATCTCGAGCCTTTTCCTATGATACCGAGACCGAGGAGGTAAAACCTCGTCCTATATTAGATCCCAAGTGTATATTAACATCTACTCTGTCTCCAGCCAGTACACCACCACCAGGGAAGACTTTTGTGCCATCTGATTTACGAAAGAAGCTTCTGACCTGGTCCCACTCTACTCGTTTTACTGGTCATACTGGGGTACGTAAAACCATGGATTTGGTCTCTCGCAATTATTGGTGGCCAAAACTTCATCATGATGTTAAAGACTTTGTGGCTTCTTGTGAGATCTGTAACCAACATAAGTCATCTCGCCAATCACCTACTGGACAATTAATCCTGCTGCCCATTCCGGACAAACCATGGACCCATCTGAGCATGGACTTTATTACCGACCTACCCCCTAGTAAAAAGTATAATACCATCTGGGTAGTGGTAGATCGGTTTTCGAAAATGGCTCATTTCGTTGCACTTGTTGGCCTTCCATCTTCATCTGTCCTTGCCATACACTTCATCAAGGAAATATTCCGGTTGCATGGTTGTCCCACAGAGATCGTCTCTGATCGTGGAGTTCAGTTTGTGTCTAAATTTTGGCGAGCCTTATGTAAAGTTCTTGGTATCCAGTTAAATTTTTCCTCATCCTACCATCCTCAGTCTAATGGACAGACAGAACGTGTAAATCAAGACTTGGAAACTTTCCTCAGAATGTTCTCTAATGCCAATCAAGATGACTGGGTAGACCTTCTAGCTTGGGCAGAATTTGTGCATAACAATGCCCTTCATGAGTCAACTTCTACATCACCTTTTTCTACTGTGTATGGGACTCATCCATCATTTCCCAGGTTTACCTCCCTCCCACCCACCCAGGTTCCTGCGGTTAATCTCGTTCAACGGAGATTCGTGTCAATCTGGAATCAAGTGAGGAGTTGTCTTAAGAAATCTTCCAAACGTTACAAGTTTGCGGCAGATAGAAAACGTCAGGCCGCACCTGCTTTCAAGATAGGTGATAAAGTATGGCTCTCTACAAAGAATATCCGTCTCAAAACCCCTTGTATGAAGTTTGCTCCTCGCTTTATTGGACCTTATACTATTTCTAAAGTCATTAATCCAGCTTCTGTGAAATTATCGTTACCAGCTGCTCTTCGGATCTCCAATTCTTTTCATGTCTCTTTGTTGAAACCGCTGGTCATCAACCGCTTTTCGTCTACCCGTACTTCCTCTACAGTACCTAAAGTCCATCTGGATCAAGAATTTGAGGTTAAACAAATACTAGATTCAAGAGTCTGTAAAGGAGGTTTAAAGTATTTAGTAGACTGGAAAGGGCTTGGTCCTGAGGAACGCTCCTGGATCGGCGCTGCGGATGTCCATGCTCCATTTCTGGTTAAGAACTTTCACAAGAAGTTTCCATCGAAGCCGAATCCTAAGTGTGCGGTGCCCACCTTTAAAGGGGGGGGGGGTACTGTCACACGGCGCTTATTCGGCTTCCATAAACAAAGACTAGGACACTCACCTGTGCCTCATTAGCAGCCCTCAAACCCTTAGTCTGATCTGCACATGTGCAGACTGAGCGCCTGTCTGTTTCTGGCAAGATTCCTATTAGTCTCAGGTTCTGGCTCTAAACTTGAAAAGGCACCTCCTCCCATTCCTCTGGGCCTGTTCATCAAGTTACCTGGCTGTTTAGGTTCCTACCTATTTTGTGTGCTCTCACCTGGATCGTCAGTGCCTCTGCTGTGTTGCTGTTCAAAGGCTATACTGCTCAAACTACATCTCCATGGACTGCACCACTCAAGATCATCTACTCCACATTTGTCTCGGTGGCTCAGTGGTTATTACAGGTTGTATCATCTGAGCTGCTTGCTCTTACCCACTCCACTTTGTTGCTGGACTGTTAATTGTACCTCATGTATTGTGCTGCCTCATTGTGGTCTCATATACCTGCTGCATTACCATCTCCACTTTGTTGCTGGATTGTTACTTGTACTTCCTGTATCGTGCTGCCTCATTGTGGTCTCATATACCTGCTGCATTACCATCTCCACTTTGTTGCTGGACTGTTACTTGTACCTCCTGTATCGTGCTGCCTCATTGTGGTCTCATATACCTGCTGCATTACCATCTCCACTTTGTTGCTGGACTGTTCCTGCTATCGCTATATTTGAATACACTGATTATACTGCTATATTGTATGCACTCATGCTGCATTGCTGGTGGTACTGCTCACCCTGTTCCTATGTTCCTTGTGCTTAATTACCAAGACTTTCTGTGATCATTCAAGCATCATTAAATCGCTAATTGTACCTTATCCTGCATCTGCCTACTTCACACCAGTTACTATCACTCCCTCAAGAGTCCAGAATACCAAACTGTGACAAAAGTATTACATTGTCTGCCTATAGGGTTGTGTACTGGGAGGGACTATAGTCTTGGGGGGATTGTGGTTTATCTCTGGAGGATTATATTGTGTGAAATAATGTTAGAATATATGGATTATATATAATGAATGAGAGTGGTATGTAATATAAATGGCATTTGAGTTTTATAGTGTTGTGATATATGTTGTGACCTTATTTTATGGAACTCCCAGAACTTTGGGAGTCTCCCGGATGTTCCGGGCGAGTAGGCAACTATGCTTAAACGTATATATAAAACAGGCAATTAATATAATGTATTGTATTAACATCTATGCTAACATGCATGCAAATAAAAATATATAAAAATGTAAACATCTTTAATTCTCAGCATGCACAGTAAATGTAGATAACAGATCTCTTACCTTTTCTTGCTTTTTATCATTGTAAAGAAAAAGTTTATTTCCTCTTAATTCAGTCCAGTACTTAATTTCCTGCAGACAAAGCAAAAATGTCATTAATAAAATATTTAACAAATAAAACATAAATAAAACAAGACTATAGATTTGCATCAATAGTAGAATATTCCATAGGTCATTTTATTTTGCCTTATTTTTAATCTTTTGAGAATCTAGCACAATAGTTTTCCATTTTTTAGAGAAATGTAGAAAAAGGAAACCTATACGACGTAGTCTATATTAGAGATGCTCGGCTCTGTTCTCCGAGAACTGGGCACACCCGAACTTAGCAGATCCGGGTAGGCTCGGTACTTTCGCGCGCCCTTGGAATTGAAAATGAGGCAAAGCATCATCGTTATGTTGTTGGATCACGCAAGTTTTGGATTCTATAAGTACCACCCTCCGCGGCGATTCAGCGCCATTTCACAGAGACACACAGAAGGGGTAGCCCAGTTCTTGGCAGTCTCTAGTGCAGTTGGGCAGTGTCATAGCTATAAAGAAAGAGGAGGGGTAGCAGTGTTCTCTAAAGTCTTCAGTGACATTCTACTGAGTTATAGCTCACACAGAAACAGAAGAGCTTCATTTCCAATTGTCATTGCTGAAATAAAAATAATAGGGCTGGCAGTCTTGTTCTAAATCTGTATTCACATTGTACTGTGTTATATAGCTAACACACAAACAGGACAGCTCCATTGCTAATTGTCATTGCTAAAATAGAAATAATACGGTTGCCAGTCTTGTTCTAAATCTGCAGTCACATTTTACTGTGTAATCAAAAAGGATTCACAGCAGTACACAGAAGACCAGGAGCATCAAGCAGCTGCTGGCACCAGTCATGATGATAGTAATACCTCTACGTCATCTGCCGTCATGTTAAATTGCATAGTGTTTTTAAGTCAGGGAAAAATTTTTTAAAAAAAACACCTTTTACCTTGGTAAATAAAAAAACCCCTGTAATCCAGGTAAAGTTATCTGCATAAAAAAAAAAATTGCCAACATGCCATTCTACACACGCAGTGGCAAGGAAAGAATGAGGCCTTCGCCTTTCTCTATGAGCGCTAGTTCTTCAACTGTCACTGAGGCATCTTCTTTTAAGGTCAGTCATGACCAAGCAAGACCTTGTCATTTGGACTCCAAAAGTGGTGACCAAATGCTTTTACGTATAAAAGCCAAGCAGGAAGAAAACAGTAAGGCATTACAGGAAGACGTATGTTCAGATTCAGAAATAACACAAATACCTGAAGAGAGTCTATCCACGAGTGCTATGTGTAATCCTGACCTTTCTGATAGTGTACCCATAAAGAAGGCCCCTTTCAGAATTTCTGCAGATGTGTGCATGAGCAGCCCAAGTGTAGCTGGTGATATATAATTGAGGATGCCACTTTGGAATTGCAACAGGATGAGGGGGATATTTGTGTATCTGACGAGGGCACTAATGAGGTTGATGATGATGATGAGGATGATGTTGTTTGTGTAAGTCCTGCACCAGTGGAAGCAGTTCTTGGACGTGATAAGTAGAAGGCCATTGTCATGCCTGGGCATAAGACCAAAAAATCCACCTCTTATGTGTGGAATTATTTATACCCAAATCCTGACAACAGTTGTTTAGCCATTTGTAGTGTTTGGAAATCCACAGTCAGTAGAGGTAGGGACCTTAACCATCTAGGAACCTCATCCATGTTATGTCATTTGAAGCGAGTTCATGGCAAGCTGTTGGTAAAATCGGAAACTTATTCTAAAATAATAGCAACAGGCAGTCCATCATCAGCTAGGTCCCTTCTCTCAGTTAGATCCCAACACCTGCAGTCTACACTCACAACACCTTCCTCATCAGTATTCTCAGTAGTGATCGGAGTTAGTCCTGAATCCAAGTTGCTAAGGCTAGATGACTCCTTCACTATCCTGGATACCTCAGAAGAATTCTTGAGCGTTAGTCCCACTGCTGCTGCTGTTGCTGGAGGTGGATCTTCATCCCAGAAGCAGACCAAAAATAAGACTACTAGTAGTTTACAACAATTGACTGTTAATCAATCCTTTGCAATAGGAAGCAAGTATGAAAGCTGTCACCCTGTCGCAAAGCAGATCATAGACGCCATGGCGAATATGCTAGTGTAAGATCTGCGTCCAATATCCACTATTAATGCAGCTGGTTTTAGACAGTTACTTGAGGTCTTGTGTCCCCTTTACCAAATTCCATCACAACACCATTTCACTAGACAAGCTATTCCTCACATCTACCAGAAGGTACGTAAAAATTTAATTGTTGAGCTACAAAATGCCATTATACCCACTGTATACTTAACCACAGATGTGTGGACAAGCGGAACTGGGCAAGCTAAAGATTATATAACTGTGACAGCCCACTGGATTGGTGATTCGCTTTCACCAGCAAGAACAGAAGCAGCATGTACCCAAGAACGTCACATTTTTCAGAGGCAGGCTACTCAGTGTATCACCGGCTTGACTAAGAGGCATACAGCTGACATTCTGTTAAAAAACTAAGGGATGTCATTGCAACGTGGCTTATCCCACTTGGACTCTCCTCAGGATATGTCATTTTTGATATCGCCACCAATATTGTGAGAGCATTACAGCTTGGTGAATTTAATCACATTCCCTGTTTTACCCACACAATAAACTTGGTGGTGCAGAGTTTTTAAAAAATTACAGGGACGTGCAGGAGATGCTGTCTGTGGCCTGTAAAATATCTGGACATTTCCGGCATTTCGGCAACAGCATGTAGGAGATTACAACAGCTACAAGAGCAATTTAATTTGCCCTGCCACCAACTGAAGCAAGAGGTGGTGACAAAGGTGGAATTCCACCCTGTATATGCTTCTGAGGATACTTACTCCACAAGCCATGACATTGGGAAAGGAGGGGGGATGTATTTTACTCAAGCGCAGTGGAAAATACTTTTCGTGTTGTGCAAGGTACTGAAATCATTCGAAGTAGTCACATGTGAAGTGAGTTCAGATACTGCTAGCTTGAGTCAAGTGATTATCTTAATTAGACTTTTGTAAAAGCAGCTTGAGAAACTGAAGGAGGAAATTAAATAAAGCCATTCCGCTAAGTATGTCGGACTTGTAGATCAAGTACTTTATTTGGTTTGCTTGGATCCAAGAGTTATTAAAATCTTGAAATCGGATTACTACATTTTGGCGACTGTGCTTGATCCTAAGTTTAACAACTATGTCTTATCTTTCGTTCCAACTGACCTAGATATGAAGAGATGCAAGGAGCTCCTGGTGAGCAAAAGATGACAGCTCAAGTGTTACGTGACACGACGGCGTCTCCTCCTTCAGTTTCTCACTCAACTGCTGCTAGAAAAAAACTTAGCTTTCTCAAAAGACCCAGGGATGATGCAGATGACTCAGCACAACATTTTGACGTCTGGTCTAAAAGAAGTTATCAAAACATGTGACACCTCTGCCGTGACTCCACCTGATCCTATTATCAACATCCAAAGGATGGTGGAGGATTATTTTAATGACAGCATAGAAATACACACATCACAAAGGCCCTTTACATACTGGGAGAAAAAAAGGGAATTTGAAGACCCATGTACCAACTCGCTTTGCACTGCCTAAGCTGCCCACCCTCCAGTGTGTACTCGGAAAGAGTTTTCAGCACAGCCGGGAACCTTGTCAGTGATCGGCGTAGGAGGCTACTTCCTCAAAATGTGGAAAAGATGATGTCATTAAAAATGAATTACAATTTCCATGAGGAAGGCCTTTGTCACCAATTACATCAAAATACAGAGACTTCTGTAATGGTGGATTCCAGCAGTGATAAATTAATAATGTGTGAGAATGATGTATACACTGATGAGCGTGAGGATAAGGCTGAGGATGATGACAACATCTTGCCACAGTAGAGTTCATTAACAGCACTGTTACCTTAGGTGCCTTAAGCCCATTGTTAGCTTGTTTTGTGGGGGTCCAAACAGACCAAGCACATCAGCCACAAAAGTGGCACTCCTTGTCGCTGAAGTGCTTGGTTTGTTAAAATGTGCATGTCCTTTTTAAGATCCAAAATTAGGCTGGGTGGGAGGGCCCAAGGACAATTCCATCTTTCACCACTTTTCCTTTTAGCTACTGCTGTGTGCCAATGCTACCTACATGTGCTATATACTGTTGTGTGCTTTGCAAAAATCAAAGACACCCATTGATGATGCAGATGACTCAGCACAACATTTTGACATCAGGGGGTAAAAGTATCAAGCTGAGAGTTTTCTGGTGTGTTTGAAAGACCAGATTCTAGCTATCATTTATTTAATACATTCTACAAAATGACAGATAGGATCTGATTGGGTGCTATAGCCAACATCTCCACTTTTCAAAACCTCTGGAAATCTCTCAGCTTGACATTTATCCCCTGGTCTTGTCTACTGTAAAAGAAATGACCAAAATTAGTGACACCTCTGCTGTAACTACACCTGATCCTACTATCAACTATCAACATCCAAAGAATGGTGGAGGATTATTTTTAATTTTTTGATTGGTATATAGACAACAGTTTTATTAACAAAGAACAACTTTGCTTGCAGAAGTAATGTAAGCATGGATGTCTAAATAGACGTGTATATGTATTACTTTACACTTTGCTGCTGTTTCATCAGTATTGCACAAAGTGTTTGTAATCTGCACTTTACATCAACGGTACCTAACTATATTATAATTTTTGGGGAATTAGGGCTGATTTGAAGCTAAGTGATGACCTTGCTATTTGCTGTGAATTTCAATTACTATTTTTAGTGCATTGTCTGGAACAAGATCCGATATACTCATGTCAGAGTGATCACAGCCAATTTTTGGACACCAGGCGAATTTACCCTACTGAAGCTTGTTTTCAACAGTGGCCTAGTGGTTAGCACTTGTGCTTCACAGCACTGGGGTCATGAGTTCGATTCCCAACCATGGCCTTATCTGTGTGGAGTTTGTATGTTCTCCCTGTGTTTGCATGGGTTTCCTCCGGGTGCTCCGGTTTCCTCCCACACTTCAAAAAAAAAACATACTGGTAGGTTAATTGGCTGCTATCAAAAAATTGACCCTAGTCTCTACCTCTCTGTCTGTATGTATATGTGTGAGTGTGTGTCTATATTAGGGAATTTAGACTGTAAGCTCCAATGGGGCAGGGACTGATGTGAATGAGTTCTCTGTACAGCGCTGCGGAATTAGTGGCGCTATATAAATAAATGATGATGATGATGATGATCAATCAATGAATCAATCATCCTTTCAATTGCTTGTCTCTCATACGTGTGACCACATACTTTGTTTTTCACTAGGTTTACCATCTCCAACCCGCCAGGGCACCCTGGATTGGTGTTGGTCTGATAAATGCACGCATTCTGGGGTGGCAGCGCTCGTCGCCATGTATTAGCTGTAGAATTCTCACAGTTATCCAAGGGAAGGGTGGAGAGATCAAATGAACCATAACTGATTTCATTAGCCATTTCACTGTACCAGCCCTGTACTCAGAATGACGGCAATCTCCTTGTCTTCATCTTGCAAAGCTTAGTCTGCAGGGGCCGGTAACACACCCATTTGTTTTCTCAGGTCTCTTAGCTGTTCTATAAACTGGACATATTTATCGTCCTGACTCAACGCCTCCTCTGTATTATTCTTCTGAAGCGCAGCGTATCTCTCGTGTACAAGCTCTCTTAAATCCGGGATCTCATCCGGTGGGTCACGTTTTAACTTAAGTATGGTCTCCTCAACTCCGTCTATGTATTGCTTTAAATCTCTGTTCAATGCAGCGTATTCCAACATGACAGATTCCATGCTGCCCACATGTTCCGTGTCACAGTCTGTCTGAAGCAGATCTAATGCCACTACAGTTGTAATATCCATTCCTGTGTCTACATAAGTTGTGTGGCAATGTTTCCTAGATGTGCTATGAACTGTCGTGTGTTTGTGTCGTTGCTCTGTCGCTTAGCATCCAGCCAGGTCGCTGCAGTCTTTGTCCGAAAGTGTATGAAAATAATATTGTGACCTGTGAGGTGGTAAAATTCACTGCAAATGACTTGAAATTAGTGTTTTTGAGGTTAATAATAATGTAGGAACAAAATTATGTGATTTAGCAATCTTTCTAAAAAAATTTAGATCCAAAACCAAAACCAAAACACGTGAGGGCGGTTTTACCAAAACCAAAATACAAAGTTAATCCAGATCCAAAACCAAAACACGGGGGTCAGTGAACATCTCTAGTCTATATCAGTGATATAAAATGTTCTGAAATTCCAATATTAGAATTTGGCTTTAAGTGTTCTTACCCCAACTAAATCACACATAAGAATGAATTGACTGTTGTCATCCCAGCTCTTTCTTAGATTAAACATTTAATGAAATGCCAATACAGAAAGACTTTGTGCTGTATGATGGAGTAAAAGATGAACTAGAAGATTGTATCGCTGTATCGCACCTCTATGAAACTGCCTGTTCAGGCGCAAAACTTGATTTGGGCAAAGTTTCACTATTTCTCATTATAATAAACGGTTACTCCAGATCCAATTTTAATGCACTGTCATACAGTACAATCTGAGAAGCTCTCAGAAAAGGTAAGGTATGTTGGTATGTCAGTTTCCAATGAATTTCGTTCAGTACAGAATTTTTCAAGGATGTTTGCATGTAGATAGGAGAGCTGTTCTATAGCACCTTATTCCTCCTTATTGGATAGAACTCATGTCATGAAATAAAACACTCTTTTCATTAAATAAAATGCTGTTTGTGGGAAGTCCTATTATCTAGGGTTGTCTCTCCTAATAAATGCTTTATTGATATTAAAAATGCTAAAGGATAACTTATTGTAATTAAAATGTATGACCCATTGTCAGCAATAAAAATATTAAAAATCACTTAAGACTGAGCGAAGTGCCCATAAAATCATATAACCTGCAACAGCACAAATGTAAAAGGAAATGAGCATATGAAAATGGAAATGAAAGTAAAAATAAGAATAAAAGTAAAGATGAAATAAAAATAATAAAACAAAATAAAATAATAAAAATAATAAAAATAAAAATACAAATAAATAGAATATAAAAGATGCCCATGATCTGCACAGCCACAGATCCATTTTTTTTTTTTTTTGTAAATCTTTTTTTATTGTACAAAGAAATAGGCAAGTTTACATCACGTCAAATAATTGCAACATAATTTCTCAATGTACAAATAACATTTTTCTTTTTCTATCACAAACATAAATGAGAGAGGAAAATAAAAATAAATAAATAAAAGGAGACAGAAATAGAATGGAAAAGAGAAAAGGGCAAGAAAGGAGACAGAGGAGGGGAAGAGAGAGGAGACTGAAACTAACCGAGTCACTGAATAGTGTGTTTTCCTGGTGTTTCTCATGAAACATACTACGACTTCCTATTAATACCAGTTTAGCTGAGCATTTGCCAATTATTCACATTTTGGATAAAACTTAACCTCATCCACCATCCTCAAAGATTTCTCAGTAAAGACCACAAAGACCTGCATGATATGAAGCCGAGTCGATTCCTTCAATGTGTCTATGTATGCACCCCATTTAGCATGGAAGCGCTCCACCCCTTTCTCTAAATCATTGAAGGTGGCTCGTCTGTCGAAATATAATGTTTCCATCAACTCCGATGTGACCTCCAATATCGATGGGGTCATTTTGGATGTCCAGTTGCCTAGAATGGCTTTCTTTGCCAAGGTGACCACAATTGTGAGTAGCGGTGTAATCCGCGAACGTTCTATCTGATCTTTCCAAGAATCAAAAACTGCGAACAATAGTACTTCAGAGTGAGCCGATACTTGTATTTTAAAGGTAAAGTTTATATATGTTACCAGTTTATTCCAAAACTTAGCAATCTTTGGACATGACCACATGTTGTGTAACAGAGAGGCCTGAGCTTTCTGACATTTCGGGCATATACCTGTTTCTGTTGTTACCATAAATCGCCTCTGCGATTGTGATATATATGCCCTGTTAATTGTTTTGATGTGAACTTCCTGGAGTCTGGCAGAACTAAGAGCTTTCACAGTATGCTTCATATAACCTAACATCTCTCCTGGGGGTCGTAGATTCATTAGGTCTTGCTTCCAAGACTCCCATGTTTTGGCCCACACCTTATCAAGTTCACCATCAATTAGGTCGGCGTACAGATATTTGATCTTAAACCTGTTTATTTTAGCAAAGACTAAGGTCGCTTCTAAATCACCTGTGCCTTCCACATCGTCACTTAATAACCATTCTCGTTGTTTGCTCAGAACATAGTGCTGGATCTGTAGATACATATAAAACTGATTATGTGGGAAGGCAAGCTTTTCTCGTAGCTGCTGAAAGGAGTATATCGTGCCCCCTGGGTCAAAGATATCTCTCACCGCCATAATTCCTTTCTCTCTCCAAGCTCTGAACATCTCATTTTCGAGCGAGGGTGAGAACTCTGGGTTACCCCAAAGTGGTAGGTATTTTGAAAATCTCGGGCTACTTTTAAACTTTTTATTTATGGCTATCCACGCTGTGTATGTGTCTCTGAATAGAATGTTGTGCAATTTTACAGATGGTATTTTTGCCCTGGGTAAATGAAGTAAGGCGGCCGGGGCATATGGATAGAAACATTCTTCCTCCAGAGATTTGTTGGTAAAATGTTCAATCCCCAATAAGCAATCTGAGATGTACCGAAACATGGCAGATCTGTTAAACGCTTGTATGTCTGGGAAGCCCAGCCCTCCCTTGGTTTTTGGTAATATCAGCCTTTTCCTGGCTATTTTCGGTTTCTTATTTTGCCATATAAACTGGCTAAACAGAGTATTGCACTTCTTTATATCCCTTTTACCGACTGCTATTGGGAGCATCAACATAGGATATGAGAGCTTGGGAAAAACTATGTTTTTGATGATTATTACCCTTCCCATTAATGATACTCGTAGATGTTTCCAGTTATTAAGCTGAGTCTAAATTTTGCTGATAATAGGGTTATCCACAGATCCATTTTAATAAGAGAACATGCCCTTTGATCTGTAATGCCCTCTTTTTTCACAACTGCCCCCATAAAATTAACTTGCTTTCTGAAAACGCAGTCTTTAGATTCACCTATGTTGAGATAATTATAGCTTCCTATATTTTTTGTGCAATACAGGGCCTAAAAGGAAGTATAGCAATGCTTTTATGGACTAAGCAGATGTCCATTCACATTATTGGCCTGTTTCATTTTTGTTTTATTTTTTATTTTTTAAATTATGAATTGACTGTGTACTTATAGCTAGTGTTGGACTGTGGTATGTAGGACCTAAACCAATTACAAAACTCACTATTGTTTTTGGAAAAAAAAAAAATTATGTAGCAGACATATTCCATACCATAAATGCATTTTTTAAGACATGAATTTATAGTTAAACCTCAATTTTCCATTTTCTCTGGAATTTTTGTGCCCCCTCACTTGCCCTTAGACTCCATTGTATTCATCATACTACTACATAAGGTACACACAGAAAAAAAATTCACACCATACTATTCTCAGAGTAAGCATCTTGAATTTTATTCTGTCTGCGGTTCTTTTCAGTCACACAAAGGACAAGCTGCACACATCACTCAAGGTAAGTGTAAGTACCTTTTGGGAACTGCCACCTTCCAATTGGCTAATGAAAAAATCTGACTGCTCTGTCATTTTCCTGGATTTTTACACCATTTGATCCTTATTCCTTAGGAAATGTAAAATCGTGGTTTAACTGTATTTGGTTGACAGATTTAGGATAATATAGTCTTTTTTTCAAATTCTTTGTATCAAGCATAATATAAAGGTACACTTAGGCGTGACAATCACTGGATAAATTATCTGAGAATTCTAAGTGAAAGTGCAAATCTGCTTCCATATTCGGGTGGACCTAATTGAGTAAAAACAAACAAACAAAAATAACAATTCAACTGAATATAGCATATGTGAATTTGCTAGAGCTCATTTGTAGGCGAGCAAAAGAGCAAATCATTAGCACAGACCTTTGTAGTTTTTAATAGAAATAAAAGAAATAAATATTTTTTTAAAAAATCAAAAGAGTGCAGCAGCCCTCACCCCCCATGAAACAAAAAGTGATTTAAGGATCAGCAGTCATATTCTGGATGGTTGCAGCAAATTTGGGGAATAAAAGTATGTTTTATCAAATGTATCAATGAACTACATTGTATCAACTACAGGTCCCAGCAGGGCCTGGATACCAGGTTTGCTGGCGCTTTTAGTTTTACAAGCGTCAGCATAACCAAACAATTTATGGTTGCCAGGGCTTGCTGCGACCAGTAGTGCGCAAAAAATGCTTATTCCTTAATTTTAGCTATTTACCACTTGAACACACACCAGGCACTGGTTTTGGGAAGAGCACTTGTGCTTTCAGCATGGGCTGTTTTTTTGTTCCAGGGCAGCCGTCCTGATTTTTTTTGCAACTTTGTACTTTCTGATCACTGAACAAATAATTAGATTAGCATGATGTAACCACACCACACACTTTACAATGTGCTTGACGTTAGTGATTATGGTTCACTGGTTATGAAATATGTGCCTTATCTTTTGTTTCAGTGTTCATTTCTGAACATTGTTAATAAGACTTGATCAACTTAATGTCATATGACCTGATTCATTAAGGAACTTAGGCAAGAAATTCCTTCACTTGTTTTGGTTTTGGATATGGATTTCATTAAAAAATGGTGAAAAACAGGTAAAATCATGTACTTTTGAGCTGTTTTTGTTCCTCACATTTATATTTATATCAATAACATTTAAAGACTACAGAGAGCTGACCGGCTAAAATTAGTGACAGAGCAGTAGCATAAACACCTGGTAGTTTAAAAAATATAGGATACCTATGAAACAGTGACACAGTAGTGGCTGATAAGATGGCAGTTTAATAAAGTAAAGGACACCATTTTATAACATACAGGCAGAGCACTGGCTGACTGGATGGTAGTGTTAGTAACAAGAAGTTCCAAGATATTCCAAGGTGGGCCTCACCCAGACATGTAATGGGTGGGAGAAAGACAATGGAACAATTTGTTATTCTCAATGTTAGACAGCATGTATAACACACTAAAGAGGTAGATCAATGGCAGTAGTAAAAGCTCATTAGATGGATAGCAACGGCATCAACAGACATTTTAGACAGGAAGATAGAACTAAGTACCCAGAAGTGAAATGGTGGGAGAAAGACCACAGACTTATTTGTTATTCTCAACATTAGACAGCATGTGTGATTGTGAGGACCGCACTTCCTAGTGGGTTATTTGAAATCACATAGGCAGATTGTTGCAACCAAAATGCAGTTTATTCTGTAAAACGTAATACAGGTATGTGGATATGAAATCACCAGACAGATGCAATTCTTTGCAGATATAGTATACACATATGACGAACGTGCAGTTCCTAGTCACTAATCCACAAACACACCAATACAGTGTAAAAACTAAATGCTCACTGACCCACATGAACTGGTTTTATTTTGGATCTGGATTAGCTTTGTGTATTGGTTTTGGTTTTGGCAAAACCACCCTTGTGTGTTTTGGTTTTGGATTTTGTAGAAAAAATGCTAAAATGTGCTAAAATCACATCATTTTGCTCTTTTTTTTTTGTTCCTACATTATTATTAACCTCAATAACACTAATTTCAAGTAATTTTCAGTCAATTTAGACCACCTCACAGGTCACAATATTATTTTCAAACACTTTCAAACAAATACTGCAGCAACCTGGCTGGATGGTAAGCGACAGAGCAATGACACAAACACACAGCAGTTCCTAGCACATCTAGGACACATTGGCACACAGCAGTGGCAGAAAAGATAAATGGGGGTCCGTCCTCCCTCCCATCCTCCGTGATGTTGTCTCTTTAAAAGGAATTCAAAACTCGTGAGATCCGACATCACAATGACGTTTTGCCTCGTTTTCAATTCCGAGGGCGCGCGACAGTACCGAACCGACTCGGCTCGGTACTCGGATCCCCTAAGTTCGGGTGTGTTCGGTTCTCGAGGAACCGAGCCTGAGCATCTCTGCTAAAAACACAGGTTATATATTCCCTTCAATTTTCCCCCCAGTGATGAAGCTAATGGTAGACGGATTAGGGGTGGTAGACAGCTTGTGATAGGTGTGAGGTTGATAATACTTAACCCTGAGTGTCCAACTAATGGCTTCCTGTGGGGAAGGTACCTAGGAGTCTAATCCAGGGTACTAATATACAATGACCTTGTTGGCTAACTATGAAAAGGTTAATAGTATCTGCATTTGCTAGTTGTTTAACCTAGATCTATTGTTCTGTTTTATCCTTTATTAAACACTCAACCTGGCCACATTCAAGAATAAGTTGCCTAACTTATAGAACAATTAATATGCATGTCATACAGTAACATATGTTAACCAATGCAACGATTGACAATAAACTGCAAGGCAGCGAGGTGATGACAGTTCAGAGTACTCAGAAAGGGGCAATGGATCGCAAGTGTCTTTATGTTCCAGTCCCACAAGTCCAAAATTTGCACAGCGTGGTTTCACAGTGACACATTGTAGAGAGGCAGGAATAAAAGATAATTAGATGCAGAGCAAAGACATAAATAGACATGTTAAACAAGAAGATAGAACAAGGTGGGCAAAGCCCATATTGTAGGCCTCCACCCTTCCTTATGTTGTATATTAAAAAGTACATGCAAAGTTTAACAAACCAAGCACTTCAGTGACAGGGAAAGACACTTTTGTGGCTGAAGTTCTTGATTTGTTTGGGCCCCCACAAAATTATATATGGTTGCTGCTTGTTGAACTGTAAAATAGATAGGGATTTTAACAATTTACTAAAGGACTTTAGACTAACAGTCGTCAGGTTGAAAATGTCATCACACTAATTATCATACTCATCACTGATATCATCATCACACAATATTATTTATTTCCCACTGGAATACAGCGTTGTAGAATCTGTTTGTGATTGGCGGCAACAATGGTATTCCTCATACAAATGTGTAATTAATTTTGGTGAACACCAGTTTTTCAACATTTATGGGAACTAGCCTCCTACGGCAATCGCTCACAACATTCCTGGCTGTACCAAACACTCTTTCTGAGTACACACTGGAGGGTGAGCAGCTTAAGTACACCATAGCTAGTTAGAACAAGGTCCAAATTGCCTTTTTTCCTCCCAAATTTCAAAGGGACTGTTTGAGGTGCTAATTTTTTCATTATCATTATGTAATTCTCCACCATTCCACTTATATAAGGTATATGAGATTGAGATGTGGTAGAGGTGTCAATATATTTGGGCAATTCTTTTCAGCCTGACCATATTTCATAATCATCTTTCACATTGGTGCATTGTGTTTACTCATCATCAGTGTGACTCTTTGAAATGAGAAGTTTTTCTGGCACTTGCATTTTTAAGAGAAGTTGAAGCAGAGGACATGTCATGTGCAACTTCAGTCGACAGCTTCCTCACAAGGAGCTGTTTGCATCTGCAATGTCTAAACTCGCTTAATTTTGTTAGGCTGTCTGGTCAGATAAAGAACCTGCAGAACTGATAGGCAGAGGTCTTCACCTATAGCAGCCGCCTTTCCCGTAGAGCTAGATGCGATCACAGGTACTCAGATGCCCCCAGGACTTAACTCCAATGTAGTGTAGGTTCATTATACTAACCGCAGCGCAGGCTCGGAGACAGTAAAGATGGTGATGGATGGTCAGATGAAAGCCGAGGTCATGGGTCACTTGCTAGGTAGAATAGTCAGAAAACACGCCGAAGGTCAAGGTCACAAGCAGAACAGCAGAATCCAAGGTAGTCAGGGTCACAGGCAATCAAGCAAGGTCCAGTAAACAGGCAAAAGGTCACATCAGAAATCCAGCAGAGTATCCAGAGCTGGTCAGCATAAGTACAAAACTAAGACGCTATAATCGGCAGGGAGGCTAAGCCCTCCCTGCCTTAAGTATTAAAGGCAGCCAATCAGAGCCTAGCTCTGAAGTATCCACAGCCCCCACATCTGATTATAATAATTAAATTATTTAGCCCGCAGGCTGGTGGGGAGACTTTGCATACGCGCCCAGCTTCCTTACATTGCCGGGATGCGGCGCTGAGTAAATAGCGTCTGACCTTTGCCTTGGCAATGGTCGGGTCATGCCCGGAAGTGATGTCCTGGTCGTCAAGGTGATGGCCAGGACGCAGGGGAGCTCAGAAAGCGGCGGCTGTGAGTACCGCTGCGGCTCGTAATAAATTTGTTACCATTTTAAATTATTTAAGTAGCTTGCATAAATCCTATAGGATTCTCCAGTGTCCTGGAGTAAGATAATATGTCCCCTCTCAACGCATTGGTTGATGTTTAGGTCTTGGTGGCTTATTGCTGGTCATCCAGTCGTTGAACCATTTAAAGTGTGGAATTCCACCAAGTTACGAGCTCTTGCTTCAACTGGTAGCTTGGCAGATGATATTTGTTTTACAGCTGTTGCAATGTTCTACATGCAGTCGCTGAATGCCAAAAATGACCAGAAATTTTACAGGCCACATACAGCATCTCCTGTATTGACCTCTCATTTTTTAAGAAATTCTGGATCCACCTTGTTTATTATGTGTGAAAGGCATGGCACGTATTGAAATTCACCCAGTCATAATGTACGCACAATGTTCGCTCTATTATCGGGGAATGCCGAGTAGAGTCTTAGTGGGGTGAGCTATTTTGCTATGACATTCCTGAGCTTTTCCAACATATTGACATCAGCATGTTTCTTAGTGAAACCAGTGATACAGAGTAGCTTGCCTGTGAATGACCTAGCATTGTGTGGTAGCACTACTATGTTAAAAAGATGATGATGATGATGCTACAGGCACTGCTGCTGAAGATGATACACCTTCCCAGTGGACTGTCATGGTCATGTAGTTTTCTGTTTGACCAGTACTCTTTGTACATATATTCGTAGTTAAGTGATTAGTCAGTACAATGGCATTTTCTATACTGAATGACATTTGTTTACCTTCCAGTACAGCTGAGCAATTGCTGTTTTGGAGAAATGCAATTGAGATGGAATTTGGTAGCATGGACACATGATCTTGAGTAATCTGCTAAAACTGAAGCATTCATGGTGGAAATTGGATGCACATCCAAAGCTTATAATGTTCCTCTACCACCCTCTTAATCTTCCTAGGTTACTCTATTACCACCCTCTACACAGCTAACACAAGACAACAACCCTCTGACCAACATAGTGGTGTGACTGATCATACAGCCTACTTAATACTTTGCAACCTTTCCATGCTAACTGGACAAATAATCAATATGATGTAGCACTTACCGTTGTGTATCAAACCATTGTCCCATAGATTGTAAGCTTGCGAGCATAGCCCTCTTACCTCTCTGTATGCATGTGTTACCCAGTATTGTTTTATTACTGATTGTTCCCAATTGTAAAGCGCTACGGAACCTGCTGACGCTATACAAATAAATGTTGATGATGATGAATGCTAACATAGTTGTTATGACTTTATTGATCTGCTGTGCAACAGGATGCTGGCTGTCATACTTGGTTCCTCTTTCAAACGATTGTTTCACAGACAATTGTTGTTTATAACTATACTTAGTCTTCTTTTGCCTTCTGTATAGAAGCTTCACCCCCAGCAGTGCAAGGATTTTTTGGGGGAATCATGGATTGCATTAGAGGAGTCAGTTTGCATTTGCAAATTGGAAGATGGACTACGTACTAACAATGAGGAGGTTGCTGATGAAGGTGTTGATTACACAAGGTATCAATCCATTCTGCATGTAGCATATGCTGGATTGCTTGTTACTATACATGATGTTCCAGCATTTGAACTACTTGAATGAGCTGGCTTCTAATGATATTAAAGGGAGGAGGTGCCTAGATAGTCAACGTCCCTACCTTTACTTATTGTGACAACACAAAGGCTACAGATGTCTTGACAAAAGTTGTCTGGGGTGGGATAGAAAAATTTCCACACAAAAGAGTTGGATAGTTTTGGTCTTTTGTCTAAGCATGACAATGTCCTTATCATTGGCATGAGGTGGTACCACTGGTGGCTACCTTGCTTGGACACAATAAACATCCTCCTCCTCATTATCTTGTTCAAGTACAACACATTCAACTTCCAAAGTAGCATCCTCAATTTCTCTGCTTAAATCATCATCATTACTACTCACATTTACAAATGGTTGATAAATTTTGGAAGGAGGCTGCTCCATAGTTACAGTGTCAGAATCTAAAATGTCAGACTTATACATAGCACTCATGGAAACCCTTTAACTCTCCTCAGGATTCTGTGAACGCCCAATTTGTTCTTCAGTCTCAATGGTCTTTTCTCATGCACAGAATGTAGCTGTTTTGGAGGTGACAGACCTACACTCAGAGCGAGAAGGTGGTGCAGTGGAAGTTACAGAAGATGCGTGTCCATGTTAGACACTCGCTTTTGCCATAGGGATTCTAGTATGTGTAATAGCAGTGGAAGGACTACTGCTAG
Source organism: Mixophyes fleayi (assembly GCF_038048845.1). NCBI lineage: Eukaryota > Metazoa > Chordata > Amphibia > Anura > Limnodynastidae > Mixophyes > Mixophyes fleayi. The sequence continues at coordinate 167,112,812 of NC_134402.1, forward strand.
GAAAAAGTGGCTATTGTCTGAGCCTTTTCTATCCACTGCTGGTGGTGTATGGAATTTGAGACAAATAACCACATTCATCGGTAAGTTTCCCCTTCATCCTTACTTCAACAGCTGATGTTTTGAGATTTAAAACAGTGTAAAAAGTACCAGTACTGTCAGTACTATTAGTGTGATGCTCATGATCTGTAGATTGATCCATGATTGACAACAGGAGTAAAGTTATTTGAAAATGGATCTACTTGTAGCTTCCACCAAGCACACGGTGAATGAGATAGGGAAAGAAGCAACTGTTACCATCAGGTGAATTATACAACCTTCCAAGTCTAATCTCTAAACCCTCCCTCTCATTCTTTTTCTTTGAATTCCACACTATCCATCTATTTTATCCTCTCCACCTTTCGTATTGCTGCCATTTATTGCCCCCCCCAGGTCCAGTTTCCCAATTCCTTGACAACTTTGCAGCCTGACTCAGTTATTTCCTACCCTTTAACCTGCCTGCACTCATACTAGGCAACTTCAACATTCCCATTGATAATCCCACTGTCTCTTCTGCCACTAAAATTCTTTCACTTACTTCCTCCTTTGCTAACTCCCAATGGACCCCATCTCCCATCCACTGTAATGGGCACTTCCTTGACCTTGTCTTCTCCAGCTACTGCTCCATCTCTAGTTTCTCCAATTTAGCTTTCCCACTCTGATCACAACCTCCTCTCCATCAGTCTCACCTTACCTCATGCCCTCCCCCCTGCACCTAAATCCACACGTACACAATGAAACCTAGTACTTTTAACCCAATTCACTTCTCATTTTCACTAAAACAGCAATTTTCTCAATGACTGCATTGCCCTGTTCTAATCAGGCTGCTTCTTTCTAAAACAAAACACTCACTTCAGCCATTGATAATGCAGCTCCAGCTACTACATATAGTATCCGACGATCCAAACCTCAACCATGACACACCACACAAACTGCAAAAGTGCTCCTGCAGAGAGCCACTGGAGGAAATCTCGTTCCTATCTCGATTTCCTCCACTATAATTCATCCTTTTATCTTACAGCATTGCCATTTCAATTGCCAAACAAACGTTCTTTAAATCTCTAATATCCAGTCTTCTAACCCACGTCACCTCTTTACCAACTTCAACTTAATTCTCTGCCCACTTGCACCTCCTCCCCTTCCTCACTCACAGTACATGATTTTGCCACCTATTTCAAAGACAAAATCGACACCATTCAACAAGTTATTTCCTCATGCTAAATTCCACTCACTCCACCCACTCTATCCACCTTTACCTACACTTTGCAATCCACCCTTAATTCATTCTCTCTAGTAACTGAAGACAAAGTGTCTGGCACTTTTTCATCCTCTTATAAACATGCGCTCTGCTCACCAATTCTAAAGAAACCATCTTTCGATCCAGCCTCTCTCCACAAATACCGCCCTATTTCTCTCTTCCCCTTTGCCTCCAAGCTACTTGAGCAATTACTGCACAAATGCCTGTCTCACTTTCTCTCCTCTCTTTCCATTCTCGACTCTCTGCAATGAGGCTTCCGCCCCCAACATTCCACTGAAACAGCTCTCACAACAGTGTCCAATGATCTACTTACTGCAAATTCTAATGGTCATTTCTCCATACTCATTCTCCTGAACCTCTCTGCTGCTTTTAACACTGTAGATCAACCTCTTCTCCTACACACATTTCACTCTATTGGCCTTCGTGACACAGTTTTTTCCTGGTTCGCTTCTTATGTATCTTACCGCTCCATTAGTGTTTCTATCTCTGGCACATCCTCCCCTTCATTCCCACAATGTTTTGGGGTCCCATAAGGCTCTGTTTTTGGCCCTTTACTTTTTTCATTATACAGCTCTTCTCCTGGGGCACTAATTCGCTCATCCGGCCTCCAATACCACTTCTACGGTGATAACACTCAAACCTATATCTCTTCCCCTGACCTCTCTCCTTCTGTACTATCTTGTGTAACCAACTGTCTTTCTGCTATCTCCACATGGATATCCCAACGCTACCTGAAGCTCAACATGTCCAAAACAGAGCTTACTATCTTCCCTCCCGCCAGAGTCACCACGTACACTCAAATCTCCCTCACTGTCAATAAAACCACAATTTGCTCAGTCTCCCAAGCCCAATGCCTTGGTGTCACACTTGACTTCACCCTCTGCTTTATTCCTCACATCTACAAAATTTCTAAAATCAGTTAGTAAGAAAAACAAAATTGGTGCTGTTAATTTTATTATTATTATTATTATTATTATTAATTTTTATTTATAGGGCGCCACAAAGTATCCGTAGCGTCGAACAAGGACAAACAATGGTACAGTACAAGGTGAAACAGAACAGTACAAGTAACAGTGAGCACTATAACTCTGGGAGCTCAAGGCACAGCTAGAGAGAGACAGGGTGGGAAGAAGTCAATACAGGCTGGTAACTAGAGCCCAAGAGGGTGGGCGCAGATGACAGGTTAAGAGCCATGAAGAGGAGCGGAGAGAAGCGAAAGGAGTCAGAGGGCAGAAGGTCGGAGAGGAGGTGAGCTGAGTAGCTGGAGAGCAGAATTATAAGTGATGGAAACAGGAGAAAGGAGAGCCCTGCTCGAGGGAGCGTACAATCTAAAGGGAGGGGAAGACAGACAGACACAAGGATGAGACGGAGAGATGGGTGAAAATGGAGACGGATTCAGTGTTAAAGAACATCCTGTTTTTTTGGATGCTTACTGGTACAGATGTCAGTGATACTGCCCCTCACACAGCTGCCTTCATAGTCAAACACTTGAATTTTAAAAGCAAGAAATAGATGGTTTGTTTGAGAGTGCAGCTCACAGTGAAAGGGCAGCCTTTTTTTTTGGCCATTTACTAGTACAGATCTCAGTAATACTGCCCTTCACATAATTGCCATCACAGTCAAACACTAGAATTTTAAAAGCAAGAGAGAATTTGTTTACTAGCAGTAGTCACTGATTGTCTATTCTTCAATCTCTCACACCTACTTTATCAGCACACAATTCCACTGATCTGTAAATAAACTGTTAAGTTTTGTGGTGTAAAATCACACCTGTTTCAATATAAAGTACATTGATTGTCATTTTCACCCTGTCCAACACTCTATAGCCCACTTTATGAGCAAACAATTTCAGCAAATGACCTCCACACATTCTAAAATTGCAGCTGAGAACAGAAGGGAGGGCTATATATAAAAGAACTGAATTCAAAATGAGCAGGATCTGACATTTTCCCGTAAATTACACTTTGCCTAATTGTCTGATTTGAATTTGGCAGTGGAATAAAGTCTTGTCTCAGTTCAACTCAGTATCCCACGTTTTGGTTCTGTCGGATTTCTCTGTATCCAAACCGCACAGCCTTGTTGTGGAATTCACCTTTTATTAATAAATCGGTTAAAACAGAAACATCTCACAGATCACTCCTATTTCTGTAGCCTTTCTGAGCCCCTGCAATAGTTCAAAGAAGTAGGCACTTGTCTAGATGAATTTGGGTAGAAATGAGTGAAATTGCTGTGAAATTTCATAAGAACCATAGTGGGCTATATTGGCCTGGGTCACTGGGCCACCTGCTTTTTTTTCCCATTAAAATTAATATTTCCCAGCCCTCCCCTGTTCACAGTTGATCAGGCCATTTTGGGAGCCCATACAACCTAAGGGTTCCTATTTTGCTTCACAATTTCAATATATACCATTCCAAATTATATTTGTAAGCTCACTTTTCATGGAATGTACACTCTATGAATAGAGCTTGGATGATGACATCCTATTCACTCTGATGCATGCTGTGGTTGGAATAGGCCTGTGAACATTTACAGCCAAAGTGTAAGTGTTCTAGCTCAGTTCTTGGATATCAAGCACACACTAAATTACGTTCATCTCAAAGCCTCAGGCAAAAGCCAGGTGCTTTGTGATGCTTTAGAGGAGGGTGCTACCATGCAGACCAATTAGAAGCCACAAGCAAAGAGCTTGCAGCCTTCTATTGGTCCTTCTGCTCCCACCTATCTCAACAGTTTTAAAGTGGTGAACTGTAAAGATTTGCGGGTGTTATACTACAGAAAGGATGGGCCTCAGGTGTGTCACAGTGCAGTTCCTTCGGCTTCTGTAAAAAGCATAAGCAGGTCAGTGATTTACAGATTAACTCTAAGTCTGTGACTGCTGCTTTAAATACAGCACAAAGTATTTTAGTTCAGCCAACTACTACATGTTCATTTGTAGGCACATTTGATGTTGGAGAGGTCAGGACAACATATATAGCTACTTTAAGCATCTAAACATTAATAGCAAAGAATAGTAATGTGAGACTCCTGTGAAACAGGTGTGGAAAAATATGATATAAGTTAAGAGATTCATCCTTTGTAATTGTGGCTGGTCTTTCCTTTCTGCATCCCTGCACAGACTGCAGGTACTGTCTTATTAAATGATCACTGCAGTGTATCTGTGTCATAATATATATAATGTGTCATAAAATATACCTGCCCCCGTGAGTCCAGTCTGAAGCTGGTGGGTCGCAGTCAGGGGCTGCCTGGGCTTGGATCTGAGGAAAAGGGTGGCCTCTTCCTCAACTTGGCAGTGCATGTTCGGGAAGGTGTGTGTTTGTGTGTGTGTGTGTGGTGTGTGTGTGTGTGTGTGTGTCGGGGGGGGGTTACAATGTTATCAGTGTGAGCAATGTCCAGACTAATTCACATGCATGGTAAGTAAATCACATTGGACTGGTTAAAGTGATGGGTGGCTGGATTACGCCCTGCCAATATGTGTGTACAAACTTATTATAAGAGGCAGCAGCCCCCCATATAAATTTTGTCTATATACACTATATTTAAATGAGTGTTTGTATGTAGCAGCTTTTTTAAAAGTTATTGATGACCAATAAACATCAATATTCCTAAAGATGCTGCTCTATTACTGTCTGCCTATATCAGTTGTATTCCAGTGACCTACAGAGAAGAGCCAACACTCTCATCCATCCCCCTCTGTCTGTACATGTTTTGTTTTCTACTATCATGACAAGCACTGTTACTTTAATGACAGAGGAACTTGAACTTTTTATCTATTTTTAAAAAAGAGCATTACAATATAATTAGAGGCATTTAATATAATAGATTTTGCTAAACCACTTATAGAATATTTCATCTACAGAAATCAATTTTAGTTATTAAACCCCTCTTTCACCACTTAACAGAATAGAATTGGTCCATGCCAGATACCCTTGGGGGGAATTCATTTGGGCGCGTTACTGTAAAAAGTAACGTGGCCTGCGCACTATAACCAACGTTACGGTAATAGTGCACATAATTACCATTAATACGGTAATTATAACGCTGACTTTTTGCTCGAAGCTTAAGGAGCCGTGAGCAGAAAGCAGGGTTAAAATTACTGTATTAATGGTAATAGATTTAGCGCCGCGTTACTCACGGCAGAATTGAATTCCACCCTTGGAGTTTTAGAATACTCAACCCTACCAGTGTTACAAACAGGTCTTCTTTGCACATTTGTCATCCAATCAGCATTCTGTTAGTTTCTATCCCAGGCACTGAGTGAGTTGTGTTACAACTCTGCAACAATCCACCCAAACTATGCCCTGATCTTACTTTTATTCCACAGAGTCACACACCTGTTCATGTCGGCCACACCCATTATTGGTGCTGAAAGTCAGGACTGTTGGCAAATACACTAATCTCAAATGCACTATACTTCACAGCAAACAAGTCCAAATATTGAAAGAGTAGTCTTCTTGCTGTGCATATGATACAAATAAAGCTGGGTACATACTACAGAAATTTGCTGCATATATCATTTCTGCAACAATTTTACCAACAATTGAAAGTCCAGATGAGCATGCAGATTAATGTGTATACACCTACAAATTTACCTTCAGATCGATTTTCTACCTGTGCAATAGGGTGGCATTAGAAAATTAGTCTTACCACTGGATATTAGTAAATAGACCTGTAAATGACCCTATATTAAAGTTGCTTTATGCTCGGTGTGATTTTTTTTTTTTTTTTTAGCTCCAGTGCACTTGGCAAACATTGTACATGGATAATTTTTAGTATGCACATAAGAATCGATAACCCCTATGCTATCTACATGTCGCTGCTTACATGAGACTGCATCTGCAAATGGCACAATCGGTCAAAATGAACCAAAGTAGTTCATGCACCAGAGGGTTAAAAGAATAGCTGTGAAAGATAGATCATTTGAAAGTAGGTAATTTTAAGGCCTGGGGTTTTCACATAACCTGACTATTGCAGCTGGAGTTCCTCATTCCTGAATTACTCATACAAGTTATTAGTACTGTATTCTCTGCAGATTTTCACTTTGATATAAAAGGATCTGAACTTTGAATTGATATTCATTTGAGAGCACAGGGGCTGGAAGAACTCACTCATATCAGTCCCTGCCCCACTGGAGCTTACATTCTAAATTCCCTAACATACACACACCTAGAGAGACAAGGTTCAATTTCATACTTGCCAACTCTCCCGGAATGTCCGGGAGACCCCCCCATTTCGGGAGGGTCTCCCGGACTCCCGGGAGAGTGTGGCAATCTCCCGCATCTGCCCGAATTAGGGCCAAAATGCAGCGATTCTCCAGAAATCGCGGCATTTGGTCCCGCCCCCTTTGTCAAATGACGCGTTTTGCGTCATTGCGTCGTGGGGCGGGGCCAAAATGACGCAATTTCGGAACTCCGCCCCCCGCACGCCTACCTGCCACAGAGAGTCTCCCGGACACCAACTGAAAAAAAGTTGGTAAGTATTAGTATGTTTTTGGAGTGTGGGAGGAAACCCACGCAAACACGGGGAGAACATACAAACTCCACACAGATAAGGCCATGTCAGGACTCAAACTCACGAACCCAGTGTTCTGAGACAGGAGTGCTAACCACTAAGCCACCATGCCCACTTCTGTCTTCTGGTTAAGGTAGCCAAAATACTAGGCAACTGGGCCTGTCCATCATTTCTATAAAAACCTCTAAGTATCGCATAATCTCTGAAATATTTGTTTTCTTTTGAAATGGAACATTTATGGCATTTATTCACTAATTTTTAAGAATTCCAAAAAGTCCAAGAAGAATTAGACAATGCATTATAAAGTAAAACTAAAATTGCCATAACCATAGTTGTTATCAGCTCATGATATTAATAATTACAGAAATCATTAGTGCAGTGAAGTTTTATTTTTTCTGACAACACTGCAAGAACAATGTGTTAGCAAACCCAAAATTATTTTACATCTGTTGCAATAAAAATCTCCTATGCCAAATATACGTGGTATTTATGCTTTGCTTTGAGATCAAAACATGAAGAGAATTTATTGATATGACAACTGTCAGCGTTTGCATGTTTGCCTTCAGATCAATTTTCTACCTGTGAAATAGGGTGGCATTAGATAATTAGTCTTACCACTGGATATAAGTAAATAGACCTGTAAATGACCCTACATTAAAGTTGCTTTATGCTCAGTGTGATTTTCTTAGCTCCAGTGCACTTGGCAAACATTGTACATGGATAATTTTTTAATATGCGCATAAGAATCGATAACCCCTATGCTATCTACATGTGGCTGCTTATATGAGACTGCATCTGCAAATGGCACAATCGGTCAAAATGAACCAAAGCAGTTCATGCACCAGAGGGTTAGAAGAATAGCTATGAAAGATAGATCATCTGAAAGTAGGTAATTTTAAGGCCTGGGGTTTTCACATAACCTGACTTTTGCAGCTGGAGTTCCTCATTCCTGAATTACCCATTGTCACGAACATGCTCCCAGCTGCCGTGACTTTTGGGTGTTTGCTGTATGAGGTCACACACAATTTCAGCCCGCAGTCTCTCTCACCTATCACACAGGTTATAGACCTACGGAATCGCCCCCAAACACAGCGCGCTCACATCCCCAGACACTTCAGGTTTGCCACCACCTATTGAATACGGGCAATAGGACCCCAATACACTGTCCCACACTGGCACGCAGGCTTCTAGCTATTCACAGACTAGCAAGACCCACACCAGCACACAAAGGGTTACCTCTTCACACCTCCAGAATGTTACACAAATGTAAATGCAAGCACACACAGCTGGTTATTCAAATGTATCAACAAATCACACACTGGCATTCCAAGGGTAAACTTAGTCGAGCAATCTGTCTCTTCTAAACAGGCAATGAATTCTTTTAAAACAATAAGGACAGAATTATTAAATTTTAGATTTAATATACAAAAAGTACAATGCTTACAGATAATAAAAACAATTAGATAAAGATTTGACATACAAATAAAAAATGGCAAACAGTATAAATACAAAAGGCATAACAGTACAGAGCATCACTTACATATAATAATCTGTATGCTGGGGCAGGCAGAAAAGATGGACAGTCCTTCAATTAGATTGATTCTCCAAGAAGCTGACTCTTGCCCCTTCCCAACACAGGTTTTTTAAGCAAAATGGAATAGCATAGTCTTCAAAGGGGCAGTGTTTAATACTAATTGGGGGCAGGGATGTCCCCTGGGTGTCACCTAAGGCCTGTTCAAAACTATTCCTAAGTGTTGACCTGTCTTAGCTTTTCACAGATATATCCCAGCGACATAACTCCCTCTTCAATAAACCGGTCATAAGCTCCCGTACATTTAAATACCAAACATGATGGAATTATGACATTATGACATACCGTTTCCAAAGATATGTGATTTTAGCTGTTCACGGATACCACCCATACCTGTCATTCACAATCCTGGTGTGATTTCTGCTCCTCAGTATGGAGTACCACCCAGATTTCCCAAAATATGAACTATGACACCATTTTCCTTTGAAGGGCATATTTCTATTAGAGATGAGCGGGCTCGGATTTCTGAAATCCGAGCCCATCCGAACAGTGCGGATCCGACGGGATCCGAGCACTGTTCGGGAACTTCCGGGCGCCAAACGGAGCCAAACCGAGGCTATGACTTCCAAGTCTCGCGTCGGATCTCGCGAGACTCGGATGTCATAAATTCAGCACTAGCGGCTGCCATCTTCATTCTGGCTGCGATCACTCGTGAGAGAGGTTGCAGTTAGGGAGCTCCTGTCCTTGTTTTAATATTAGTGGTACTTTTGTGCTTTGTCCAGTGCTCTGTTCTGCTGAGTCCAGTGGTGCTGTGTCCTGTGCTCTGTCCTGCTGAGTCCAGTGGTGCTGTGTCCTGTGCTCTGTCCTGCTGAGTCCAGTGGTGCTGCCTGTGTCCTGTGCAATGTTCTGCTAAAAAATAAATGAAAAATTATTAAAAAAAAATGAAAAAAAATAATTTAAAAATTATAAAAAAATTATCCAAAAATAATTGTAAAAAAATATAAAAAAATTATTTTAAAAATACTAGGTACTGCTGTATAACTCCAGTCCAGTGGTACTCTCCTGTGCCGCAGATAATTTGTAAAGGCTTTGCCGAGTGTGTGTGGTTTAGGGGTACGCTCTCTTGTGCTGCATATAATGGAGTACAAAAATTTGGAGGATAAAGTAGGGAAAGATCAACACCCACTTCCTCCTCCTAATGCTGAAGCTGCTGCCACTAGTCATGACATAGACGATGAAATGCCATCAACGTCGTCTGGCAAGGGCGATGCCCAATCTCCTAGAGGGCATGTAAAATCCAAAAACCCAAAGTTCACTAAAATTAGCAAAAAAAGAAAATTGAAAACATCTGAGGAGAAACGTAAACTTGCCAATATGCCATTTACGACACGGAGTGGCAAGGAACGGCTTAGGCCCTGGCCCGTGTTCAGGACTAGTGGTTCAGCTTCACCCAAGGATCTAAGCCCTCCTCCTCCCCCCCCCTACAAAAAATGTAAAAGAGTTATGCTGTCCGCAACAACACAGCAAACAACTCTGCCTTCTAAACAGATGACATCACAAATCCCCAAGGCGAGTCCAAGGGTGTTGGTGGTTGCGAAGCCTGACCTTCCCATCACTGTACGGGAAGAGGTGACTCCATCCACCATTTGCAGCACACCCTCTGCATATGCTGGAAGGATGACCCACAGTGTAGATCCAGATTTGGATAATCAAGGTGTCAAGGAGGCTATTGATGTAGCTGGCGTTGTGAAGGAACTTGACGAGGAGGATGCTGATAAATGAGCCACCAGGGGGGGGAAACAGTTGTTGTCCATGTGATGAAAAAGCCCATCGTCATGCCTGATCAGAAGACCAAAAAATCCACCTCTTCTGTCTGGAGTTATTTTTATCCGAATCCGGACAACAAATGTATGGCCATATGTAGCTTATGTAAAGCTGAAATAAGCAGGGGTAAGGATCTTGGCCACCTAGGGACATCCTCATTTATACGTCACCTGAAGAACCTTCATAATTCAGTGTTTAGTTCAGGACCTGTGGCTAGGACCGTCAGCAGTTCAGGGACACCTAAATCCCTTGGTCCTGTTGGATACATACCACCAACACCCTCCTCGTCAACTTCCTCCACGATCTCCTTTAGATTTAGTCCTGCAGGCCATGTCACCAGCCAGACAGAGTCCTCTTCAATACGGGATTCATCCGAGGAATCCTGCAGCGATACGCCTACTACTGCCACTGCTGCTGTTGCTGCTGGTAGTCTGTCATCTTCCCAGAGGGGAAGTCGTAAGACCGCTACGTCTTTCACCAAACTATTGACCGTCCAACAGTCATTTGCCATGAGCACCAAGTACGACACTAGTCATCCTATGGCAAAGCGGATAACTGCGTCAAAAACAGCAATGTTGGTGTTAGATGTGCGTCCGGTGTCCGCCATCAGTGGAGTGGGATTTAGATGGTTGATGGAGGTATTGTGTCCCCGGTACCAAATCCCGTCGAGATTCCACTTCACTAGGCAGGCGATACCAAAGATGTACAGAGAAGTAAGAACAAGTGTCCTCAGTGCTCTGAAAAATGCGGTTGTACCCACTGTCCACTTAACCACAGACATGTGGACAAGTGGTTCAGGGCAAACGAAGGACTATTTGACTGTGACAGCCCACTGGGTAGATGCATCGCCTTCCACAGCAACAGCAGCAGCTGCATCAGTAGCAGCATCTCCACAACAGCTGCTCGTGCCAAGGCAGGCAACATTGTGTATCACAGGTTTTAATAAGAGGCACAACGCTGACAACCTCTTAGAGAAACTGAGGGAAATCATCTCACAGTGGCTTACCCCACTTAGACTCTCCTGGGGATTTGTGGTGTCAGACAACGCCAGTAACATTGTGCGGGCATTACATATGGGCAATTTCCAGCACGTCCCATGTTTTGCCCACACCATTAATTTGGTGGTGCAGCATTACCTGAAGAGTGACAGGGGTGTGCAGGAGATGCTTGCGGTGGCCCGCAAAATTGCTGGACACTTTCGGCATTCAGCCAGTGCCTACCGCAGACTAGAGGCACATCAAAAAACCATGAACCTGCCCTGCCATCACCTCAAACAAGAGGTTGTGACGCGCTGGAACTCCACCCTCTATATGCTGCAGAGGATGGAGGAGCAGCAAAAGGCCATTCAGGCCTACACAGCCACCTACGACATAGGCAAAGGAGTGGGGATGCGCCTGAGTCAAGCGCAGTGGAGATTGATTTCCGTGTTGTGCAAGGTTCCCCAGCCATTTGAACTTGCCACACGAGAAGTCAGTTCCGACACTGCCAGCTTGAGTCAGGTCATTCCCCTGATCAGGCTGTTGCAGAAGCAGCTGGAGAAAGTGAGGGAGGAGCTGGTAAACCATTGCGATTCCACCAAGCATGTAGCTCTTGTGGATGTAGCCTTTCGTACGCTTTGCCAGGATCCGAGGGTGGTCACTCTTTTAAAGTCAGAGGAATACATTCTGGCCACCGTGCTCGATCCTCGGTTTAAAGCGTATGTTGTGTCTCTGTTTCCGGCGGACACAAGTCTACAGCGGTGCAAAGACCTGCTGGTCAGGAGATTGTCCTCTGAAGAGGGCCGTGACATGCCACCAGCTCCTCCTTCATTTTCTTCCACACCTGTGGCTGCGAGGAAAAAGCTCAGTTTTCCTCAAAGACCCGCTGACGGGGATGCTGAGAACATCTGGTCCGGACTGAAGGACCTGCCAACCATTGCAGACATGTCTACTGTCGCTGCATTGGATGCTGTCACAATTGAAAAAATGGTGGAGGATTATTTTGCTGACACCATCCAAATAGACATGTCAGACAGTCCATATTGTTACTGGCAGGAAAAAAAGGCAGTTTGGAAGCCCCTGTACAAACTGGCTCTATTTTACCTGAGTTGTCCCCCCTCCAGTGTGTACTCGGAAAGAGTTTTTAGTGCAGCGGGGAACCTGGTCAGTGAGCGGCGAAGGAGGTTGCTTCCTCAGAACGTTGAAAAAATTAATTATCAATTCCTCAATCAAGTACAGCACTGCCCTCCAGATAATACAGAGGGACCTGTGGTTGTGGAGTCCAGCGGGGACGAATTGATAATGTGTGAGGATGAGGAAGTACACACTGAAGGGGGCCAGGAATCAGAGGATGAGGATGAGGACGAAATCTTGCCTCAGTAGAGCCAGTTTAGTTTGTACAGGGAGAGATGAATAGCTTTTTTTGTGTGGGGGCCCAAACAAACCAATCATTTCAGCCACAGTAGTTTGGTAGGCCCTGTCGCTGAAATGATTGGTTTGTTAAAGTGTGCATGTCCTATTTCAACAACATCAGGGTGGGTGGGAGGGCCCAAGGACAATACCATCTTGCAACTCTTTTTTTGGCATTATGTGCTCTTTGGGGCCTAGTTCTATCTCCATCAGAGATATTCCTGCAGGCCATGTCACCGGCACAGCTATGTTGGTGTTAGACGTGCGCTGCATACTCTGTCTGATTTAGCAGAAGCTAGCCATTGGCCTTGATAATCAAATAGGCTTTCCGTGATATTACATTGTCAGGGATTAGGCTAAACAGAGTGTCATGGTATTTGAGATCCCTACCTTACCTACACACAGCGTATACAGCGCTGCTATTTGTTCTATCATATTAATGTTTAGATAGGGTCTCTCCATATTAACACACTCCGCTTGCTCACATCACCCAGTGAAGCAAGCGCTATATAAGTGCCAACTTTTATACACGTTAGGCAGCGTCTTTAACGAGAATACAGTATCTATATAATTGTGAGTGCTTTAAGATCTTACATGACCTTTAATCAGGCCACTTTAATCGCTGCTCTATTACAGATCTCTGTACAGTGATCATCATGCATACTTTTGCAGAACCAATTTAAATATATAAACAGGGTCTCCTAGAATACGTACTATTTTATTTAAAGGAGTTTTAAGGGGCATTACACTCTAATAGAGAGACTCATCATTTCTGAATAAAAAGAATCCTCTAATTCTTGTTAAGTTCCCAAAAATAGGAACTGCCATTTCTATTACTACTTTCTTTCTTTATGTAGTTCCCAAAAAGAGGAACTGACATTTCTATTAATACTTTCATTGTTTGTGTAGTTCAAAAAAAGAGGAACTGCCATTTCTATTAATATTTTCATTCTTTATGTAGTTCCCAAAAAGAGGAACTGCCACTTCTATTACTACGTTCATTGTTTGTGTAGTTTAAAAAAAGAGTAACTGCCATTTCTATTAATAGTTTCATTCTTTATCTAGTTCCCAAAAAGAGGAACTGCCACTTTTATTACTACGTTCATTGTTTGTGTAGTTCAAAAAAAGAGGAACTGCCATTTCTATTAATATTTTCATTCTTTATGTAGTTCCCAAAAAGAGGAACTGCCACTTCTATTACTACGTTCATTGATTGTGTAGTTCCAAAAAAAAGGAACTGCCACTTCTATTACTAAGTTCATTGTTTGTGTAGTTCCAAAAAAGAGAAACTGCCATTTCTATTACTACTTTCTTTCTTTCTTTCTGTATTTCCAAAAAAGAGGAACTGCCATTTCTATTACTACTTTGTTTCTTTCTTTCTTTCTGTATTTCAAAAAAAGAGGAACTGCCATTTCTATTGCTACGTGGTTTTTTTTTTGTAGTTCCAAAAAAAAATAACTGCGGCCTTAACTTCTATGTTGGTGTTGACGTGCATCCGGTGTCCGCCATCTGTGCAGTGGTATTCAGACCAGTTGGAGGAGGTATTGTGGCCCCGGTACCAAATTGGGTACCGGGGCCACTCCACTACGCAGTCCAGATAGCTGTGCAGTGGAATTGAGACCAGTTGAGGGTTTTATATTGTGGCCCCGGTACCAAATTGGGTACCGGGGCCACTCCACTACGCAGTCCAGATAGATGCGTATCAGATATTAAACTACATTCAATGTTGGGGCCAAATCCAAAACTAATTAAAATGACCTGTCATCGTCAAAAACAAGAGGTATTGACGCGTTAGAACTACACCCTGTATATGCTGCAGAGGATGTAGGAGCAGGCAGCTGTGCAGTGGAATTCAGACCAGTTGAGGGTGATATATTGTGGCCCCGGTACCAAATTGGGTACCGGGCCCACTCCACTACGCAGTCCAGAAAGCTACCTCGGTCTAACGTTTTGGACTAAAAACAATATTGTGAGGTGTGAGGTGTTCCAAATACACTGGAAATTAGTGGAAATGATTGTTATTGAATGTTATTGAGGTTAATAATAGCGTAGGAGTGAAAAACAAACAAAAAAATAGATTTTAGCACTTTTTATGCTTTTTTAAAAATAAATCAGAACCCAAAACCCTAAATCAGAACCAAAACCTTTCGTCAGGTGTTTTGGCAAAACAAATCAGAACCCAAAACCTCAAGCTAATCAGAACCCAAAACCCAAAACACTAAACGTGCCCGGTGCACAACCCTAATTTCTATATACCTGTATAGGCTTTCACATGCTGCCTGCAAGGATCTCCAGCTGTGATCGGCCCCACGCAGTCTATTCAAGTGTCCAAAACTCCCTCCCAGGCCAGGCTGTCTCACAGTAGGAGCCATTTGAAGATGTCACAGGTGACACACTTATCTTTTCACATGTGCAAAGCCAGCAAATACATTTACATCAGACTGTCATTTTACACTTTAACTAAACTTATCAATGGATTCATGTGATATAACATATTTACACTGCAGTTATGACTTATCCCTTATAAATAACTGCAAGCTTTCTATGTTCACGACACCCATACGAGTTATTATTAGTACTGTATTCTCTGCAGATTTTCACTTTAATGATATAATAGGATCTTAACTTTGAATTGATATTCATTTGAGAGCACAGGGGCTGGAAGTTACACAGTCTTTAAAGGGACTGCTACACAATCTTTATAGTGGTCTATGAAAATATTGTTCATGTGTTCTATGCTGGTAAATATAGGGTAGTGTTCTGTAATCAATATTTCGAAAGTAAAATGTTTTATTGATTTTTATTGTATCTGTTGTATTGATTGTTTCAGTTGAGCAATGTATACAGGTCCACAGTGTCTCTGTAAGGGTCTTACATAGCACTAATATCTCATTTCTATTCACTTAGCTATCTTGTAAAAGGCCCCCAACAGATGACGTGCCTTCCTTACACAAGCAACGTAATACGATAAATCCCATAGAACGCTCTAATTACATTACTAGCAATACTCTTAAGAGTCTCCAATACAAGTGGATGGGACATGGCAAAGAATATAATGGCTGCTTAGGAATATTTAGCTCAGTTTGACAAAAGCTGTATCACACTGATTGAAAGAAAACATCTATAGGCTATAGACAACACTGTCAGATATTTAATAGTCTATTTTGCAGTTTGGAGCACAATGAAAAAGAGAAAAGCAGCAAAAATAGCTGCTGAAATTTCCTTTAATATACTAATGATAAAACAGTGAAAGTAATACTTTGGTGCAAAATTGTTATCTAAACAAATTAGATTGCAACTAATAGAATGTTGGTGCTCATATCTCTATAATTATAATGTCAGAATTCCAAATCTTGCAAATTACAAGCTTGTATGCTTACTAGTCTTTTTGTTTATCTTCTAAAAATAATATATACGAATTATTCAGCGTTCAGTAATTTTATACACTTTAAAGACTTTCAAATTAATTACTTAATAATTAAATTATTGTAAATATAGTTTATAATCTACAGTTACAAAACAGTAAAAGATATATGTAGTTTACCGAAATGTAAGAGCTGGTGACAGCCTACATTTGCTTATTAGATAATGCCACCATTTGGCTGTGAGCAAGAAACTCATTGAGCACACATTCTGCCGGGCAAATGGGCTCATGGCAGAACCCTGGTGTGTTTTGTTTGATGGAAAGAAGAGAAGTTTCTTATATGGAATTGTGGAAGACACTATGTAATAACCAAATTTAAAGTCAGTGTAGAACATGGTAAAAGGTTCTCTTTAAGTAATATTTGCCTACTCTCTTGAAATGTCCAGGAGACTCCCAAAGTTCAGGAAGAGCAGGCCTCCCACTCGGATCCCATCCACCTCACTATTCACTATTGAAGTGAGTGGAGAAGGGGCTTGATGGCGTGATTCACACCATCGTAGCCCTGTCCCCTGCTGCCACTATGATGCACTTGTCACGTGACCGCCCCTCTGGGATCTCCAGTAGATGAGTTTTTCATTGTAGGCTAGTATGGTTTAAGTTCAACAAATATAAATGCATACAAGAATGCAGTTGAATTTTCTAAATACATATGTCAAATATCTGTTTTTTTTGGAAGAGCTATGTATTGTTTTACTGAACTTCCCATACTTAAGAATTAAGACTATGTTATTGTTTGTACAGAAATAGCAATTGGTTTAGATTAAAATGAGTAACTAATGATAATTAGTTAAATTCAAAATTTAGCAGCTCCTTTTATAGTTGTACACATTAAGGGTAAGCAAATCACAGATTTTTCCAGCGCTAACCCAGCTTTCGCCAACTACCACCATTCCTATCAGTGGATGGTGTTTAGCACCTTTCTGCTTATCTTTCAGCACCACCAGAGAGGAGAATCATCAGTGAAGAGGGAGCTCTTCCTAATTCCTGCCAGGGAGGCTGCATAATTTTCCCCTCCTTCCATATTCAACACAGAAAAGCGTTTTACTACACGTGTACCTGTTGCAAAATTGTCTGCAAATTGGGGTCTGTGAGAAAAAGTGGATATGTATTTTGGGGTCTCTGTAAGTCTAGAGGGGTCAGTACAAATATATGTGGTGTTTGTAACAATTTGTTTGACAATGCGTGTGACAGGATGGACCGTGTATGCCACCCTGTCTGTTGCTGCTGGGAATCCACTGGACTCCTTACTGGCGTCCAGTACTGGGTTTCTTCTGGGTAACTGCGAGTATACCTCGTTGTTGGTGTACCTGGGCTGGTACTCCTGCCCTCTTCCTATGGATCAGGGTTGCTGTGAATGGAAACCCCCTGGTCTATCAGACTGGCCAGAGCTGCTGGGTAGCGGACAGAGCAGTGGTACTGGATGCTGGGTCCAAACCTCAGAAACAGCCGGGAATGGATTCGATTTTGGGTCTAATCTGTAGGACACAGGGATAGAGAAGTTTCCAAGCAGGTCTTTGGAGCAAGTGTTGTTTATTTGCTCACCTGGTTGAAGGTACCAAGGAGCAGGTCAGAGGAAGCAAGAAGAACAATTTTCAGTATAAAACACTGCTATTTATACAGATTTGGACACAGCCTTATAGGGTAAGTCAGCCCCCTGAGGTCTGAGCTATTTTTAGAATCAGCAATTTGTTTACCCAAACATGGATTTACATGCAGTGCAAAGCTAACAATATTTACACTTATCTGTGATATCCTAAAACTTGATGTCATTTCCTGCATCTTGCTTTAAACGCAGGAAATCTAGTAGCAAGTCTTAAATAAACCTTCCTGTGCTGGACCCTCACACATCAAAAGGTCTAATTAACATGGATCCTTTCTTCAGACAGTTGTAGAATACACATTCCCAAAGAAAGTTACAAAACCCCAAACACGTCATTTCCTACTCCAAGATACACAAAAGACTTCCTTACAAAGGCTTATTGTATCAGATATATACCTCAGAAATTATGCGTTTCCTTTAGCAAAGTTAAAACAAACAAATTTCTTCCCCTGGTCTCAGAAATAATAATATCTCCTTTATCAGCATACACACAATATCAAAAATAAGTACATTTGCAATTATATAAATAAGCGCCCTGCGCCATTTCCTTTAAATAAATTTATATCATAAGTTATTTATAAGTGATCCAGTCACAATGAGGATCTCAGCAAGCAGTGAGGAGATGGACTTAGCAATTGGTGGGGAATACAGAGAGTCTGTGTACATGTGCATACTTTTAAAAAATGACAACCGGTTTGATTGATGAATAGACCCTTTAATCTCAAATAATAAAACATCATTTTTAGATTAAAATAAAAGTTGCCAAAAATCTCATTATTTCCCCTTAAAAACTAAAATATTGTGCCCTCCAACCCTGGCTTATTAAGTCTTACAAAACTCATAAGTAACCTCAGAGTGAAAAAAAAAAAGACTGCAACACGGCGTTCAAACTCAAGGACTTTTCTCTAGTTAGTTTTTATCTCTGGTTGTGTATGATGCAACCGATGCAAAGGTTCAGGATGCCAGCAGTTTAAGAGTTTTAAATATTTTACTTAATATAGGTGTTGGTAATAAAGGGTTTCTGGGTTACCACATGGAAATAGCACAAGTTGGTAAGGGAGTGCCAATCGTCAACTGGAAAATTTGACTTTGTGGCAAGGAAAAATTACTTTAGGATGTCAAATGAAATGCAACAAGATTTGGCTGTGTATGGCATGAGAGAGAAAATTGGACACACATAGTATGCTGGGCTATACATGGCACAGTGATAAATAAAATGTTTCACATGTATGGCATAAAGGATATTCTTTTGCAAGCGGTGGAAGTGGAAACTTACAAGTGGCAGTATAGAAAACGTAATGAGAATGTATGTGAATGAATTTGATAGTTTTACAATGAAGACAGTAGAAGTAGTGGTATGTCATACCACCTTATACACCGCCACTTTGACCACTGCTTTTTGCACCTTGGAAGTGAACACTTAGCATTCATGGTACAAAACATAAATATATTGTATGCAAAGCATTGCAAAAAAACACAGAACTCAGCTTTGTATACAGCCCAATACCCACAACATACATTATCAAAGCATACAATATATAATTACATGACCAATATAACAGCCCACAATCCCATGGCACTATATATAGCTCCATAGTGCCACCATATGACCCTATCCTGCCACTGCAAGGCCTATAAAGACACCATATAGCTCCTTATTGCTACTACAGCTCCATGCCCAGACTGGAGCTGCCATATGTGCTGAACAGTCACCACTGTCTCAAAGTCACTTCATCATCATCAGCTACTTATATAGCACCACTGATTCCGCAGCAATGTACAGAGAACTCACTCATATCAGTCCCTGCCCCATTGGAGTTTACAGTCTAAATTCCCTAACATTCACACACCTAGAGAAACTAGGGTCAATTTGATAGCAGCCAATTAATCTACTAGTATATTTTTGGAGTGTGGGAGGAAACCCACGCAAACACGGGGAGAACATACAGACTCCACACAGATAGGGCCATGTCAGGAATTAAACTTACAACCCCAGTGTTGTGAGGTAGAAGTGCTAACCACTAAGCCACCGTGCTCACTCCTATCTTCTGGTCAAGGTAGCCAAAATACTAGGCAACTGGGCCTGTCCATCATTTCTATAAAAACCTCTAAGTATCGCATAATCTCTGAAATATTTGTTTTCTTTTGAAATGGAAAATGTATGGTATTTATTCACTAATTTTAAAGAATTCCAAAAAGTCCAAGAAGATTTAGATAATGCATTATAAATTAAAAATAAAATTGTCATAACCATAGTTGTTTTCAGCTCATGATATTAATAATCACAGAAATCATTAGTGCAGTAAAGTTTTGTTTTTTCTGACAACACTGCAAGAACAAGGTGTTAACAAACCCAAAATTATTTTATATCTGTTGCAATAAAATCTCCTATGCCAAATATACATGGTATTTATGCTTTGCTTTGAGATCAAAACATGAAGAGAATTTATTGATATGACAACTGTTGGCGTTTATATGTTTATGTAACAGTGATTCATGGCTGGGTGATAGCATTTACTCTCCATTGCGGAGATGAATTCTGTGGTTAGCAAAGTATGAGTATGTAACCTTTCCCAGGGTGGAAGAGTTTTGGTTAGGACTAGGTGTATAGAAGACTTGGGTGAACTATGTGAGGACAAGATAATTTTTTAGTTCTTGACAATACAGGTAAGCTTCAATCCCTTTTCACCTGCCCCAATATACAAGTGGTCACCAAATAAGTACGGCATTTGTGCCATACAAGAACTGCATGTGAAGCAGCTTATGTTTCTGCACCAACTAACACGTCAAATATTATCTAATTTCTAGTAAAATATGTGTATTAGCTATGGTTGCAAAAGTGACACTAGCTCAGGTTTTGCATTAGGGCCTAAGGGCTTTTAGCTTCTGAACTACTGAGTACTATAGTTTATACTGCTTCTATACTATCCTCAAGTACAGAAACTTACAGATACAGAGACGATACTAAATGGGGACTGAGGAGGGCTCTGTGAAGATTTGTTGTGGTCAAATCAGAATCTACTACAATAAGCCTATCTGGGCTTGTTGCGTCATTGCCCTTCTCCATCATATCGGCCATGTATTTGCCCGTCATGAGAGAAGCGTCTCAGTCTTTTAGCATTGAGAGACCAATGAGGTGCTTCGGATGAGAGGACATTGGAGACTGGTGGAATGCAGTAGAGACGCTGTGCCAAGCCTGGGATAATGGGTCAAGGCAGAAGACATTAGGCTCAACACCGAAAAGGCCCAGGATCACAGGAGAGGCAGCTCAGTCTGGGCAGAAAACAGCAGGGTGCAGCATTAGAGCTATCACATTTCCCCCATGCTGATGATGAAAGCTGCCAGAACCAGGTAAAACTTTGGGAACCACTCTCTGCATGTCGGGCACTAGGCCTGTGGGCACTAAATGGTTATTATACATGTGGCAAAGTTGAAGGGCCTCAGGCTCTGAACACCAATAATTTAAGCATCAAATATGTGAACTGTTCCCTACTTTTTTAGGCCTTGGTCTCCACCAGTGGACCATCAGAGTGTTCCACTAGTCACCAGGAATAGGCAGGCTCCGAATTAGGCCCAAGAGACGAAGACATTTCCTTTTGGTTATCAAACCAAAATTAATGGTTTCCTGCCAATTTATCGCCCTTTTGTCCTGCATTGTTATACATTAAGTCTCAATGTAAAATATAGGCCCATATTCAGGCTCCATCCTTTTCAGTCTCCCTGACTCTTGTACAAATTGGATTTCCTAAGTCAAGAACCCATTAAAGGTAGGCTTTGGTGATTCCTTATTTATATATTCTGTCTGGTATCTCCTGTATTGCAATGTGGGGGCTATTGCCTTCCTGCATCATCCTTGCTAGTGGAGATTTAGGGTATTGCGCTACAGCTAGTTGTGTTTAGTTTAGCTGAACAGTTGCTGAACACATAGAGTATAGTTAGGTTCAGTGGGCCTTGTTTAGACTGGTGTGGGTGGCGTATACTATCCAAGGAGATTGTGTTCATGCCCACACTGTAGTGCTGTGTGGGACACTGTTATGTTTCAACTCTTGCAGGAGTCAGCAGTCAGGAATATAGACAACTATGAAGAGGAGACTGTGCAGTTTGTGGTAAGTATTGCATTCATTTGTTGCACTCTCCCTTGGTTCAGCCCTCACATTCCCGTGAGTGAGGTATCTGTGCAAGATTCCGTTCTTGTTGCAGATACCATAGACCTTTGTCGCAGGCCAGAAGAAACTATGATCGTAACGTCGGAGAGGGGAATCAGTTCCATACTTCAGCTAATCATCTCAGATACACCCTCTTCTGATCATGCTGGTACCTCTTTCTCTTGCTTAGGAATGCCAATAGTGGTGACCATAGAAAAGTCAACAACAAAGTCAGTGGTTCTCCACAGGTGGAAGAGTTGAGGCCTTGCTCGTCCTGCATTACTCCCATTATATATCTCTTCAATGAGATTATAACATTTGCAATTCAGGCAGCCCAGTAACAGTGGGAGTCCTAATTACCAAAAGTTTACTAATGTATGCAATCCCTAATATTTCAGCATATGATTTCAGTATACCATTTAACTAAAGCTCTGGGGCAGTGGGTATCTCAAAGTCCAAAGAGATCCCAGATGTGGGCTTTCCATGGTTCTGCTAGTTGAAGGGAGGATATCATGGGGAATTTATATGGGCAGCAATATATAACATTTAGCCAGTTACTTCAGTAAAGATTAAGACTAACAAATCCATTACCTGCCCTTTGGTTAAAAGATATGAACCATTCTATTTGCCAGTTCTAGACAATGATACAGTATACATATTGTATCATACAATCTTTATACATATGCCAAGGCTGAAGTTCTCTTCACACTGTAAGCTATTTCTGAATGTTTTTTTGCAAATTGTAGGCAAATTTAATCCTACTGGTAAAGTTGCCATATTACTAATCATATTAAAAAAAGAGTCAGGAAGAAAATGGATTTGACATCCTTTAATTTCCTAGCCAACTAACAAATGAATATAATCAGTATGTGATTTATATGTGACAGTCATAATGACTGCTTCATTATATATGTAAACAAGTGGTCTATAAAGTGTTTCTCATAGTGTCACTGTCTTTTATAGTAGTAGTATTATAAGAAAAATAAAGCAGTTTTAACTGAATTTTCTACAAAAGAAGTAGAAACATAACTTAACTGTTTAGAAAAATACATTGGGCCTGATTCATTAAGGAAAGTAAGACAAAAAGATAAGTTTTCTCTTAGACAAAACCATGTTACAATGCAAGGGGTGCAAAATAGTTTATTATTTTGCACATAAGATATATAGGGGGAATTAAATTGGCCGCGTTATTGTTTTGCCGAAAGTAACACGGCCTGCGCATTATTACCGATATTACGGTAATAGCGCACGTAATTACCATTAATACAGTAATTTCAACGCCGGCTTTTTGCTTGCGGCTCCCTGAGCTGCAAGCAGAAAGCAGGGTTAAAATAACCTTATTAACAGTAATAGGTTTAGCACGGCGTTACTCTGGGGGAAAATTAATTCCCTCCATACTGTCTGTTTTTTCATGTAGCACAGATAACTTATTTGTACACTGAAATTTAAAGTTGATCAAGGGCATGCTCTACCCAAATTATAAATCTGTCCTCAAATTTAAAATTTACCTCCCCCCTCCAAAACAACATGCTTGTGCCAAGGTTCAAAGTTACTCAATTTTTTTGCTTTATTTTCCTTAATGAATCAGGCCCAATATGTCAAAAAGATACCATAAAAATTCATTAGGCTCCTTTTTGTCTACAGTCTGCCTGTATCCACAATTACATAAAGTACAAATAATTTGTACATAGAGAACCTAGATAATAATCTTACCGTACTTCTGGCTCGTTTAATCCATAGGAAGCCCTCATAGTATAAAGGCAGTGATGTGAGCTTAGACCTTTGCTGATAAATCTTTCTTGGTGCTGGTTCGGCAGCTGCCATGGTTCAGGGTTTGCTTAATCCAAGTATCATTCAGTTCTCGTCCTTCTTCTTATGTAGCAACCCTCTGAGTGGAATAAAGTACAATGTGTTGTGTGTAGAAGGAAGTAAAGACATAAAAAAAAGTTATGCAGGTTGTTTGTCCTGTAAGCTTGCCCAACCCATTTCTACATGAAAGAGGAGTGAAAGGTAAAAGGACATTTCTTTGACCAAATTCCATTACTCTCATCATAAAAAATAATCAAGTAATAAGTCTAGCAACAAAGCAGTATTTTAATGCCCCTCATGAATATAATAAAACAGCCTTATAGTAAAATAAGCACTATTAGTTTCCAATTGTCAATTCAAATGACCTCAACAGGGGCAAACGCAGGATTTGTAGAGGGGGGTTTCCACACCACGCCACCAGTGGGCGTGACCACCATGCATGGGGAATGCCTATAATATTAGACAGTGCTTGGCTGCTCTCCAACTCTTCCTATCCCTATAATATACATGGGCAATGCTGCATGCACTACTGTTAGGTGCACGCAGCTCTCCCTTTTCAAGCAGAGCCGTGTGAAGCGGGGGCAGGGTCCAGCCACCTCAATTATACAGTGCCCCAGGCTTGGAGGGGTTTCCAGGCACTAGGTAACCCCACTCAGTTTGCCTATGCTCAAAACAATGAACAAAGGCAGTAATGAATGGAGATTTTAGCGTCTAATGAATTGATGGACCTTGCACGCTTTCCAGACTTATGGTGTGCTCTTATAATTGCAGGATACATATAAAGTTGCAGTGGTTAGTTATATTGATAGAAACATAAAGAGATACAAATATAATGATAAATAATATTTTAAAAGGACAAGATAAACTGTATACAAAAGTTTTTCTTTATCTGCACTCAACAATAAGTCTATGCATGGTGATAGGTAACCTGATACACTTTAGGGGCTGCAATTACCCTTTATCTCAGTAACTAGGTAAAACTATACATTTAATCAAATAAAGATATACCTATCTGTAATAACATATTAGCGGGTATTTTAAACAAGTGTTACAATCTTTTAATGAAGCATGAAAGAACTGTGGGCTGCAGGTGAATGCTCTGAGAATCACATGCAGCCCTAGGTCGGCCTGTTGCCCCTCACTGATCTTTTCTGGTAGGTACGAAAAAGTATTGACATGCTGTGAAAAGGATCAGTCATTGCAAGAGTAAGCATAGGTTATAGTGTTGGCATTTTGGATGCAGTAACTGTCCAGGAAAAAGTTTTTAAAAGTAGAAACACAGGTTTGTAAGGTTGCTTATTACAGTAATGTTGTTCTCAAACCTGTTTACAGTAGCCAGTGGGCAAAAGCCACACAAAAATGTAGATAGCTGCTGGATGAAAATTTAAATATAACAGGTATGCACGTGAAACTTCATTTAATTATTATTAAATGTGAAGTGTAACTTACAACATGCAGCCTTCATTTGTTTTACCCTGGTGGTAATGCAGTGGCGCACGCAGGGGGGGGGGTTTCTGAGTCTCTAGAAACTCCCCCTGCGCTAACTAAGTGGCTATTGTCCTATACAGCACCCGCGGCGCTGTCAAAGAAGCGTGCGCGGCGGTGCTGTATTGTATACAGCACCGCCGCAGACGCTTCTTAGACAGCGCCGCGGCTGCTGTATAGGACAGTGCTGGCGAAACGGAGCGCAGCAGCTCTCTCTCGTGGTTTTTTGGTTTTTTTTCGGTCGGCGGGAAGAAACCCCTCCCGACAATCCTCCGTGCGCCCCTGTAATGCTCATCTTTTTATCATTTGTTTATATTGATTTTACTACATTTCACTTGTGAGACTTTCCCACAGTGCATGTATGGTCTCTAAAAACAAACAAGTGTAGCTGACAATGCTTAAACAGCAAGGGTTGTTCAAAAGTGCATAACTCCTTTAGGAGGAGTCTACATATTTATTTACATATTTGAACTATGAGTTGAAAAAACATAAATACGAAGATTTTTATAGCTACCAGCAGTGGAAAGCATGAAAAAAGTATACCACCAACAGTCTGGATTTTCATGGTACAGACTCAAGTTCCCATGGGTAGAAGGTAGATGGCTTAGTAGAAAGCCTTGCTGGTGTTCATGGTCTGAGGGTATATCATATTTTCTCCAGATTTCTAATGTTGAGAGGTATGAAAAACTAACAACAGAGTGAAATATATATACACAAAAATGCCAAGTGACATTAATGAATAAAAAGTTATAGAATTGTTTTTTTATTTGACATTACAGCATATTTGTGTTGGACAATGGTAAGACTTCATTAATAAGTCCATTTTGATTTCATGATGTCAGAGAATGATGTGGTTTATGTATTAAGGCAAATATGGAGGGGAAAATGCACATTTTCCACTCTTTATCTATATTTCTCTCCTCTCAGGTTGCATGCGTGAGTGTTTAGTGGGTCAATGCCCGGAAAAGGAGTCAGGGCGAGCCTAAGGTGCGTATGCATGGTAATAAGATTAATCATTATTATGCGACATGTTCACCACTTTCAGCATGTCCCAAAATCTTTTGTCTGAGGTAATGAAGGTCGTCTCTACTCTATTTTTGTGCTGTGGTATATGTAATAACCCAATATTACATATGTCACCACTTTGGTCCATAACAGAGCACTGTGGCTCTATGTATATGAACAGAGCCCAAAAAGTGAAAAATACCAAAGATAGTGAACATTTTTAGCCACTGTGAGGATATTTGGATATATTTCATTCACTCAGCTGACCACGGAGGGAGTTAAAACTTAATTTTATTGACAGCAGGCGATATACATGTCTACACAGCATTGGCAAGAGCTTAACTGACAAACCAACAGTTTTGACTTCCCTTAACTGCACAATAGAACCCTGGATCGCTTAGAAACCTGGACCTGCTTACTTTCCAGCTGGATATGTCTACGTGTTCCTCATGATATTTTTCTAGATCCCCAATAGTACCCACTTAACTAGATACATTAAAACACATAGCAACATTTAACACTTTGCCAACTGGGCACAACAGCAACAATGAAGCATTGAACATTGTAACACTTATAACTTATGATAAACATATTTACATATTAGCTAGAATGTAATTTGATGTGCCATCTTAGTTATTGCGCAATAACTATATACAAAATGGGGATAGGAGTAGCAATTATCCATCAAAATACCCGTTATTATGCGTGCTAGGCATCTTGCTTTCCTCACAGTCGCCATACTTATATATATAATTGGTAAGGTAAGGTAAGCTTATGTCTGTCTGAAAAGCATTATTGAATTTCAGTACTAGGCTGATAAAATGCGTATTAGGTGGGAGGGGTACGATTTTTGGGCAAGGGATAAATCAGTAGTAAGCAGTCTGTAGAGCAGAAGTTGCAGACATGATAAAGTAAGGAGAGATAGGATCCGCAATGAGTCAGCAGCTCTGTCTTCATGCAAGATAGTTATGACTGTACATTTTTCCTCCCCATGCAGTGCAACCTGTTAATGGCCAATGGGACTACATGAATGGTGTTAGGCAGCCCTGTCCTACTCTGAGTGCTGGGCCATATTTGTAAAATAAAGACAATCATTGTAGATAATTGCTTACTTGCCCATGTTGCCAGTTCTCATCAGAGTGTGCAAGATAAATGTGATGCAAAAGCTGAAGTAAACAAAGTGGTGAATTGAAATTAACATTCTTAAAAAGTACAGTCATTGCCCGCACAACAGAATATCTGTTTTTCCTGTTAGAAATTAATTTTGCTCTCTGAGTAGTAGGAGTTAATTTGGGCAGACCAATTTATTACTTCCTTGTTCAGCATACATTCCTGCTGTGTGGCCTGAGGTAGAGATTATTATGTTGAGCAAAATGAAAGCAACAACAGGTGTCAGTTCAGATATGTTATTAGTGCTTGTGCGAAGCAGTAGGTTTATCATTTTACCTTTCATAGTCCACATATATGTTGCACAATAAATGTTTGCAAAGTGATGTGCTGAATTTCTGTTGTTTATTAATAATGTTGCACATACAGGTATGATCAAATAATATGTTATCATGTGAGAGCTGGCACCCCGGATGTGGAACCCGTGGAGAGGGTGAAGAAAAGAAGAGGAGAAAACTCACCTGTCCAGGGATCTGGCACTGGTAAGTTCCTCTTCTTTCTTACAGGTTCTGGTGCTGGTGACATTGAATTGGAAACGGTTCGCTGCCAGTCAATCAATGGTTGCAACGGTGAGACAATCTAGGCTCACTGCCGGACATTTGAGTTTTTGATGCCCATGCGACAGCTAAATTGTTCCATTTGGCACAGTTTCAGTTTGGCGGTGAAGAATAACCAAGATGGAGCTCCAGAAAGAAAGCAGTGCGATAAATAGAGAAGACGCTGGGATCAGCATAGAAGACGTTCATCAAAATAGATGCCGGATAGAGAGAGAGCGCGGCAGAGGAAGAAAGAGAAGAAAGAAGATGCTGACAGTCAGCTCAGAGCTGGAGAGCAGTGGAGGCAAGATAGAAGACGTCTGAAAATCCCAAGAAAATGCAGCAGGGGAAAGGAAAAGGTCTTTCATGGTTTCCACTGCAACAAAAGCTGCTAGGAGTCTGAGCCTTTTAGTGCAGAGGTCCATCAAGTGGTCCATCAATTACACGGTTAGTATCATCTTTCTGTTTCAACTCTCTCTCTCTTGGTGAGGGCCCTCACCCAGTACATCAGTAAGTAGGATATTCGGGTAGTATACTTCCCTGTCCCAAATATCCATAGTCCTGTGTCCAGGCCCAGATATTATTGAGGTGTCAGTGATAGGAGTAGAGTGCAGGGTCTCTAGTTCTAGCCGTCACATCGTACGTCCCCTTCCTTCTACTCTGTGTCCATACCCTTCAGTAATTTGTTCTGATTTTTTCCTAGACTGAAGCAGGGTCTGGAGCCGTGCTGAGATGTCTGTACTAATAGTAGGTGGACCAGTTGCGCCAAAGTTAAGACCTTTGTGTGCATTTGTCCTTCCCCGGCAAGCGCTAGAATTTTACAATCTGTTTGAAAATAACTGCTACACTGCTAAGGTAATGGGGAGGTTAAGACTGCACTGAACAACGTCTTACAGTGGGTTTATCTCTATATTTCACTTTCGATGTAAAGCTGTAGTGCTCTATTTATGCTTTTTGGGTTCTTCCACTTTCCAAATATATATCCAGTAATGAAAGATTCAATGGCTCTTCAGAGCTGGTCTAGTGAGTGACAGGTGGGTATAATAATGCACAACATTTCTGGGCTCTCCTTCCCTCTATTCAGGTGCAATAATCAATCATATGGGCCTATTTATGAAACCATGCCAGCCCTTAAATCCTACGAAAACGTGAGTCTTTGCAGGATTATCACATTTTTTAGTAACGACCCTATTTAGCAAACATAGCTCTCTGTATATATATATGTGGCTGTTTGGTAACTATAATGCGCAGCAGCCATCTCCATAGCTGACTATGGGGACTGTGAAATGGCCTTATTTAGCAACCTATGAAAATCTTAGCTTTTTGGAGCTTACCCTCTATAGCTCATGTCATCTCAGAATGGCGTTAGCAGCAGTCATCTGTGTTAACAGACCTGCTGGAGATGAGAGAGCATGTGTAGAGGGATCTTTTCAGATCCCTCCTGTGTCATGCTGGATGGTCCTTCTTTTATACTTCCAGTTTCTACTTGCCTGTCTCTATTTTTAAGAAGGTTCACACTTATTGCCACAAGTCAGGTGCCAATATAATTATCATCTATTGTATTCTATTATGTGGGCATAAATCATCATCATCCTTATCAACATTTATTTATATAGCGGCAGCAAATCCCGTAGCGCTTTACAAATAGGAACAAATAGTAATAAAATAATACTGGGTAATACATACAGACAGGCATAGAGGTAAGAGGACCCTGCTCGCAAGCTTACAATCTATGGGACAATGGGAGTTTGATGCACAAGGATAAGTACTAGATCATAATGCATATTTTTTGCTAGAATGCAAAGGTAAAAAGTATTGAGTGGGCTGTATGATCAATCACACAGAAATGTTGGTCAGAGGGTTGTTGTCTTGTGTGAGCTGCGTAGAGAGTGGTAACAGGGAAACCTAGGGAGAATAAGATATTGGTTGATGAATATCATAAGCTTGTCTGAAGAGGTGAGTTTTCAGAGAACGCATGACGGTTTAAAGACTAGAATAAAGTCTTATTGTGTGTGGAAGAAATTTCCACAAAGTGGGTGTAGCCCGAAAAAAGTCCTGTAACTGAGAATGGGAGGATGTGATGAGAGTGGAAGGGAGACGCAGAACTAGTGCTGAATGAAGGTGTCTAGTTGGGAGATATTTTGAGACAAGTGAAGAGACGTATGTCGGTTCAATTTTGTTGATGGCCTTGTATGTTAGTAGTAGAATTTTTATATTGGATTTGTTGAAAAACAGGCAGCCAATGTAGAGACTGACAGAGTGGCACAGCAGGGGAAGAACAATTTGCAATGAAAATCAATCTAGCTGCTGCATGCAAAATAGATTGTAGGGGTTTGAGTCTGATTTTGGGAAGACCAGTAAGGAGGGAATTGCAATAGTCAATGTGGGAGGTGATGAGTGAATGAATTAAAGTTTTTGCCTGTCTTGTGTGAGATATGTGTGTATTCTGTAATCGTTTTTTAGATATATCTAACATGATTTACATATAAAGTCGATGTGGGGAAAAAAGGATAGTTGTGAGTCAAGGATTAGACCTAGGCAGTGAGCTTGCGGGGTGGGATTTATGGTCATGTTATCAACAGAAATAGAAATATCAGGCAGGAAGCTTCTGTTTTTGGCTGGGAATATTATTAATTCTGTTTTTGAAAGATTGTTTTAGTTGGCGAGAGGTCATCCAAGGTGAAATGGCAGAAAGACAGTCAGTAACGCAAGACAACACAGATGGTGAGAGATCAGGAGAGGATAGATACATTTGTATATCATCCGCATAGAGATGATACTGAAATCCAAAGGAGCTTATTAGTTTTCCAACAGAAGTAGTGTAAATAGAGAATAGCAGAGGTCCTAGGACTGAGCCTTGTGGCACTCCAACTGATAAAGAAAGAGAAGCAGAGGTGAATCCAGAGAAATTAACACGGAAAGATCGGTTAGATAGGTAGGATGAGAACTAGGATAGGACAGTGCCTTCAAGGCCTAGGGATTGTAGCATTTGTATGAGAGAGTGGTCATCAGTGTTGAATGCAGCAGAGAGAGCCATGATAATTAGAACAGAGTAATGGCCTTTAGTTTTTGTTGTGATCAAATCATTGACAATCTTGAACAGCGCAGTCTATGTGGAGTGTTGTTTACTGTAAGAAAGTGTATGAGGTGAGTGTAGGCAATTCTTTTGAGAAGCTTGGAGGGGCATGGTAGCTGAAAGATGGGGCGGTAAATTAAAATAGAATTTGGGTCAGAATTTGGGTCAGAATTTTGTTTTTTTCAGAATAGGAGTAATCACTGCGTGCTTGAATAGTGATGAAAGGATACTAGTAGAGAGAGAGAGATTACTAATTTTAGTTAGAGGTGGAATGAGCACAGAAGACAGACACCTACCAATTTGTGAGGATATGGTATCAAGGGGACAGTAGGTAGAGTAAGAAGATAAGAAGAGAGTAGAAACTTCTCCTTCATTTGTGGGATCTAATGAAGAGAGGGTGTCAGAGGGTGCTACAAAATAATTGAGCTGATTGCTTGTCGAGGGAGATAATACCATTTCAAATTGAATCTTATCTTGTCCTTGAAATAGCAAGCAAGATCCTGGGCATTGATGGTAGTTGGAGGGTTTGGGCAAATATTTTGCACAAATACAATTGTGTATAATAATTTTGGCGTGTTGTAAAATTAATTTAGAAAATGTATATATGGATTGTTAATTTACGTATGTGTTAGTATGTGTTAGCAACTGCGCATACCCGAACTTTGATCGGTGCATGCACAGATGAAATACTCAGATAAGGAAGCCTTTCACCAACACTGGCCAGCGATATGTTCACCTGGGCAGTCATTTATAGGAACCACTGTCCCAGTTGAAACTTTTTGATAAATACCGGTAACTCCAAAAAATAATTTATCAATGCATTATACGGCAATAATAAATGATACTTAATAGGTAAAAATGTGGTCAATGCCAAATAGGACCCCCGATGACTTATATGGGATTATATACCCTTAAATCATTGCATCATTGCTACGATTAACATCAGGTTCAAACATATAGTTTATGTTAGTTGTGAGCAATAACATATATATGTGTAATGTGAGTGTATATAGTGGTATCAGGGAGGGAACGTGAGAGGAGGAAGTATGAAAAAGAATGGGGCATTTGTATATTTGTGATATTAAAGATAAGGTGGGGAGGTTTTTTTTCAGGGGGTGATACTTTTGAACATTTCCATAATATTTTGAGCAGGGTCCCCTCCTGACTGCAGAAAATGTAATAATTTCATGGGTTAAAAAAACTTTAGTCACTGTATGATAAGGTATTTTATAACAGGCTCAATATTTATTTCAATGTGCATGGTAGATATAATCTTGTTTTGTAAATTATAGCATGATATAGCAATATCACAGAAACTTGCTATGTATTGCCATGCCTCCCAACTGTTGAATTAGGTGGGCCAGTCTTAAGGACTCTGTACCATTGATCAGCACTTCTCCCTGTTGGGAGGTATGTCCTGTTCACTACTGCTTTGAAACATCCTATCTAATGCATTCAATGTGTTAAAAACTTTTCTATAGTTTAAGCAGATAATACATTCAAAGTACTGGTCATCTCTCTTCATACATTTAAAATAAAAATTCAAAATTCAAATGAAACTTTAACTGGGATAAAACCATACAATAATTTTGTATCTTCAATCCAAATTACAGGCAAGGTATATTTCTTTGTTTAAGCCATGTGGAAAGAGAGACTGTATTCTAGTGCCTGATTATCCAATAGGCTGACTAGGCTGCAGCCTAGAGAGCAAGGCTTTTGGGGGGCTCAAAATTTTGACAGGGAGAGGTATAAACTGAAATAAATTTTAAAATATAATAGAATGGTTGTTCTGCAAAGTAAAAAGAAAGCATGAATTTTGATATATTCCCATGGTAAAGGCTGAATAATATGAGTCACCCTCAGGTTGACACTGGAGGATAAGCGAGAAGGAAAGACAAGGATAGCGACAAGTGCAGGTGTGACAGCCTCCTCCTCCACCTTCACATCTTCACCTTCAGTAGCGTTTGTCAAATTATTGACTAAGATCTCACTGATCTTTATAAAGACCATGTGGAGGTGAGTTTTAAAACTACAGGAGCATAAACACTGGTAGAGAGGGGGAGTGAAGGAAGACAGATTTTAATTTAAGGATGAGTTTGTTTTTACCTACAGTGTATGAGCCTGGAATGGAAGGCGAGGAGGCACCATGAGTGTATTAGCTTAGGGCAGCCTGAACCCTTAATCAGGTCCTTCTGTATTCTGTGAATGAGTAGCTTGTATACGTCTCTACCTCTAGATGGTGTTTACACAAATCCACATGAGCATTTTAGTACATAAACATTGAAACATAGAAATTGACGGCAGATAAGAACCACTTGGCCCATCTAGTCTGCCCATTTTTTAATCTATGGTAACCTCAAACCCTATTTGATCCTTAGTTCAAGGATCCGTAGTATCAATTTATTTAAGGGAAATAGCGCAGATCACTTATTTATATAAATTGCCACTTATTTTTAATATTGTATATATTTTGAGATAGGAAATCATTATTTCTGAGACCAGGGTAGAAACTCGTTTTTCCTGTTTAACCTTGCTATAGGATATGCCTATTTCTGATGTATATATCTGATACAATGAGCCTTTGTTTACAAAGCCTTTTGTGTATTGTGATGTGGGAAACTGGCTTGTTTTTGGGTTTTGTTGTTCTGTGTGAATATGTATTCCAAACGGTCTGAAGAAAGGCCCCATGCTTATTAAATTTTTTGATGTGTGAAGGTCCAACATTGAAGGCAGGAACTTTTAATTAAGACTGGCTCTTAGACTCTCTGCATCTGAAAACCAGAAGCAGGACATCACAGCGTTTCTAGAATTTCACATATAAGTGTTAATATTGTTAGCTTTCCAATGCAAGTAAATCCATATTTGTGTAAATAGAGTACACCCTGATGCTAAAAATAGCCTGTGTCTGAACTGTATAAAAGGCACTAGCTTGTATTTGAAACTTGTTCTTCTGATTTCAGCATCTGACCTGATCACTGGTACCTCAAACCATTGTGAGCAAATAAACATCTCTTCAAAAACCTGCTTGGCAACATCTTCAATATTGCTGTATTCCTGTGACCTGCAGATTGGACCCGAAAACTAATCCATTCTCCGGCTGTTCTGAGGTTAGGACCCAAGCTTTCCAGTACCACCTCTCTGCCTGCTACCCATGCAGCCCTTGTCAGTTTGATAGGCCAGGGGGGTATCCATCCACAGCAACTCTGATTTATAGTGAGACGTCAGGAGTACCAGCCCAGGAACACTAGCAACGAGGTACGCTAGCAGCGTCAGTTACCCAGAAGAAACCCGGTTCTGGATGCCGGTATAGAAGTCCAGTGATGGCAGCCTTTGTAAGCCCCTCCTACTGCTGCAAGAGGGCGCATTTGGGATAACGAAAGGGAATGGTGGAAAAGTAAGCCCAGCCGGTTCCCAGCAACAACAGACAGGGTGGCATAGGTAGTCCATCCTGTCACAGAAGGATATCCTTATGTCTATCCCAAGCATGTTTAAATTGCTCTACTGTATTAGCCTCTAACACCTCTGATTGAAAGCTATTCCACTTATACGTTACCCTTTCTGTGAAGTCATTTTTTCTCAAATTTCCTCTGAACCTACTTCCCACCAGTGTCAGTGCATGCCCTCGTGTTCTAATACTTCTATTCCTTTCAAGAATATTTCCATCCTGTACTTTGTTAAAACCCTTTCCCTTCTCTGCTCTAAACTATACATATTAAGATATTTTAGTCTTTCCGGGTAAGTTTTGGGCTGTAGGACATGCACCATTTTAGTTGCCCCTCTTTGTACAGTCTGTAATGTATTTATATCCTGCTGGAGATATGGCCTCCAGAACTGAACATAGTTCTCTAGATGAGGCCGTACCAATGACCTATACAGTGACATTATTACTTCTTTGTTTCTGCTACTGATTCCTCTCTCCATGCAACCAAGCATCTGACTTGCCTTTCTCATTGCTTTGTTACATTGCTTACCTGCCTTTAAGTCACCTGAAATAGTGACTCCTAGATCCCTTTCCTCCTCAGTAGTTTCCATTATAGTGCCATTAATATTATATTTGGCCTTTGGGTTTTTGAGAGCCAGGTGCATGATTTCGCATTTTTTAGCATTAATTTGTAGGTGCCACACTCTTGACCATTACTACTACTACTAGTCTACCTAGATCATCAATCATTTGTTTTACCCCTCCTGTTGTGTCTACCCTGTTTCATATCTTTGTGTCATCTGCAAAAAGGCATACTTTCTCTTCAATACCATTTGCAGTGTCAGCAATAAACATATTAAAAAGCACTGGACCAAGTATGGATCCCTGGGGTACTCCACTGATAACCTTTCCCTCCTTTAAATGCAATCCATTTACTACAACTGTCTGTTTTCTATCCTGCCACCAAGATTTTATCCATTCAACCATCTTAGAATCTGGTCCCAATCTTTCAAGTTTCTTTAACAGTAAATATATTACATCTTTACTGTCACAGGTCATCTGTCACTGTCACTGTCACAGAAATCCTTTGGCTGAATAAGTCTGACTAGTTCTAAGATTTGTTATTTTTTCACGAGATATAATATGATTACCCAATGCACAATTATAAAGGGAAGCTTCCTTTAC
The DNA here is from genome assembly GCF_038048845.1 of Mixophyes fleayi. Classification (NCBI taxonomy): domain Eukaryota; kingdom Metazoa; phylum Chordata; class Amphibia; order Anura; family Limnodynastidae; genus Mixophyes; species Mixophyes fleayi. The sequence goes on from NC_134402.1 coordinate 167,148,206, forward strand.
TTGAAGTTGTCATGTGAGCCTGCCTACTCTGATGAGCCTTTGAAATGTATGCCTTCTTTCTTTGTTGCTCTTCCATCACTTTTACAATAAGATTTGGAAAGTAGAGGAAATCATAGAGCATAATGAGAGCACCACTTTCAGAAAAGAAGTGAAAAGAGGAGACAAACCCCACTGAACTGTTTATCATCTATCAGAGCTGAACACTCCAAATTATGTATTTTGCAGATGTAGCTGCTATAAAAAACAGAGGGAAGAAAGTTTCTCATTAACATCAGGGGAGTGTGAAAGAACACTGGGCTATACCACAACTGCTGGAGTTTCCCAGCCTACAGACAACAACAACAACAAATAATTGGAAATATCACAGAGGAAAACTGAGCTTGTAACTTTATAAATATTCTTTATTAGAATATGCATGAGCCTCCAGGATACCACAAGCACTGAGGATATATTTGTAACCATTGTTCTGTAAATCTAGCTACCATTTATGACTAGCTGGACAAATACACTAAATGGATGCACTCTAGTTCTAATCCTGTTATTTATAGAAGCACTGCGGGCACATATAAAGCAGGACCAAATTTTCTAAACAGAGTATTGTGGACATTGAATATAGAAAAATTAAGGAATTACATTTTACAAGTAAAATGACACAAGTATGGGATAGATGTGAGGGACAATCAAAAAGTGTAGAACAGAAATCCAAGTGTCACTGCCAGATATACAGGGTGATTCAAAAGTCGCAGTACACCCTTTTATTTCAAAAACTCTACAGGAATTGGGCCGACTGGCCGATTTCAAGATGGCGCCCATGTTTGGTACATACCGTAAAAGATAGACCACGTCACCCATACCTTGCTGGAGTACTCAGGTTTCCAAATTTCCTGTAGAGTTTTGGAAATAAAAGGGTGTACTGCGACTTTTGAATCACCCTGTAGAATGAGAACTACTGACAGAAAGTATGGTGAGGATTTCACTTACTCTAACAGCGCTAGCTCAGAAAATTATTTTTTTAGTAATTAAAACTCCTAATTAAAATATGAGACCAGGCACAGTAAAAGGAGCTACCAAGATAGTATATAAAATGAAGAATTAATTAACATAAAGTGTTGTAAAATTGACTAAGCTTTCTACCCACTGATGTTGGACCCAGTTTTAGTACTCAAATTAGTTCTCAAATTGAATTAGAAATAATGTAAATTCCCTGATGTAGAAGAATGCACTGGTTTATGATGTGATTAGTACTAACACAAACAGATTAACAAGTAGAGAGAATGAAAAAAAAGTAATTTTATTCCGCCAAATTTTAATTTTACCTAGTTAATGCAGCAGTACAGACTTGTATTAAACTAGTTGACAAACAAGCCAGGTAAATGGAAGAATACATTTAACACATTTTGTCAGGCTTAGCATCTCTTACGACTATTAAAACCATTGCAAAATAATGAATACTGTTTAAAAGACACTACAGATTTTAGGAATAGAATTAGATGCATTATAATCTACAAAAGGTAGATTTACAAATCATGATAAATGTTATATTTTTTTACACTAACACTTTGTATCCCTTCATTGTGTGGACTGTATAAGACCTGTTAATAGAAAACAATACAGATATGCAGAAAAGATACTTTTTAACAGGATTATCAGATCCAGACAGTACAAATATTTTCATCTTTGGATATAAATTTTATTAACATAATTTATTAATTAATTTCTTTTGTGTGATGGATGTCCATATGTCATGCTCTTATGCTAACATCTTTATTACGAGCATGGAGAAGAAATGCTTTTTAGAAAAATATATAATATAATAAGCATATTAAACACCTATATACGTCTATAAATGATTTCTTTATGATCTGCTCTGGAGGTGAAATAGAATAAAAAATATGATGGATTGTATAAATACTTAACATCAAATTATAAAATCCATTTAACAAACTAGTGAAGAGTATACTTATTTAAATGTTAATGTGCAGGACTTCAGATTTATTTAAGCCCGCTGATGACAATGCATATTTACCATATTCACATGCTCAGGAGAGGTCTCTGCTCTGCTTCTCTGAAAGCCTATGGATGGGTGAACTGGCACTGCTGGGATACCCTCCCCTCCTATAGCGCCTGCACTGCCTGCATTGCACTCAGTTCCGCCGAGGCAATCAACTCTTAAAGGTTAAATGGAATACAGATACAGAGCAAATGTTTGAAAAGAGAGCTATTTAAGTGTGCAGTAAATTTCTGAAAAGAAGCCTCACAGCACTGGAGTTATGACTTCGATTCCCGACCATGGCCTTAACTGTATGGAATTTGTATGTTCTCCCCGTGTTTGCGTGGGTTTCCTCTGTGTGCTCTGGTTTCCTCCCACTCTCCAAAAACATACTGGTAGGTTAATTGGCTGCTATTAAATTGCCCTTAGTCTCTCTCAGTCTGTGTGTGTGTAAATTAGGGGATTTAGATTGTAAGATCCAATGGGGCAGGGACTGATGTGAATGAGTTCTCTGTACAGCACTGCAGAATTAGAAGCGCTATATAAATAAAATAGATGATGGTGATGGTGATAAGAAAATTTTACAAAAGTGTGGACAAAGCTAGAAGGAAGCCTAGAGAAGAATGATCAAATTCAAAGAAAAGGGAAACAATGAGAGAATGCAGATTATTTTGAGTTAAGATATGAAAGTTAATCTAATCAATCGTATAAGGCAGGCTTACTTGACAGCTTCAAGAAAAGAAAATGTTCCTCTGTTATAATTGTGCATAATGTAATAATATTACACCTAGTGAAAAAATAACACACATTAGAACTAGTCAGACTTTTTCAGCAAAAGCATTTTTCACCCATGACAGTAAAATGTAATATAGCTACTCAAATTCCAGTGTGGATTTGTATATATAGGAAAAACCCAAGAAAAACAAAATCAAAACACAAGGGTTGTGTCACACACCGGCCTGCACTTGGGTCCCGGCATATTTACTTGTTTCACACAGGGCTCCCCTCCGGTGCTGAGTGCCGCGAAATTATAAAGAGGGTAGTAGTATTTTGGATGTAATATCTGCATAAACTGTAGAAATGTTTTTTTAACTATCTTGTATGAATAAGGATAAGTTTAAACAATGATATAATTGGATATTATGTCCAACTGCAACATTTTTACATACAGTTATATATTCAACAGAACATTATTAAATGTGAGTTCACATAACATATGTGAAATTTATTTTTCTGCTTATTGAATAAAAATGGTGATGACAAATCCACATACTGAAATATAATTGAAAAAGTTTCTCTGAAATAAAACACAGAAATAAAAAGAACCATGCACACCAGGGGTGGATTTGGAACTTAAAAAGTGGCCCTGGAAAACATTCTGTGTTCCTAAATATGTACCATAACTCTCTTCTGGAACATGGCAGACATATAATATTACTTCCACTTTCATGGTAAAATGTTCTCCATATATACATAGACAACATAATTACATTATATTGATTGTTTTGGAAGATACATCATCCCTACAGGTTCTGTTGGGATCTATATACACTATGTGAACAAAACTATTTGGCCACACCAGTTAATTATTGAATTGAGGTGTTTCAATCAGACCCGTTGCCAGAGGTGTATAGCCATGCAGTCTCCATTTGCAAACATATGTGATACAAAATGGGTCGTTCTGAAGAGCTCAGTGACTTCAAGCGTTGTACTGTGATAGGACGCCACCTTTGCAATAAGACGTTTTGTGAAATTTCATCCCTGCTGTATATTCCACGGTCAACTGTAAGTGATATTATTAGAAAGTAGAAGCATTTAGTAACAGTATCAACTCAGCCACGAAGCGGAAGACCACGTAAAATCACATACCTGGGTCAACGACTGCTAAATTGCATGGTGTGTAACAGTTGCCAACGCTCTGCTGATTCCATAGCTGAAGAGTTCCAAACTTCCACCGGCATTAATGTAAGCAGAAAAACTGTGAGGCGGGAGCTTAATGGAATGGGTTTCTATGGTAGAGCAACTGCATACAAGCCTCACATCAGCAAGACCAATGCAAAGCATCAGAAGAAGTGATGTAAAGAACACTGACATTTGAATGTGGAGCAGTGGAAACATGTTCTGTGAAGTGACAAATCACACTTTTCTTTGGCAGTCAGATGGGAAAGTCTGGGTTTGGTGGATGCGGGGAGAATGTTACCTGCCAAACTGCATTATGCCAACTCTGAAGTTTGTTGGAGGAGGGATAATTGTAGTGTTAGGAACCCCTCCAGCCGGCACAACACAACCTGGAATCTACTCTGCCAATCAGGTGTTCACTGGAGCCACTGATGGTGGGGACAGACTGGGCCGCAGACTGACAGAGGGTCGTGAAGTGTGTACCGGCTGGGGAGAACCCAGGCAAGCGGAGTGGAGTCCAAGCAGAGGTCAAGGGCCGGCAGCAGGTCACGAGAAACACAGGCAGGGTCCAAATCCAGGCAAGGGGTCATACACGGGTAGTCAATAGGATTTCCAAGAGACAGGAACAAGACACAGAGCAGGTCAGCAGACTGGAACAGAAACTATAACCGGCAGTGAGGCTGCAGACCTCACTGCCTTAAATACTAGTGGCCACCAAGAGCCTAGCTCTGAATCACACACAGCCCCCTGCCTGATTAATGTATCAGGCATTAATCAGCCCACAGGCTTGTTAAATCAAGTCACAGGAAGTTTTACCTTCTGCGCATGCGCGCCCTGCTTCCTCCGTTGCCGGGACGCAGCGCAGGGCACAGAGCTTCCGACCGTTGCCTTGGCAACGGTCGGGCAGGATCCGAAAGTGACGCCCCGGTCATCATGGCGACGGCCGGGACATCGGAAGAAGGTAATGAGTGTCGTGGCGGTGCACCTCATTAATCAGATCTTGGAAGCAGGCGCGTTACTAAGACCAAACAGCATGACCAGATATTCATAGTGGCCTGAAAGTGTATTGAATGCCGTCTTCCACTCATCTCCTTCTCTGATCCGGATGAGGTTATATGCACCTCGAAGATCGATTTTGGTGAAAACAGTTGCACCTCTTAATTGGACGAATAATACGGAGATGAGAGGAAGTGGGTAGGTGTTTTTGACTGTGATGAGGTTCAATCCTCTGTAGTCAATACAGGTTCTTAGTCCCCCGTCTTTTTTAGACACAAAAAAACATCCAGCTCCTACCGGAGATTTGGATGGCCTGATGAAGCCTTTCTCCAAATTCTCCTCAATATAATCCTGCATGGACTTGGTCTCGGGGCCCGAGAGAGAATACAAGCGTCCCTTGGGTAACTTGGAGCCAGGTATGAGCTCGATGGCACAGTCAAAGTCAGGGTGAGGTGGCGAAGTATCCGCAGCTCTCTTGGAAAACACGTCCCAGAAGTCGTGGTATTGTGAGGGAAGTTGCTCTGGAATAGACTGGACGATTCGCAGAGGCAGGGTCAAGCAAGACTGTGAACAATACGAGCTCCACTGAACGATTTCTCCTTTCTCCCAATCCACAACAGGGTTGTGACGAGAAAGCCAGGGATGGCCCAGGACCAACGGAACCGATGAGCAATCAATAAGGAGAAACGTTATGGACTCCGAATGAAGTGCTCCAATGTTCAAGTATAAAGGCGGAGTCTCCCATTCAACCTTACCTCCAGGCAATGGATTCCCATCTAAGCCACAGACTGTAATAGCGGATTTGAGTCTTACAGGCGGAATCCCAGCGGTGCGGGCGAACCCGATATCAAGGAAATTGCCTGCAGCTCCACTATCAATGAAGGCCACGGAACTGGCACCAAAAGTGACTTGTGCGGGAATCAGGACAGCATTCTTTTGGGAAACAACTTGCAGGCCTAAGTGTATCTTTCCCAGAGATGCTCCTTTCTCAGGTTTGTAAGGGCAAGAGCAGGAGAAGTGGCCTTTCTTCCCACAATAAAGGCATAGTCCTTGTGACCGTCTCCTGTTTTTTTCGTCAGGAGATAGGTGAAGCGGCCCTGAGGGCATAGGCTTCTCAACATCCGTGAGAGCGGGAACAATTGCAGATGAGCAAGAAGATGCCTCCTTCTCTGTTCTCCTCTCCTTGATTCTTCTGTCAATTTCAATAGCAAGTTGCATAAGGCTCTCCAACAAGGCAGGGGAAGGATACTGCACAAGTGAATCCTTAACCTCCTCTGATAGTCCTAGGCGAAACTGACTGCGTAATGCTGGGTTGTTCCACTCACAGTCAGGCGACCATCTGCGGAATTCAGCGCAGTATTCTTCTGCAGAACGTTGAGCTTGCTATAAAACCCGTAGATGAGCCTCAGCAGAGGCAACTCGATCTGGATCATAATAAAGGAGGCCTAGTGCATTAAAGAAGGCTTCCAACGATTGCATGATAGGGCTCGACTGTGGTAGGGTGAAGGCCCAGGACTGGGGGTCACCCTGCAGGAGGGAAATGACAATTCCCACTCTCTGCTGTTCTGAACCAGAAGACCGAGGTTTCAGCCGAAAGTAGAGTTTGCAGCTTTCTTTAAAATTCCGGAACAGGGCTCTATTTCTGGAGAACCAGTCCGGCAAATTTAACTTGGGTTCATCAACTGAACCAGAACTGAGCAGTGTAGTCAGGGGAACCCTGTCTGGGGAGGACAAACGCTGGGACAGTTCCCGGATCATCTGGTAGAGAGTCTCAATATGACCCGCCAGGGCTTGAAGAGGAGACGATTTGGTTCCGGTTTCTTCCATACCAACTTCGTCTCCGAAACGTTAGGCCGGTTATAATGTTAGGAACCCCTCCAGCCGGCACAACACAACCCGGAATCTACTCTGCCAATCAGGTGTTCACTGGAGCCCCTGATGGTGGGGACAGACTGGGCCGCAGACTGACAGAGGGTCGTGAAGTGTGTACCGGCTGGGGAGAACCCAGGCAAGCGGAGTGGAGTCCAAGCAGAGGTCAAGGGCCGGCAGCAGATAGCAGATCCGATAAACAAGCCAGGGTCAGGGGTCACGAGCAGACAGGATGGTCGGTATACAAGCCAGAGGTCAAGGTCACGAGAAACACAGGCAGGGTCCAAATCCAGGCAAGGGGTCATACACGGGTAGTCAATAGGATTTCCAAGAGACAGGAACAAGACACAGAGCAGGTCAGCAGACTGGAACAGAAACTATAACCGGCAGTGAGGCTGCAGACCTCACTGCCTTAAATACTAGTGGCCACCAATCAGAGCCTAGCTCTGAATCACACACAGCCCCCTGCCTGATTAATGTTTCAGGTATTAATCAGCCCACAGGCTTGTTAAATCAAGCCACAGAAAGTTTCACCTTCTGCGCATGCGCGCCCTGCTTCCTCCGTTGCCGGGACGCAGCGCAGGGCACAGAGCTTCCGACCGTTGCCAGGATCCGGAAGTGACGCCCCGGTCGTCATGGCGACGGCCGGGACGTCGGAAGAAGGTAATGAGTGTCGCGGCAGGGCCCATGGCCGCCGCGACTGTCTAACAGGTAGGGGGCTGTTTTTCAGGTTTTAGGCTAGGCCCCTTATCTCCAGTGAAGGGCATAATGCTTCAGCATACCAAGTCATTTTGGACAATGCTATGCTTCCAACTTTGTGGAAGCAGTTTGGGGAAGACCCTTTTCTATTCCAACATGATTGTGCCCTAGTGCACAAAGCAAGCACTACAAAGACATGGTTTAATGAATACGGTGTGGAAGAACTTGACAAGTCCACACAGAGCCCTGACCTCACCCGGGCCAGGACCTTCCGGGGGGGCTGAGGCCCCACTAGAGCTCTACAGGGGGGGCGGGCCGTGTGCAGAACTGGACCGGACAGAGCAGCGATCACATGATCTTCCTGTGCTGTGCAGTGGAGAAAAAGGTAAGAAGATTTGATGAGGAGGGGGCATGTGTGTGTAAAGGTGCTGAGCAGAGAGGCATGTTTGACTAAAGCAGCTGGGCAAAGAGGGGGCATGTGTGTCTAGAACTGCTAGACAGAGAGGAGGCATATGTGACTAAAGGTGCTGAGTAGTGAGGGGGCATGTGTGACTAAAGGTGCTGGGCAGAAAGGGGACATGTGTGACTAAAGGTGCTGGGAAGAGGGGGGAAAGTGTGACCAAAGGTGCTGGGCAGAGAGGGCGCATGTGTGACCAGCTGCTGGGCAGAGAGCGGGCATGTGTGACTAAAGGTGCTGGGCAGAGAGGGGGCATGTGTGATTATAGCTGCTGGGCAGAGAGGGGGCATGTGTAACTAAAAGTGCTGGGCATAGAGAGGGCATGTGGGACTATTACTGCAGAGAGGGGCCATGTGTGACTAAAGGTGCTGGGCAGAAAGGGGACATGTGTGACTAAAGGTGCTGGGCAGAGAGGGGGCATGTGTGACTATAGATGCTGGGCAGAGAGGGGGCATGTGTGACTATAGCTGCTGGGCAAAGAGGGGCATGTGTGATTAAAGCAAGTAGGCAAAGGGGGGCAATTGTAACTAAAACATGTGGGCAGAGGGGGGCATGTGTGATTAAAGCTGCTGAGCAGAGAGCGGGCATCTGTGACTAAAGATGCTTTGCAGAGAGGGGGATTTATGACTATTGCTGCTGAGCAGAGAGGGGCATGTGTGACTAAAGGTGCTGGGCAGAGAGGGGGCATGTGTGACTAAAGGTGCAGTGCAGAAAGGGGGTATGTGTGACTATAGCTGCTGGGCAGAGAGCGGGCATGTGTGGCTATAGCTACTGCGGAGAGAGGGGACATGTGTGACTATAGCTGCGGGGGAGTGAAGAGCATGTGTGACTAAAGGTGCTGAGCAGAGAGGGGGCATGTGTGACTATAGATGCTGGGCAGAGAGGGGGCATGTGTGACTATAGCTGCTGGGCAGAGAGGGGCATGTGTGATTAAAGCAAGTAGGCAAAGGGGGGCAATTGTAACTAAAACATGTGGGCAGAGGGGGGCATGTGTGATTAAAGCTGCTGAGCAGAGAGCGAGCATCTGTGACTAAAGATGCTTTGCAGAGAGGGGGATTTGTGACTATTGCTGCTGAGCAGAGAGGGGCATGTGTGACTAAAGGTGCTGGGCGGAGAGGGGGCATGTGTGACTAAAGGTGCTGTGCAGAAAGGGGGTATGTGTGACTATAGCTGCTGGGCAGAGAGCGAGCATGTGTGGCTATAGCTACTGCGGAGAGAGGGGACATGTGTGACTATAGCTGCGGGGGAGTGAAGAGCATGTGTGACTAAAGGTGCTGGGCAGAGAGGGGGCATGTGTGATTATAGCTGCTGGGCAGAGAGGGGGCATGTGTAACTAAAAGTGCTGGGAATAGAGAGGGCATGTGGGACTATTACTGCAGAGAGGGGCCATGTGTGACTAAAGGTGCTGGGCAGAAAGGGGATATGTGTGACTAAAGGTGCTGGGCAGAGAGGGGGCATGTGTGACTATAGCTGCTGGGCAGAGAGGGGGCATGTGTGACTATAGCTGCTGGGCAGAGAGGGGCATGTGTGATTAAAGCAAGTAGGCAAAGGGGGGCAATTGTAACTAAAACATGTGGGCAGAGGGGGGCATGTGTGATTAAAGCTGCTGAGCAGAGAGCGGGCATCTGTGACTAAAGATGCTTTGCAGAGAGGGGGATTTGTGACTATTGCTGCTGAGCAGAGAGGGGCATGTGTGACTAAAGGTGCTGGGCAGAGAGGGGGCATGTGTGACTAAAGGTGCAGTGCAGAAAGGGGGTATGTGTGACTATAGCTGCTGGGCAGAGAGCGGGCATGTGTGGCTATAGCTACTGCGGAGAGAGGGGACATGTGTGACTATAGCTGCGGGGGAGTGAAGAGCATGTGTGACTAAAGGTGCTGGGCAGAGAGGGGGCATGTGTGACTATAGATGCTGGGCAGAGAGGGGGCATGTGTGACTATAGCTGCTGGGCAAAGAGGGGCATGTGTGATTAAAGCAAGTAGGCAAAGGGGGGCAATTGTAACTAAAACATGTGGGCAGAGGGGGGCATGTGTGATTAAAGCTGCTGAGCAGAGAGCGAGCATCTGTGACTAAAGATGCTTTGCAGAGAGGGGGATTTGTGACTATTGCTGCTGAGCAGAGAGGGGCATGTGTGACTAAAGGTGCTGGGCAGAGAGGGGGCATGTGTGACTAAAGGTGCTGTGCAGAAAGGGGGTATGTGTGACTATAGCTGCTGGGCAGAGAGCGAGCATGTGTGGCTATAGCTACTGCGGAGAGAGCGGACATGTGTGACTATAGCTGCGGGGGAGTGAAGAGCATGTGTGACTAAAGGTGCTGGGCAGAGAGGGGGCATGTGTGACTATAGCTGCTGGGCAGAGAGTGGGCATGTGTGACTATAGCTGCTGGGCAGAGAGGGGCATGTGTGATTAAAGCAAGTAGGCAAAGGGGGGCAATTGTAACTAAAACATGTGGGCAGAGGGGGGCATGTGTGATTAAAGCTGCTGAGCAGAGAGCGAGCATCTGTGACTAAAGATGCTTTGCAGAGAGGGGGATTTGTGACTATTGCTGCTGAGCAGAGAGGGGCATGTGTGACTAAAGGTGCTGGGCAGAGAGGGGGCATGTGTGACCATAGCTGCTGGGCAGAGAGGGGGCATGTGTGTGTCTAAAGGTGCTGTGCAGAGAGGGGGCATGTGTGTGTCTAAAGATGCTTTGCAGAGAGGGGGATTTGTGACTATAGCTGCTGGGCAGAGAGGGGCATGTGTGACTAAAGGTGCTGGGCAGAGAGGGGGCACGTGTGACTAAAAGTGCTGGGCAGAGAGGGGGCATGTGTAACTTTTGCTGCTGAGAGGAGACATGTGTGACTAAAGGTGATGGGCAGAGAGGGGACATGTGTGACTAAAAGTGCTGGGCAGAGGGGTGGCATGTGTGTCTAAAGGTGCTGGGCAGAGAGGGGGCATGTGTGACCATAGCTGCTGGGCAGAGAGGGGGCATGTGTGTGTCTAAAGGTGCTGTGCAGAGAGGGGGCAAGTGTGACTATAGCTGCTGGGCAGAGAGGGGCATGTGTGACTAAAGGTGCTGGGCAGAGAGGGGGCATGTGTGACTAAAAGTGCTGGGCAGAGAGGGGGCATGTGTAACTTTTGCTGCTGAGAGGGGACATGTGTGACTAAAGGTGATGGGCAGAGAGGGGACATGTGTGACTAAAAGTGCTGGGCAGAGGGGTGGCATGTGTGTCTAAAGGTGCTGGGCAGAGAGGGGGCATGTGTGACCATAGCTGCTGGGCAGAGAGGGGGCATGTGTGTGTCTAAAGGTGCTGTGCAGAGAGGGGGCAAGTGTGACTATAGCTGCTGGGCAGAGAGGGGCATGTGTGACTAAAGGTGCTGGGCAGAGAGGGGGCATGTGTGACTAAAAGTGCTGGGCAGAGAGGGGGCATGTGTAACTTTTGCTGCTGAGAGGGGACATGTGTGACTAAAGGTGCTGGGCAGAGAGGGGACATGTGTGACTAAAAGTGCTGGGCAGAGGGGTGGCATGTGTGTCTAAAGGTGCTGGGCAGAGAGGAGGCATGTATGACTATAGCTGCTGGGCAGAGAGGGGCATGTGTGACTAAAGGTGCTGGGCAGAGAAGGGGCATGTGTAACTTTTGCTGCTAAGAGGGGACATGTGTGACTAAAGGTGCTGGGCAGAGAGGGGGCATGTGTGACTAGAGCTGGGGGGGGGGGTGTGATTAAAGCAAGTAGACAAAAGGGGGGCAATTGTGATTAAAACAAGTGGCCAGAGGGGGGCAAGTGTGATTAAAGCATGTGGGCAGAGGGGGACACGTGTGATTAAAGCTGCTGAGCAGAGAAAGGGATGTGTGACTATAACTGCTGACAGAGAAGGGGCATGTGTGACTAGAACTGCTAGGCAGAGAGGAGGCATGTGTGACTAAAGGTGCTGGGAAGATGGGGATATGTGTGAATAAAGGTGCTGGGAAGAGGGGAGCATGTGTGACTAAAAGTGCTGGGCAGAGAGGGGGCATGTGTGACTAAAGTAGAGGTGGGCGGGCTCGGTTCCCCTGAGATCCGAACCCACCTGAACTTTGCCTATCGAGTACCAAGCCGAGCAGGCTCGGTACTCTCCCGCCCGTTCGGAATCGAAATCGAGGCAAAACGTCATTGTGACGTATTCGTATTTCAGAGCTCGGTTCTCGCGATATTTGAAAAAGCATAAATACCCGCCTCCACAGCAATCCATCGCCATTTGACAGAGGGAGAGAGCAGGGTTAGGTCACAGGCTGTATTAGAGCAGGGTCAGAGCAATAATTGTTCACCTTATTCTTTGTATTATTATTTCAATTCTAATGTATTAAATTCTATTATTATTACTAATTCTATTAGCAATTGTTAGAGCAGGAAGAGAGGAGGATAGAGGAGGATTTTTTTTCCAATATTTTGCACTACAACTGCTTTGGGGTGTCCCATATTCCCCAGTGTGAAACACTAATTTTTCTGGCTGTCAAAATTGATATTTGTCAGCAGTATTTCTACAATATTTTGCACTACAAATGCTTTGGGGTGTCCCATATTCCCCAGTGTGAAACACTAATTCTTCTGGCTGTCAAAAGTGATATTTATCAGCAGTATCTATACAATTTTTTGCACTACAAGTGCTTTGGGCTCATTAAAATGGAATCAAAACAGTCCACATATGAGCAGAATTAGCAAGCAGGTGCTGGCAGCAGTCCTGATGGTAGTATTCCCAGTAAGTCATCTGATAAAGTACATAGTCTTTTTAAATCAGGGAAAAAAACACGCACCCAAAAAATATTTACCGTGTTGAAGCGAAAAAGAAATGTAACTGAGGAAAAGTAAACTGCCGATAAAAAAAAATTGCCAACATGCCATTCTACACAAGCAGTGGCAAAGAAAGAATGAGGCCTTCGCCTTTCTTTATTAGTGCCAGATCAAAAAATTTTACTGAGCCTTCTTCTTGTATGGTCACTCGTGACCAAGCAAGTCTAAAAGTGGTGCACAACTACTGTTATGCGGGAAAGCCGAACTGCAATAAAACAGTAAGGCATTAGAGGATAATGTATGCTCAGAATCAGAAATGACACCAATCCCTGTGGAGAGTCCATCCACCAGTGGTATGTCTAATCTTGAGCATTCTGTTTGTGTACCCATAAAGAAGTGCCCTTTCAGCAGTTCTGCTGATGTGTGCCTGAACAGCTCGAGTGTAGCCGGTGATACACCAATTGAGGATGCCACTTTGGAATTAGAAGAGGATGAGGGAGAGATTTGTGTAGGCGACTAGGGCGCTAATGATGATGTTGATGATTATGATGCAGACAGATACCAAATTGCCTTTCTCAATTTCTATTTATATTCTAGATTATATAACGGCTGAATAGTTTTCTATTTTACTCCTAGTGGAGAGGGGATCTGATGCAGACAGATACCAAACTGCCTTTGTCCATTTCAATTTATATTGTACAGTCTATAACGGCTGAATTTTTTACTATTTTGTACAAGTGGAGGGGGGCCTAGAGAGACAGAAACCAAACTGCTTTTGTCCATTTCTTTAGATATTTAACTATAAGTGTAGGGTGTAATATACACCCAAAGACGATGGCTGCATTGCCAATATGCATAGATGGAGAGGAAGACAATCTGGTTTGTGTGCAGTATTAATGATGGCCTACCAGGAATTAAACTGTTTTTTTCATAACTATATAGCTTTACAATTACATTACTTATCCAAGAAACAGGTGGAGCACTAAATTCGGTTATTTTATGGCCAAAAACATTGATTTTTAAACAAAATTGAAAAACAAAACCAAACAAAACCAAAACACGCAAGGGCGGTTTGGAAAAACCAAAACCAAAACACGACGGTAATCCAGATCCAAAACCAAAACCAAAACATGGGGGTCAGTGAGCATCTCTAGACTGTGAATAAAGGTGCTGGGCATAGAAGGGGCATGTGTAACTAAAGGTGCTTGGCAGAGAGTGGGCATGTATGACTAAAGGTGCTGGGCAGAGAGGAGGCATGTATGACTATAGCTGCGGGGCATCAAGGGGGCATGTATGACTATAGCTGCTGGGCAGAGAGCGGACATGTGTGACTATAGCTGCTTTGCAGAGAGGGAGATGTGTGACTATAGCTGCTGGGCAGAGGAGGGCATGTGTGACTAGAACTGCTAGGCAGAGAGGAGGCATGTGTGACTAAAGGTGCTGGGAAGGGGGAGCATGTGTGACTAAAGGTGCTGGGAAGATGGGGATATGTGTGAATAAAGGTGCTGGGCAAAGAGGGGGCATGTGTAACTAAAGGTGCTTGGCAGAGAATGGGCATGTATGACAAAAGGTGCTTGGCAGAGAGGGGGCATTTGTGACTATAGCTGCTGGGCAGAAAGGGGGAATGTGTGACTAAATGTGCTGGGCAGAGAGTAGGCATGTGTGACTATAGCTGCTTTGCAGAGAGGGGGATGTGTGACTATAGTTGCTGGGCAGAGGGGGGCATGTGTGACTAAAGGTGCTGGGCAGAGAGGCGGCATGTGTGACTAAAGGTGCTGGGTATAGAGGGGCATGTGTGACTAAAAGTGTTAGGCAAAGAAGGGACATGTGTGACTATTGCTGCTGAGAGGGGACATGTGTGACTAAAGGTGCAGGGCAGAGAGGGGGCATATGTGACTATAGTTGCTGGGCAGAGAGGGGGCATGTGTGACTAAATCTGGGGGGCATGTGTGATTAAAGCAAGTAGGCAAATGGGGGCAAGTGTGATTAAAGCAAATGGGCAGAGGGGGGCAAGTGTGATTAAAGCATTTGGGCAGAGGGGGCATATATAAGTAATACATTTATCTGTAGGAATGCGGCCTAGTGCTTTTCACCTGCTAGACACGCCCACAATGATGCACAACCACGTCCCTAATGATATGACCACACCCCTGTGACGTGCATCGCTGCTAAAAGGCAGTGCATAAGTTTACATGCTAATCACCTATAGGGGGCTCCATGAAGTTGTTGTATCGGGGCACAAAATTCCTCTTGTCCGCCCTGCTTGACCTCATAAATGCTCTACAGAATGAATGGGCACAAATTCCCACAGAAAAACCCCAACATTGTGTGGAAAGTCTTCCAAGAAGAGCTAACGCTGTTATTGCTGCAAAAGGGGGACCAACTCCATATTAAAGTATATGTATTTGAATACAATGTCATTACAGTCCCTGTTGGTGTAATGTTCAAGGGTCCGAATACTTTTGTCCATATGTCATTGACACAGGATATATGATACTTTCAGAAGTTACAAGAGGTCTTCACAGACATTTATTATGAAAATGATATTGTTTTGATCCATTATATTTTCCTCTAAGGTGTATATATATTAGACTTTAATTGACATAAATAATGCTGTTTTTTTCTTGCTAAAGGAATTTTAGCCAAGCCTATTAGGACCCTTTGATGTTTTAACTGGGCAGATAAAAGGGTTAATTGTATCTCTGTTATAACAGGGAAAAACCAGGGTACTTCATTAGAATACATTGCCCTAACTTGCTTGCTTACACAGGGATTTGCTGGAAATCATTTTAACTAAATGTAGCTCAGATTATAGGATAGATCATGACATTAACATTTTATTTCATAATTATGCTGAGTAGGCTATAATCATCACATCTACTATTAAATACCTTATTATATATTAACAATATTTTTTTTAACCCATGACATTATTAAATATGTGAAATGGAACAGCGTATTGCTGTTTACATATTGAATGCACTTAACACATATAAATGCTATTGTTAACAATATAAATTATATGTTTGCACCTGATATTATTTATAGCAATGATGTGATATTACCCTTTACATATCACTGTATTTGATTACTGTGCCTGAAGAAGGGGAGAGGAACAACCACAAAACATTGTGTGTCATGATACCCACCTATCTCATAGTAAACCAGCTCTGATGAGTCTCTCCACCATTTTACTTATTTTCCGCAATGGATGAACTCAAAGTTTAAATAGTTACAAGACATGCAAACACAAATGATTGCTTGGTAACAATGAGTCATTTATTTTCTCTACAATGAATGGAAATGTTCCTTGTATGCAGTGTGCACAGTTCAGGTATAGTTCAAATGTGTTAAATGGGGACACATTTGTACATGACCAGCTAAGCAATCCCAGATATCAGGATATCATTTTGTGCCAGTTTCTATGTAGTTTTAAATGCCCTTGTGGAGGATAAACTACACGAAAAAATGTTTTTTATATTTCGCACTTGGAAAGGACCAACCTCTAGATTATTATTTCAGGATGTAATCCCACTAATCACACTGAAGGGGTGCTCTTCCAACACATTTACATTCTTAATTCATAAAGACTAGCATTGGAAACAAAAAATAGACAGACACTACAGTCCACAATTTCATAATTACAAGTTGTTGAAAATTTCATTTTTATTACAATAATTAAAAAAAGAGAAAACCCATGCCAGGTAACTTCATGGTGAAATAATAAAAACTATAGACTGAAGAAAACTTATATAATGTGAGAAAAAAATAGAAAAATAATGAACAAAATATAGTGTCATTAAAACCAAATACCCGTAGAAAGAGCCAAATTGTTTCAAAGTAGAAAAAGGGAGGTGATCATGATTTCTACTCCATGCTCGTATCAAGTCAAAAATGCCTCCCATACTTCTCCTTAATATGTTGATCCTACCTTCATAATTCTCTTTTCTGGAATGGATGGGAATTATATTGTTCTATTTGCTATTCCCATGCTCTAGTCCATCTCATGTTTTTATCATTTTAGGGACAAGAATTTAATTACATATACTGAACGCCAGAGCCGTAACTAGGGTGGTGCCGGCGGTGCCGTCGCCCAGGGCGCAAGCCCGAGGGGGCGGAGCAGCCGCCCGCTACCTGCCTCTGTGTCCTGGCTCTGTGAATGCAGGCTGCAGAGTGCCAGCGAGCCCATGCTGTTCAGGTTCCACCCATGGAAACTAAATATGTGAGCCTCCTCTTCTAACCTCCCCTGGGACAGTCTCTCTCCCTCAAATTCGCCCCATCTCTGAGTGTGACAGACAGCGGCATACCTCCAGTTTCACGGACTTCGGAGGGGGTGGAGCTTATCCGAAAGTGGGCGGAGCTTCACCTCTGTACATCTTCTGTCTCTGTAACACATCCCCCTGTGTGTCACAACTTCTGTCTCCTCCCCTTTCCTTCTCTGCTTGGGAGAGCCTCTGTCCCCCCTTTGTGTGTGTGTGTCAGCCTCTGGCCCCCTCCCTGTGTGTGAGTGTGTATGTGTCAGCCTCTGGCCTCCTCCCTGTGTGTGTGTGTGTCAGCCTCTGCCCCCTCCATCAGTGTATGTGTGTGTCAGCCTCTGGCCCCCTCCCTGTGTGTGAGTGTGTGTGTGCCAGCCTCTGCCCCCTCCCTCTGTGTATGTGTCAGCCTCTGGCCCCCTTTCTGTGTGTGTGCCAGCCTCTGCCCCCTCCATCTGTGTCTATGTGTCTTTGTATGTGTCAACCTCTGCTCCCTCTCTCTGTGTGTGTTCATGTGACAGCCTCTGCCCCCCTCCCCTTTGTGTGTAACAGCCTCTGCCACCCCCATGCAAGTGAAAGCCTTTGTCTCCCCTCCTCTTCACCCCTCCCCGCCACATGTCACAGTATGGCTGGCATTTGTGTAGAGGGGGTGACCAGACTCCTCCTGGCTTCTGGACTCTGCCCTCTATCCCCATCACGACGTCATGACGCTGCTAGTGGATTCAGAGGAGCCGAGAAGAGCCAGGAGCTACAGCGGCGGCTGGACTGGGAAGGTAGAAGAGGACTGTCTTAAAACAGCAGAATATAGAAGAAGAATAGCGAAGAAGAATACAGACGTATAGAAGAGAAGGTAAATATGAAGCAATAAATTGTCCACATTCACATATGCAAAATCTGGAAAACAAAGTCACTTTAATACTACAATCTGTGCTTTTTCCCCACATGCCTCTGTTATATTCCCAGCACACCAAATAATTTAATATTCTACACCGTGCTAGCATCTCTCCATAGAAACACAGAATTTGACGGCAGATAAGAACCACTTGGCCCATCTAGTCTGCCCTATGGTAACCTCAAACCGTATTTGATCATTAGTTCTTTGTAAGGATATCCCTATATATATCTCAAGCATGTTTTTTTTATATATTTTTAATATGCAGGAAAATATATGGCTGATATCACCATCAGATGAGTTGTACCTCTCCCAATACACCATCACCTTTCACTCTGCCAAGAGTGTTGTTTGTACATTTTGTTTGGGATTGTGAGGGTAGTATGTACAGGAAAAGGCTACACTGTCTGGAATCGCTATATTACTTTTATTTTTGTTTTAAGCCAATTTTTTTGGAACTCCTAACTAGAGCGGCTTACACCTGTGTCCCAGACCAGGCCCAGGTACAACAACTAGAGAAGGAGAAACACGCCACCTGACCTGTCTCAGGGTACAGTGGACGGACCAGGATTTTCATTTGCACCTCATCACTGAGAGAAGGACAGTAAGTCAAATTATTAGTTTTTGTGTGTGTATATATATATATATATATATATATATTGCGTAGTGTGTATAGGTTTTCTTCTAGATACAAGTTTTTTCACCATTGTTGGGGCTCTTTACAGCTTTCAAGAATATCAATGACACATAGAAGGAAAAGTGCTAGCCACACCCCAACAGTAGGTTGGCCACACCCACTCAACAAAGGTCACTCCCACTAAGATGGGGGGCGCCGGTGCCCTGTCTCGCCCAGGGCACTAAAATGTCTAGTTACGGCACTGCTGAACGCTACCAAAATCCAGCAAACCTCAAACGTATCACCTGTCTCCCCTATCTTTCAAAGTCGTTTAAATGCGCCCTTTGGATTGCACGCTCTGTTTGTAACAAAATTACCTGCATACACAACCTCTTCCTCTCAAACAACCACAACCTTATGGCAATAACAGAAATATGGCTCACTCAATCATACACTGCCTCACTTGCAGCCTTTTCACATGGTGGCCTTCATTTCACCCACACCCCCAGACCTGGAGGCAGACAAGGAGGTGGGGATGGACTACTTTTTTCCCCAAAGTGCATATTCACAGTTATACTAAATGTCCCATCACTCACCTTCACATCTTTTGAAGTGCATACTGTTAGGATTTTTAACCCATTCTCTATGCGTATCGCTGTGACCTATCGCCTCCCTGGACCCCAACAACAATCTCTTGAACATTTTTTTACATGGCTCCCTCACTTCTTATCTTCTGTAATCCCCACCATCATCATTGGTGATTTCAACATCCCTTTCTCTTTCATCCATCTGGGGGACACTGCTTAACCATGGGGTTGAGTAGGGAGGGAGGAGTCTGGCACCTAAAGAGTTAACTTTTTTCCTGCTGACAGCATATCCCTCCCACCAATTCCCCACATACCTCAGTTTAAATTGGGTGCCCTAGGAGAAGGGCTGCGCATCAGAAGAGCTCCAAGAGACAGTGAACACTGTTCACTGGTAATAGGTTTTTTTTTGTTGATAGCAGCGAGAGGCTCTGTGTACAACTGAGCTGACTCGTGGGAGAAGCGCCTGTCAGCTGGGGGCGGCCCCGCAGACAGAGGAGGTAAAACGCTTCTCACAGCGGGAAGCAGTCGGCAAGAGACTCTCCCCGCTGATAGCAGGACGGGCGCTGCCATTAGGCAGAAAGCGCCATTACTGCTGCCGTTCCCCGGTAGCCAGCTGGAGCATACCAAGTCCCCTCCTCCTATGGGATGGTAGTGGGTACTTGAAGGATGGCGCGCTAGTGATAGCGCTGTACGGGGAACATATTCTAACAGGATTTCCCCTAAATAAAGAAAGTGAAAATCGCTGTTAATGAAAAACACAGAAGGAGATTCCAGTGGTAGGGGAATGTGTTTGAGGAACACCACTTACCCCCCCCACCCCCCTGCTGAGTGAGTATGTGGAAGATCCCTTTTGGTGCCAAAGTTCAAAAGGAGGACAGATGCAGCAGTCATTTGGAGAGAAGTGCACTGTTGACACATATCTTCCCCGCTAAGTATCACTTTGTTTCTTCTGTGTATGCATGTGTATTATAAGACAATGATGTGTTGAGAGAACTGTTGTTTAAGGAAAACTATAAAGCTCTCCAAACCTGTCTTATTTAATCAGAAATACTATGATATGTTAAATAACCTAATCTGTATTTTCTGATAAATGTTGTGGAAGTGTTTGGGCGTGTCAAACATATTGTCTGTTCCAAATGTAATGCTAAATTGGCTTGTGAGCATTGGCCCAGGTGCTCTGTGCTAATTGCAGTCATTCTGGAAAACCTGCTGCAGCCTTTCCTTGGCTAATTATACCTTATACTCTCTATATAGGATTGATAGAGAAGTATAGATTCTGACCGCATTTTTTAGAGAAGAGCATAATGTTTATAAAAAGATTATTGCTCGCTCAGGAACAGAAATACTATCTTTGACTGGTTCATAGATGAATGTGTACCTGTATTTTGCGGTGAGAAAAATAAAGCAACAGGATTTCACCTAAGAGAAAGTGGAAATCGCTGTTAGCAGAGACACAGAAGGAGATGCCACCGGTAGGGGAATGTGTTGAGAAGCACCTCTTCCCCTCCCCCACTGAGTGAGCAGGTGGTAGATCCCTTTTGGAGCCAAAATACAAAAAGAGGTCAGATGCAGCAGTTATTTGGAGACAAGTGTACTGCTGACACGTATCTTCCCCACTAATATCACTATATTTGTTCTGTGTAGGCATATGTATTATAAGACTATAATGTATTGAGCGAGCTTCAGGTTAAAGAAAACTTTAAGCTCCCCAACCTGTCTTATTTAATCAAAAATACTATGATATGTTAAATAAATAACCTAGTCAGTATTTTCTGATAAACATTGTGGAAGTGTTTGTGCGTATGAAATGTGATTTTGTTTTTTCCTTATCTTGTCATGACTGATAAAGGTAAAACAACTCATGTCAAACATATGATCTGTTCAAGTATTCTGAGCAGAGAGCCAGCAGGGGGGACCTGTGTAAGAAAGCCACCCCTGCCCCTCTGCTGAGAGAGCACGTGGAGATTCCGTCTGGTGGGAAAGGACACAGCAGCTATTCGGAAGGAAGTACAGCTGCTGACACACATCTCCAAACTGCTAAGTATCATTATTCTCTCTATATATGCTGAATAGAGAAGTATAAATATTGTGGGCACATATACTAGGGAGAGCTTGATGTTAAAGAGATTACAGCTCTCCCTTCTGAAAGGTATCTTGTGTGTTTATGCCTATTCTGTCTATACGTGACTTTATTTTTATTTCTCTTATGAGGGCTGATAAAAAGTAAAGCAACACGTGCCAAATAGATGGTCTGTTCCAAATGTAATGCTAAATTGGCTTGTGAGCACTGACCAAGAAGCAGGTGCTCTGTGCTAATTGCAGCCATTCTAATGCAGTTGCTTTGGCTAATTATATCTTATACTCTCTATAGACTGATAGAGAAGTATGGATTCTGATCACAATTTGAGAGAAGAGCATGTTTATAATAGATTATTGCTCTCTCAGGAACAGCAATATCTTTGGGTGTGGTAGCTTGTTTTCTACTAAAAATGTGATGAAAACAGAGCAACATGTGCCAAGTGTTTTTCTCCCTGTTCCAAAGGCAATGCTAAATCAGCTGGTGAGCATTTGGAATCAGGGATGCTGTGAGGATTGCAGTCAGTCTGGAAGGTCTACAGCTGCTCACTGACGTCCCTGGGCTAAGTATATTCTATACTCTCTATGTAGTGGGTCTACTGATAGGAAGTATAGATTTTGACTACATTTGGGGGTAGAGTATAATATTTATAAAAGATTATCGCTCTCTCATGTACGGAAATACTATCTTTTGACTTGTTCATAGATTAATTAGTATTTCTGGGTGGATACCTTTGGTATGTACCTGTATTTTACTATGTGGTGGCTTTGTTTTCTACTAACAATGTGAGAAAAATAAAGCAACATGTCCCAAGTGTTTTTCCCGGTTCCAAATATAAGGCCAGGTTACCTGGTGAGCATTAGGATCCATGGATGCTCTGGGCTGATTGCAGCCAATCTGAAAAAAAACCAGCTACTTGCAGCCTTCCCTTGGCTAAAGAGATTTTATACTCTCTATAGGAGATAGAGAGGTATAAGATTCTGAGTACATTCCGGGGGGAATAGCATAATAATTATAAAAATTATTATTGCTCTCTCGTTGACAGAAATACTATCTTTTTTTGACCTGATCATAAGATTAGTTAGTATTTTCTGTGTAAATATCTGGTGGTAGTTGTAGTTCAGACAGCCCTTTCGCGGGGGCGGGTCTGGCAGAGGCCAGACTACCAGTTCAAGGGCCGGGGGAAGCAGGAGACAGTCCCTTCCCTCTGCTTAACCAGATGGTTTGTTCAGACCAGTGCTGAACCTCAAGCAGTTAGATCTGCATCTGAGAGCAGACTCCTTTCGGATTGAATCCCTGAGAACGGGCATAAATGGCCTGGAGACAGGCCAATTCATGGCATCTATATACATCAGGGATGCCTATCTCCACGTTCCGATCTGAGAGGGGCATCAGCCTTTTTCTCAGGTTTACGATAGGCACAGCTCACTATCAGTTCAGAGCTCTTTCGTTCGGGCTGGCCACAGCCCCAAGGGTGTTTACAAAGATTATGGCAGTTATGGCGGCACTTCTTCACTCCATGGGGGTGCAGTTAGTGTCTTATCTGGATGATCTTTTAGTCAAGGCTTCAACAGCACAGTTGTTGGAACAACATCTTCACCTTACGGTGAGGGTGCTGGAACAGCACGGCTGGCTCTTGAATATAACAAAGTCACAGATGGTCCCTCAGCTGGTGGTTGTTGGAGGACAACCTAACAAGAGGCAGATCCTTTGCCCCGTGGGCTTGGGTCCTGGTATCCACAGACGCCAGTCTGAGTGGTTGGGGGGGCAGTGGTCCTTCACCTAAGGATACAGGGCCTGTGGTAAGAAAGACAGTGGGGTCTTTCCATAAATATGCGGGAGCTCTTGGCCATCTGGAAGGTGCTACAGAGAGCTCAGAGTGTTCTTCAGGGAAGGCCGATCCGCATCCACTCCGACAATACCACGGCAGTGTCATACATAAACAAGCAAGGAGGCACCAGGAGTGCAGGAGCCTCCCTTTGAACCTCTACTCTCATCAGAGTGGCGGTTCTTGACCTGGAAGACAGTCTTCCTGCTCGCCATTGCCTCGGCTAGAAGGGTCTCCAAGCTGGAAGCTCTATCTTGCAAAGAACCTTATCTGGTCTTTTATGAGGACAGAGCAGTTTTAAGGACTATTCCGTCCTTTCTCCCTAAGGTGGTCTCAGGTTTCCATGTCAATCAGGAAATAGTTGTTCCGGTGTTCAGAGAGGAACCTCTGACTCCAGGAACAAAAACAAATAAGTATTTGGATGTAGTGAGGGCATTACGTATATAGGTTAAGAGATCTGCAAAGATACGTAAGACAGATTCTCTATTTGTATTATTTGTTTTTTCTAGGAGGGGATGGCCAGCATCTAAGCAAACTATTGCCAGATGGCTTACCCTGACAATTAAGGAGGATTATATTGTATTAATCTCCCTGTGCCGAAGGGGCGGCACGGAATGGAGCCACGATGGACCAGCTGTGCAGGGCAGCCACCTGGTCCTCGGTCCATACCTTTACGAAATTCTACCAAATTAATGTATTTGCGTCTGGGGACGCCTCCTTTGGCCGTAGTGTTCTACGTGCAGGGAGATCAGAGCGGTCCCACCCTTCAGAGGGATTGCTTTAGTAAGTCCCCAATGGTTAAGCAGTGTCCCCAGATGGATGAAAGAGAAAACAGGATTTATACTTACGATAAATCTCTTTCTCTGAGTCCATCTGGGGGACACTGCGGTCCCCCCTTTTTCTTTTCTCTCCACTCCCCCCTCTGTTGAGTGGTGTATCTTGGTTGATTGGCCTCTCGTCCTAGGGCTTTGGTAATCAAACTGAGGTATGTGGGGAATTGGTGGGAGGGATATGCTGTCAGCAGGAAAAAGTTAACTCTTTAGGTGCCAGACTCCTCCCCTCCCTACTCAACACTATGGTTAAGCAGTGTCCCCCAGATGGAATGAGAAAAAGAGATTTATCGTAAGTATAAATCCTGTTATTTCTAATCCACGTTCCAATGCTGCTTCAAAACTGCTCTCTATGACCTTCTCACTTGACCTCTCTCAGTGGATTGAATCCGCTACTCATCAGGATGACCACTGCCTTGATCTTGTGTTCTCTAGACTATGCTCAGTTTCTAATTTCCTTAACACTTCTTTCCCCCTCTCGGATCATCACCTCGTTAGTTACTCGCTCACTCCCATTTCTTTAACCTCCCTGCTGTCAAACTCTTACAAGCCTCCTCATACCCGCAGGAATATTAACTCTATTGATTTTCAACAGATTTCCACCTCTCTCCCTCTCTCCAACACCTTTTCTTGCCAATCTCTACATTCTCCTCCCCTGATATGGCAATTCCTCATTTTCACCATACCCTAGCAAATGCTCTTGATCAAGTGGCTTCAGCGATTTTTTCATACTCTGCATAGACTTTGTTGTCAACCGTGGCACACTAAAGTAACACAAAATCTACAAAAACGTAATGTCACTGGCATAATCTTGTACCTCTAATTATTTCAGCGCATATACTGCTATCTACCACTCCTATCAAAATGCTCTGGACACTGCTAAACAAGCATACTTCCAATCTCTCATCTATGCTCAGGCTTCTAACCCCAAATGCCTTTTTAACACATTTAAATCTCTTCTCAATCCTCCCACCCCAAACCCTCCAGCTACCATCAGTGCCCAGGATCTTGCTTCCTATTTCAAGGACAAGATTGATAAGGTCAGACTTGAAATGGTATCATCTCCCTCAACTAGCAATCAGCTCAGTTTCTTCCCGGCATCATCTGGCACCCTCTCTTCATTTGATCTCAGAAATGGAGAGGAAGTTTCTTTCTATCTTCTTATCTTCCTACTCTACCTCCTGTCCCCTCTCACAAATTGGAAGGTCCTTGTCTTGTGTGCTCATTCCACCTCTAACAAAAATCTGTAATCTATCTCTCTCTACTGGTATCTTTCCATCACTATTCAAGCATGCAATGATTACTCCTATTCTAAAAACACTACATTCTGACCCAAACTCTCTCTCAAATTACCGCTCCTCAGCTCTCATGCCCCTCCAAAATTCTCGAGAGAATTGCCTACACTCGCCTCACATGTTACCTTTCTGAAAACAACCTATTGGATCCTCTTCAATCAGGCTTTCGCTCTCAACACTCCACAGAAACTGCGCTGGCCAAAGTTGTCAATGATCTACTTACAGCTAAAACTAAAGGTGATTACTCTCTTCTAATTCTCCTGGATTTCTCTGCTACATTCAATAATTTTGACCACTCTCTCTTGATGCAGACTCTAAAATCTCTAGGTCTTCAAGAGACTGTCCTATCCTGATTCTCATCCTACCTATTTAATCGCTCTTTCAGTGTTAATCTCTCTGAAACAACCTACAATCGCTTCCTTTATCAGTTGGAGTTCCACAAGATTCAGTTCTAGGTCTTCTGCTATTCTCTATCTACACCACTTCTCTTAGAAAACTAATAAGCTCCTATGGATTTCAGTATCATCTCTATGCGGATGATACACAAATTTATCTATCCCCTCTTGATCTTTCACCATCTGTGTTGTCTCGCGTTACTGACTGTCTTTCTACCATTTCATCTTGGATGCCCTCTTGCCAACTCAAACTCAATCTTTTAAAAACAGAATTAATAATATTCCCTCCCAACAATGCTATCTCTGTTGACAACATGACCATAAATCCCACCCTGCAAGCTCGCTGGTCTAATCCTTGACTCGCAACTATCATTTGTTTCCGACATCAACTCTATATTTACATCATGCTGCATCCATCTAAAAAACATTTCCAGAATACGTACATATCTCGCACAAAACACTCCAAAAACTTTAATTCATGCACTCATCTCCTGCATTGACTATTCCCTTCTTACTGGTCTTCCCCTAAATAGACTCAAACCCCTACAATCTATTTTGCATGCAGTGGCCAGACTAATTTTCCTTGAAAATTGTTCTTCCTATGCTGAGCCACTCTGTCATTCTCTACATTGGTTGGTTGTTTTTTACCGAATCCAATATAAAATTCTTCTACTAACATATAAGGTCATCAACAAAACTTCATCAATATACATCTGCTCACTTGTCTCAAAATATCTCCCAACTCGACAACTCCATTCTGCACAAGATCTGCGTCTCTCTTGCACTCTCATTACATCCTCCCATTCCTGGTTACAGGACTTTTTTCGAGCTGTACAAACTCTGTGGAATTCTCTCCCTCGCACAGTAAAACTTTCCTCAGGTCTACAAACTTTCATGCGTTCTCTGAAACCCACCTCTTCATTCAAGCTTATAATATTTCTCTACCACTCTTTAATCTCCCTAGGTTACCTTATTACCACCCTCTACACAGCTAACACAAGACAACAACCCTCTGACCAACATTGTTGTGTGACTGAGCATACAGACCACTAAATACTTTGTAGCCTTTGCATTCTAGCTGGACAAATATTTAATATGATGTAGCACTTACCCTTGTTTATCAAACCATTATCCCATAGATTGTAAGCTTGCGAGCAGGGCCCTCTTTCCTCTCTGTATGTATGTATTACCCAGTATTGTTTTATTAATGTTTGTTCCCAATTGTAAAGCGCTACGGAATCTGCTGGCGCTATATAAATAAATGTTGATGATGATGATGATGATGATGATGAATTACAGGCGCTATTATATTATTATTATATGATAAACACATCATTCACTATACTACATAGTATACACATCTAATAATACGGGGTACATATTAATTTACTAATATGCTGATTAATTAGTACAGTTACCATTGATGCATCAGTCAGTACTCTGCAATCGTTGGCATAACAGTCAGTATCTTATATAGTTCATATTAATGTTAAATGGCAACACTCATACTACTATTGTTGCATGATAGCTTCCTTTTAAATAAATAAGCTCTTTAGATTGCCAGATCCTATATTTTTATTTTGGCTCCTACTGAGGGCACTTATAGATCATTTCTTATGATCCTCCCAAATATGGTGATCTAACTGCAATTAAATCATATAGACCATTTATCACAGGCCTCTCAGATGCAGGGGTCTAGTTATTTTTGCTTTATGGATACTTCTGTGTCATCTAGGACTAGATAAAGAGTATACTTTTAACATATCCACAAGCATCCCTCCAGTCTGAATTATACTCCTGTCTCCTCTGGAGCTAACTGTAATGGAATAAATTATGGTACAAATATAAGTTGGATAAAATAATGTTGATGTATATAATGTGTTTAAAATCTGTATGATCAATGGTCAATTTCTGTTTTCTGTGCAATGGGCTAAATTCTTTTTGTATGTTATACCCCACAATGGGCATCTATTCATAGGATGTTAAAATTGTTACCAGTTTTGATGCTATATAGAATGTAAGAGGTCACATATGCCCTTTGACCTGCTTAGACATAGAATTCTATGTACAATGATGTGATTGTAAAAAAATATATATAAGTTTGTCCTTGTAAGGAATATTCTTAAAGTATGTGAAGTGATTAGTGACGTATGTAAGAGGGGTGGGGTTACTTGAATATAACCTGTGGTCTTACGTGGGGAAGACTGCTTGTTTCAGTCTTTGAATACAAGCCATTGCATATGCAATTTGAAAGAATAAAAAGAACTTTTGCTTTTCAACATTTACAATTTTTGAATCATTTATACTTCAACATTTTTGGAGGTCGCACCGAGATATCATCTGTAAATAGCGCTCAGCCAACACTTCTGGAAGAGGGGAGACGAAATTATATACTCAACTGTGGCCACAAAGGTAATATATTTTTATCTTATGATTATATATTTCTGTCTCCCACTCTGGGTTTGCTGAAAAGGTATTTATAGTTATCTCTGTAAGTGTGAACTTGCAAACGTATCTTTAATTGCTTGTCAATATGTTTTATATATTTGTATAGATGTATAAGCATAGATTTGGAACCAATTAGAATTTCCATTTATTTTCTGTTCATTGCTCAGAGACTGGTTTACCTTGTTAACCATGGTATGAATGGTTGCATGTATGTGAGTGTGAATGGGCTTTCTTGACGAGGCCAGAATCCAGGTCAGTTGTCAAATTCAATGTATTACTCATGGTTAACGCTTGAAGGAGGCAAAGAATAGTCCCAAGTCACTTACTGTGCGCCTTAGATAGCAGTGCGTGTAACATGTGTGTGAAAAGTCCAGGATTTATCTGATGAGATAAAGTGTGGTATCCCTAATAACGGTTGAAGCTGGTAAACAGGGCGTTGCATATTAATAGTGGTTATAGCCCTATTACCATAACGCAGATTGACTGGAGTATAAAAATGATAAGCTGCGCCATGGAAACATATGCAACCACACAGGAAAATCCTAATAGGTTGATATTTTCCCTGGTTCTCCAGTGGCTGTTATGTTCCATATATATAGAAAAAAGTCTGTTCAATATGTGCATAAATTATTAACAAGGTGTCCTGAATTTACAGAAAAAGGAAATTTTGATTTAAATGTCTTAGGAGAAATAGGAAAGGGTGTTTCTAAAAGTAAAGAAATGCAAGCTTTGCAATTTTGATTAAATGAGGCTATAATTCCGCCTCCACATATTGATCAATATATGCCAGTTAAAACTCCTAGTGCACCAGGAAGCAAGATGACCCAATATCTGATTTGTTACCTATTGTAATGGGAGCACAAAGAAGGTTGTATCCACAAGTGTCTCTCCATGTGGATCATCAAATAGATATATCACAGGGAGATAAAATTGTGGATAAAACAAAAAGGGATGAAGAAATTGTTGTAAGGGTTGATGGGCATCAAAAATTAGATGATAGTGAGGAAGAAGTAAGGGGAGCAGTAGGAGGTCTGGTTGCAGAGGTTAAAAAAACCCTTATGGGTAAAGATTATGCAAATACTGAAATACATTTCCAGTATTCCAAGATGTGAAAAATCCTCTGAGGTCCACATGCTTCCTTTAAGAACTATTACTACAGATCAGGGAGCACAGTGGGTAGCTCATGTTCCTTTGGACACGAACTGAATTGAATTAAATTGTTATGGAATGTAAAGACTATAGAACTAAACCTACAGAGGTCATGATCAAATTGCAGAGATTATACAAAATGCATAGTCCCACATTTTCAGATATACTGCAATTGTTTCATGCTCTGTTAACCTCAGATGAGCTTACTACTTTAAATACCCAGTGTAGTGGAATGAGGCTAATTTTCAAACCCCTAGCAATAGTGCAAGAGTTGAAATTTATGGGGGCGTGGTTTGGACGCCATTCTGTGTGGACGGAGGTTTTGCCAGCTCTCCCCTCTTGGCTACAAATTTCACATTTTCCCGTGAGCTATCTGCCCTAATTAGGACCCTGCCACACGGCTTACATCAGAACAACACTCTGCTGGTCCCATTAAAGTGATTCCGGGCGCACTGCTCCAGTTTCTGAC
Organism: Mixophyes fleayi; assembly: GCF_038048845.1. Classification (NCBI taxonomy): domain Eukaryota; kingdom Metazoa; phylum Chordata; class Amphibia; order Anura; family Limnodynastidae; genus Mixophyes; species Mixophyes fleayi. Next base: position 167,177,701 of record NC_134402.1, read on the forward strand.
CCTCCATCGGCTGCCTGTCTCGCGCCGCTAAGACCCCCTTTCTGCCTCCCTCGAGACCCACAGCTGTAAACACCCCATCGCTACCTGTGGGAAGGTCCGCTCTGGCTTCTGCCCGAATCAGCTGGGCTCCCCCGCCGCTCCAGCGGCCCCCGATCCACAGAGGGCCTACTTCCGGTTCTGAACCTCGGCCTTGAGTGCGGGCAGTGGTGGTCGGCGCGGCACTTCCGGTGGGGGGCGTGGCCTATCGGCGGGAGTTGAAGAGCTTGGATTGCAGGGCAAACATCGTTTATGACTGCCTTCCAGACAATCACTAAACAGTGACAGGTTAGTGGTGGTCTCTTTCTGGATCAAGCTGACTGACATCTGAGTGGCACAACAGGGACCCTCTACAAAGTGGGCTTATCTGGTTCTGTGACAGAGAACAAAGAATCCCTTTGCCTGGTATTTGTAACTTCTACACGAGAGCTTTGTGCCCTGAGTTAATCTTATCTATATACTACTATTCTGAGCTGAAAACCAGAGCTGAAAATCTGCCTGCACCCAAAAGTTTGTCACACTGCTGACATCTGCTGGTCAATTATAATATTGCGGCTGCAGAGCTTTCTGTAAAATACCTGACATCACAAGGTGTTGACATTCCTGTTAACGCATGGCTGAGAATATCTTTGTAATGTGTATGAAGCATGGGCATCTCCCTGCCACTATGGAAGTTTTGAATTAACATGCAGGATACCCACCCAGTGTGACACTCTAAGTAATCAATCGTTTAGCGGAGTATACTTTCCAAACCTTGCTGGCTTTACATAATAGACAGTCTGTCATGGCTCCTAAAAAGATTAAGCCTACTGTCTTGGCTCCTCCACTTAAATTCCAACCAAAGCCAAAGTCGGCGTCAAGTTCTCCTTCTACCTCAAGAGATTCCCCCCCAGTGGCTCGAGCTACGGAGTTAGAGATCCCCCCTCTACCTCCTGTTTCTGATTTGGGAACCAATGCCGCATTGGATGCTCCACTAACAGCGCGTGTTCTACAATCTACCTTACACCAGATGTTGACTGCTCTCCGGGCTGACCTGACGTCTGAAATGAAAGCGGCCATTGGAGGCTTGAAATCTGAAATCACTGAAATCGAGGATCGTACAGACCACCTTGAAACAAAGATGGGAGAAATGTGTGCATTTAACAATGACCTTGCCTCCTCATATCAATTCCTGCAGAGTGAGGTTGCTTTCTTGAGAGGTAAAATGGCGGATCAGGAGGATCGGTCCCGCAGAAACAACATTAAGATCAGGGGCATCCCAGAATCTGTTTCTAATGCAGATCTGCAAGATTATGCCGTTTCTTTGTTCAAGAAGCTAATCTCAGTGAGTGATGATAGAGACTTTCTCATTGACCGCATTCACTGTCTTCCACGCCCTCGATCTATGTCGGGGAATCTACCGAGAGACACTCTTCTTTGGGTCCATTTTTTCCATATCAAGGAGGCTATACTCCGAGTGGCTCGAGATGTGTCTAATGTGGCTATCCTGGGGGATCTGCAGCTCTTTCAGGACTTGTCACTCATTACCATCAACCAAAGAAGAGCCCTTCATCCAATAACGGCAGCCCTGCGAGCAAATGACATCCCTTACCGTTGGGGCTTCCCAGTTAAGCTACTGGTATGCCATGAGGAGTCCTCATATGTCATCTCATCCCTTGAAGCTGGCACTAAACTCTTGGAGGACTGGCATATTTCTCCTACACCCGGAACCGCGTCTAGCAAGACCCCGCTTCAATCAGAGTGGACTCGTGTTTCTAAAGACTGAGGTGTAATACTACGGATAAAACCGTAAAGCCTTACAACTTCTACCTCTGGCTTGATAAGTATAATTATTAATAATTCCTTTTTGATTTCCCTTTCTTTTTGGATATCGAATATTTAGTATATTGTGTTAATACGCTTGTGGTTTGCCTTAAAAACCCTTGTTAACTTTCGAAATGTATCAATCAGGTTTAGCTGAGGAAGACCTGGACCCATGCGAAGATTAGGATGTCGCAGTGGGTGGGCCTGGTGCCCCCGCTGGGAACACTCCCCTCTTTGCATTGTCTGTATCGTATTATTGTAGGATATATTCCCTGTTATAGTACACCAGAGGTTTAGTCTGATGTTATATGGTTACGGTATTATTGCTGTTTGGATTTTTTTTCTGTTTTTTTTTTCTTGTGGCTTACTCTTTCCTGAGTGTTACACGGGTGGGACCGTATCCTTGTTCCACCACCTACCCACATGGTACCTAGTTTGCCACATGCTTCCCTCTGTGGCAAATGCTCTGACCCCATTCAACGGGTTAGTTTAGTTTTTCTCTTCTTTTTTTCTTTTTGTACCCTTCCACCCTGGTCCCCCTTTTCCCCGGATCACTCGCACTATACACTACAAGAATGGAACTGGCTCACTAGTGACATCTTTTCCTTTCCAGGTTCCATAACTTATGGTTCGGTTTTACTCCTTGAACGTTAAAGGACTCAATTCCCCAAATAAACGCCGACTGGCGCTTACTACATTTCATAAACGTAGAGCAGATGTTATAGCCCTGCAAGAAACTCATTTTTCATCCCGTGCCCCTCCCCAACTTAGAGACACGAGATATCCCCAGGGATACTTTGCTAACGGCCAATTCAAAAGGAATGGGGTGGCCGTGTTGTTCAGTGCTCCTGTATGCTTTAATCTACAGACAAAAGTAGAAGATAAATCTGGCTGATTTATAATTCTGGTTGGACTTCTAGAGGATAAACAGGTGACCCTAGTCTCCCTATATGCTCCCAACTCCCGTCAAATTCCTTTCCTTAAGTCACTATGTGAGGAGATACAGAAAGTACGTAAAGGCCACCTGGTCCTGATGGGAGATTTCAATTTGACCTTAGATCCCAAAATAGACAAATCTAGGCCATTAAAATTGGCGGGTCCTGATCCAACCCTGGGTCCTTCGACAGCCTTTCGTAAACTATTAGCGGAATATGATCTTTATGATGTTTGGCGGGTTCAATTTCCAAATGTGCGGGACTACACTTACCACTCTAGCGTACACAACACATACTCTAGAATAGACATGGTTCTGACGGACAAATGGACACTACAACATACTAATGCAGTTAATATTCTTCCTATCACATGGTCAGACCATGCCCCAATTGAGTGGACCTGGAATTTAAATCTCACTAAAATCCCCCCGATACCGTGGCGGATGCCGGCCTATTTACTTACTTCCTTTGAGGCCAAGCTCGGCTTATCAGAAGCACTGACACAATATATCCAGGTGAATAACCCGCAGGATACCTCCCTATCCACTCACTGGTTTGCTTTGAAAGCAGTTTTACGTGGTTCAGCTATTCAGATTGGTGCACGATTGAAAAAGCAATTCCTTTTTCGTCAACGTACGCTTGAATCCACTCTAGTCACCCTAGAATCACAAAACCAGACCCGTCCTTCTAAAACCCTCCAAAAAGAAATAAACAACGTTAGGAAACAGTTTAATACACTTTTTATTACCCGCATGAAATCAGCTCTTACTAAACTGCGTCAGAAATTTTATTCCACGGGCAATAGAGCCAGTCGGCTTTTGGCCCGCAAACTTAGAGGTAAGCAAGCTAGAAATCGAATAAAAACTCTGAACGACTCTAGGGGTAATAAGATCCACAATCCCGCTGATATAGCAAATCAATCCGCTAAATACTATGCTAGCTTATACAACCTCCAGGATGACAAAGACACGGTACAGCCATCAGAACTGTCTATATCTACCTTTCTCCAACACCTTAATCTCCCCTCGTTAGATCGCGATAGCCTGAAGCAGATTAATCTCCCTTGGTCTCAATGTGAGATCGAGGAGGTCATTAAGCGTCTCCCTAGAGACAAGGCCCCTGGTCCGGATGGCTTCGTAAATGCCTTTTATACCACATTTCGGTCGGAGTTGGCCCCGCTCCTTACCAATCTTTATAATAACGTTTTGATGGGGGGTAGCTTCCCAGCTGTGATGTTAGAAGCGCAAATAATAACGATCCCCAAACCTGGTAAGGATCACTCCGACTGTAAAAACTATAGACCTATAGCACTACTTAATACTGACCTAAAAATTTATGCTAGGTTGATAGCCGACCGTCTGAATCCCTTCTTACTACAGTTGATCCACCCGGACCAGGTGGGCTTCATATTGGGTCACCAGGCGTCAGATAACACACGGCGCATTTTAGATGTGATAGACCTTTTGTCTGAGACCAGAGAGATCGTTATGCTTTCTCTGGACACAGAGAAAGCATTTGATAGGCTCCATTGGCTCTATATGAAAGAGGTTTTACTTACATTTGGTATTCAGGGCAACATTTTACATGCTATATTAGCTTTATATCAGGGCCCTTCTGCAAGAATATTCAGTAACGGTTTTCTATCCGCTCCTTTCTCCATTACTAATGGAACAAGGCAGGGGTGTCCCCTCTCCCCTCTGATGTTTGTCATGGCTATAGAGCCTTTAGCGCATACAATTAGACAGGCTTCCCAATTTCCAGGCATTACTTTCATTCCTATACACACAAACTATGTTTATTTGCGGACGACGTATTTCTATTTGTTACCAGCCCGGAGTCCTCACTGTTAGCCTTGAAACGCATCCTAGATGACTATAGCTCGGCCTCGCTATATAAATTAAATATCACTAAATCTGAAGCCTTACCTATTAATATACCGCAATCATCACTATCGTTTTTGCAAAAGAAATTTCCATTTGTCTGGGTAAAGGATTCTCTACCGTTTCTGGGTATACATTTTCCCTCTACCTTGTCCGCCATATTTGAAACTAATTTCACTCCAATCTTTTTGCAGCTTTCTTCCCTAACTAAGAATTGGCTTAACTTTGAGGTCTCCTGGCTGGGTCGCATAGCTGTTTTTAAAATGATGTTACTATCTAAACTGATGTATATTTTTCGCACTATTCCTTATACTGTACCTAAAAGATTGATGGCCCGATTTCATACGCTAATGATGTCATATGTGTGGCGGCAGAAACGCCCCCTTCTCTCCCATAAACGTATGGCCCTATCTAAACAACGTGGGGGTCTGATGCTCCCTAACTTAACTCACTACCAAGAGGCCTGCATATTGAGCCAACTGCGGGATTGGGTACTCCCTCCTACCTCTAAGCCATGGGTCGATTTGGAGAGAGCCTTGTGCCCTAGCTACCCATTGTTGGATCTTCTCTGGACACCTAGGCCGGCTCGCCCATCTGTTATATACAGGTTACGGTCCATCTCGGATGCCATGCAGGTATGGGATAGAATTATTGGGTTGCATGCTAACTTTGTACTCCCATCTCGTAATCTCTCTCTCTAGGCAGTGGGTCAACTCATCTCAGATCTAAACCTTACGGTTTGGAAAGCCAGAGGGATTTCCTCAGTATCAGATTTGTTTGCTCAAGACCTTTTTCTTTCCTTTCCTCAGCTCCAAGATCGCTACAACTTGCCATCCTCAGAAACATATAGATACTTGCAAATCTGACATTGGGTCAGAACGGTCTCTAGGACCCCCTACTCTCTTATTTCACTCCCATCGTCTGTCATAAACAGACTGACAAAGGGTAGTGGTAGAGGTGGAATAACGTTTTGGTATCACTACATTCACTCTCTAATTCCCCCTGCTAAAACTCCTGCACAAACCCAGTGGGAATCGGACGTGAACCTAAGGCTCACTGAGCAACAATGGGAAAGAATTTATGTAACTTCCTACCGTATGTCCAAATGCATTAATCATACAGAGATGAAGGTCAAACTTCTCAACCGGCTGTACCTTACCCCGGAGCGGTTACACAGGTTCTGGCCAAGTTAATCAAAATTTTGTTGGCGCCAATGTACCCAAATAGCCAATATTTTCCATGTTTTCTGGGCTTGCCCAGTGATTCAGCCGCTGTGGGGCGAGGTATTTGCTCTGATCTCAACTGTCTTAAAGACTCCGGTTGCCCTAGACCCAGCTCTGGCTCTTCTCCATGTCTACCCGACTTCCATTCCGAAGCACGACCGTTACCTTTTGGGCCACATATTGATGGCTGCTAGAGCAGCAATAGCACAAAACTGGAAGTCTCAGGATCCCCCAACCACTACCCGAATCATCTCTAAGATACAATATAGTTTTGAGATGGAAACAATAGATACGCCCTATTCCTCATCTGCATCAGCTCCCATCATGAGATAGTTTAGGTGGCATGAATATATCACAGATGGCCCTGGGGCTCCTCAAGAGGTTCCTGACTTCCCAGCAGCCCACTCCCCAGAGGCCCTCATAGAATCCCCCTAGCCTGTCAAGCAGTTCCAACCCCCCGATACCCCTTCCATGGTAGAAGCATCTCGTGGAGGTCATAATGAAGGTTGATATGTTTTGCTGTATCATTTTATTTTTTTTTTTTCCTTTTAACACTAAATGTTAAATGTACATTGTTTATATAGTGTGCCTTATGTTAATCAAGTGATCCTTTCCCCCTGTGCGGGGACTCCCCTATGTGCTCCCCTTTGTTTGTATTCTTCTCTTCCCCCTTTTTTTTTCTGTACCCCATATATCTTTAAAATTGTTCAATAAAAATATTGATGAAAAAAAAAAGAGTTGAAATTTATGTACAGTGGAATTTTGCTATCGCAAATTTAAAGAAATGTTTCCCCTGAAAGAAGATTCGTCCAAAGTTTTTTGATTAAACAGGGAGCAACTGAAGGGGTAAAGGAATATAATGCTAGATTCAGAAGGGAAGTTGTAAATTATTCAGGCATTTCTGATGTGTTTGCAAAAGTGGATTTTAAAAGAATTTTAATTTTGACTAGTGCTTTTGTGGAAGGGTTGAAAAATAATTTAAAAGTCAGAGTGCAAATTCATGACACTCTCTGGGCTATAAAATATATTGATGCTTTAGTTGCAATTGCTGCATATCATGAGGATAATATGGTAATTAAAAAAGTGCAAGCAGAAACAAAATTGATGAAGATAGTCAATATCTGTTCGCATTTACTTATCAGGGTGATCAGTATACTTGGACTAGAATTCCCCAGGGTTTTGTGAACAGTGGTACTATATTTAGCCAAGCCTTAGCAGCTGATTTAAAGACTTTGAGATTTTCACAATATAGTACGCTTGTGCAGTATGTTGATGATTTGTTGTTATGTTCTGTATCTTCTGAAGCATCGGTTACAGACACTGGTGAATTAACTCATTTGGCTTATTCAGGACACAAAGCGTCAAAGGGTAAAATGGAGATGTGCAGTCCACAGGTCCTGTACATAGGACACTGTATAACTAAATGAAAAATACATTTATCCCAAGATTGCATACAAGCTATTCATGATTTAAGGAATGGGTGGTGGGGGCTCTTTTTAGGGAGCTTACCTTGGACGTCTGCGCTTGATGGGAGTATCTTTGGGGTTGGTGCTGCCGTTACGGAATTTCCGGGTGTTCCAATTCCTGAGCTCGTTGCTTGTTGCGTTGTCTGTGCCGTGGCGCAGCCTGGGGTGGAGAAAGAGAGTGGTAGATGGGGGGAGAACACAGATTTGTGGTACCGACAACGTGGATGCTTATGGTGTAAGCAGTTGATTATAGCTCGTTTTGCTGTTGTTGGTCTATAGCTCTTCTGCCCTGTTTACAGCTCTAATGCAGTGTATATTGTGGTAGTGGTACCGTCTGTATGTGGGATCTTTTTTCTACAATCATTACCTGCTGACATATTAGCCACAACCAGTGTCAAATTAACAGTGGGATCGCTTCTATTTAAAAAACAAATATTCATGTTAACCTTCCCCCTTACCGTGGCGCTTACTCGAAAAACACACATAAGGGGGGTGATATAATTGGCTTATTGAAACATAATGCGGCTCAGTAAGGTAATGACTTATCTGGGAAACGTTATATATCCATCGATGTGGAAGCTGTAGCATCTCTTGGAAATTTAAAGAAACAGCTACCCATGAGTACAACTGTGATGCAGGTGGGCTTTGTGTACATATCCAGCATGAGCTATTGATCATAATCTGACCACTAAGGTTATACATTTGCAAAAACGTTTTCAGACTTTCCCTGTTTGTTATTGCATATGTTTTCACACTCCTCCTGTTTCTATGCCTCATAAGTGTCACGAGGCGCCGCGGCTCGCTTCCAGCGCCCTCTGGCGTACGGCCGTCACCTTGACGACCGGGACGTCATTTCCGACTAAGACCCAACAGTCGGACGCTGCTTGTAAGAGGCCGGGCGCGCGCGCGCACAGTGTCCTCCAGCTAATTAGTCCAGCCTGTGGCTGATTTAGTTTAAGTATACTGCCGCCGTGTATATTTCAGGGACAAGCCCTGATTGGTTGCTCTGGGTATAAGAGGCAGGGAGGGCTTAGCCTCCCTGCCGGTTATAGCTTCTGTTGCCAGTCTGCTGACCTGCTCTGTGCCTTGTTCCTGCCTGTTGGACTTTCTGCTGATTACCCGTGTATGGCCCTTTGCCTGGATTTGGACTTTGCTTGTGTATCTCATGACCTTGACCTCTGGCCTGTTTACCGATCTTCCTGTCTGCTCATGACCCTTGACCTCGGCTTGTTAATTGGAATTGCTACCTGCTGCCGGCCCTTGACCTCTGCTTGGACTTCACTCCGCTTGCCTGGGTTCTCCCCAGCCGGTACACACTTCATGACCCTCTGTCAGTCTGCAGCCCAGCCTGTCCCCACCATCAGGGGCTCCAGTGAACACCTGACTGGCAGAGTAGACTCCGGGTTGTGTTGTGGCGGCTGGAGGGGTTCCTAACAATAAGGGCCCAAACGGTTTTGTACAGCACCTGTTTCAGCAGTCTCAATAAAGGGGAGTATCCTGACTGCTCTGTGCAAGGTGTCTGAACCCTTTGTATGTTCCCATGCTAAAGATGCTGCATATATTGCAAGAACTATACCTATGGTCATTAATGATAGTCCTATCATTATTGTCCATGCAGGTTTTTATACATGTCAAAGCAATGGTTTTACACATTTTTATACTTCTGAACCTGACTACCTTTGTGCAAAAATCTTGCAATGGGATGCGTGAATCCAGGTGTCTTTCCCCTCGAGTTTTGCTGATGTGGGCGTTGTCAATAGAACTTGATAAGGACCCTCGTATCTGGGCTTAAGATTTCCCCTGACCACCCAGGCCCCAGGCTGCATTTTGTGGGTTCCTGTATCAAAATTATGGTCTGGAATGGAAGAAAACACTTGACCATGTATTTTAGTTAGTTGTTTTTGCAACATGGTAACATAATTCAACAAGTCACCATGTGAATGCTGTAGTTGCTGTGGAAAATAGCAGCCTGTCCTGTGTGCTGTGCCAAACTGAATCTCATACGGCTGAGCCCTGTATCCTTTCTGAGTGTATTTCTTACCGAGTGCAGGGCCATGGGTAGGCATGAAATCCATGGCAGGCCTGTTTCAGCCATTATTTTCTGCATTTTCAATTTCAGAGTACCATTAAGGCGCTCCACACATCCCGAACTTTGGGGTCTGTAAGGGGTGTGGAGGGCAGATATGATTCCCATGTTTTTTAACAGTTCATTGAATCCTTGCCCTGTAAAGTGTGTCCCTCTGTCACTCTCAATGACCTCTGGTACCCCATATCTGCAGATTACCTCACTCATAATTTTCTTGGCTACATTTTTAGCATTTGCTGTTCTGCATGTCCACGCCTCTAGCCAGCGACTGAAGAGGTAGACACACACTAGCACATACTCAAAGCCTGAGCATTTTGGAAGTTGTATAAAGTCTATCTGTATCCTCTGAAAGGGATACTGTGTCTGGGGTGTGCTTTTCCATGGAATTGGGACAGACTTACTTGGGTTATCCTTTGCACAGATTTAGGCATCCTGCCACTAATGCCCGTGCTGCTTAGGCGAACCCTGGTGCTATCCATAACCTATCAGTAAGTGCAACCATAGCATCTTTCCCCAGATGCACTTTCCCGTGTGCTATATTGGCCATAATGGGATAATGTGCTTTTGGTAGATACAAATGCTGACCTTTACACCACTCTCCTTGCACTTCTAGTGCTCCATGTTTTGCCCAAGCCATTTTCTCATTCTCTGTTGCTTGCTTATGCATAATTTGGAGTGTGGTACTGTCAAACTTAGGGTCAGGAGTCACCATGTAAATAGACTCCCCTTGGGGTACTGGGGCTATGGCAGCTTCTCGGGGTAGTGTCTCCAGGCGCGGGCTGGCAGGTTTCGGCCCGGGGGGGCGCACAAGCGGCCGCATCACGTTACATGCGATGCGGCCGCGTCATAATGCCTGTGCACTGATGCGGCTGCATAATATTAAGTAATTATTTCATCCACGGGGATGGGAAGGGAGGAGGCGGCCAGCCCGAACAGCCGTTAGACTGAGCGGCCAGGGTGCCTGCTGCCCCCCTGCCTCCCGGTCCAGCCCGCCCCTGAGTGTCTCTGGTGTGTGCCTTCACCTTCATCACTAACAGTTTGGAGAGCAGCTGGAATGCAGTGAACAACGCCCTAATGTGTTCTGCGTGCTTGACTGGTTTGCCTGCTGAACCCATAAAGTCCCTACTTTTCCATACAGGGCCATAATCATGTGCAATTCCAAACGCACACCTTGAATCAGTGTAAATGTTTACTTAATGTCATTCTGCATATATGCATGCAAGTGTCAGAGCTTTTAATTCAGCTTCTTGCGCTGACATGTGACTCGGTAGAGTCTATAGAATCACTATTTCTGTGTATTTGGTTACAGCACACCCTGTATAAGGGGTGTAGTAGTGTTAACCATCTACAAAAAGAGTGATGTCTGCATTTGGTAGTGGTTTATCTTTAATGTCAGATAAACCCAAGATTCCTGGTGCATTAGTTCTACACAATCATGTTCAGAAAAATGTTGTGTTTGCATTTTATCTTCCTGAACAAGCTGGGATTCCCCCAAATCCCTAGGGGAACCCCGATGTATACAGGTACTTCTCCCATCTTTTGAATCTTGCAACAATAAGGTAGCAGGATTCAACATTGTGCAACGCTTAAGTGTAACGTTACAGGAAGTTAGCAGTGCTGCTTCATATTTGGTAAGTCTGGCTGCTGAGAGGTGTTGTGTTTGCGCTTGATTTAAAATCTCTGTTACCGAATGTGGCACCATTAGGGTTACTAGATGCCCTAGCACAATATATGTACTTTTTTTTTCAAGCACTACGGCCGTTGCAGCCACTGCTTTAACACATGTAGGTGCTGCTCGCATGACTGGGTCTAATTGTGCAGAGTAGTATGGAAGTGGCCTCTGCTTGTGACCATGCATCTGTGTCAGTACTCCTTGCGCATGTGCACTGACTTTATGACAAAATAACGTGAAAGGCTTGTCATAATCTGGCAAAGCCAGTGCTGGGGCATTAAGTATGTCATGTTTTAACTATTGGAACACCTGTTGTGTTTCTGTGAGCATGATGAGACCCTGCTGTGTTGGTCCTTTCAAAACCTCATATAATGTTTGCAGTTTGCTGGATGCTGCTGGAATCCATTCTCTACAATATTAGTAGGCCCAAAAATGCTCTCAACTCTTTATATGTTCGTGGTATTTCAACTTTTAGTATTACTCCTTTACTGTATTCTGTCAGATGCTTTGCCTGGTGTGAAATGCAGTGTCCTAAAAATTCTACCTTCTGTAGAACTCATTGCACTTTGTCTTTTGAAACTTTACAGTTTTTGTCATAAAGAAACTGTAAGAGTGAAATTTTGTCTTGTACACAATTAGTGTGAGTATCTGCGCAAAGCAAAAGGTCATCCCCATACTGTATAACTACTGTGGAGGTGTGGCATGGCAACCAGTCTTTTAATACGAGAGCCATGGCTTCTGAGTATTCACTTGGACTGCTAGCACCACATTGTGATAATCTTAACCAAGTGTATTATTTGTCCTGATGTGTAAATGCAAATTACTGCTGACTGTCCTATGTAATGGGAACAAAGAAAAATGCATTTGCAAGGTCTATCACTGTAAACTATTGTGATGTAAGAGAAATTTGGTTCAACAATGTGTATGGGTTGGGCACAATAGGCGAATTTACGATGATACGTTTGTTGATCTCCCTTAGATCGTGTATCATCCTAAAAGATGGCATCCCATCTGTATTGGAGGGCCCCTTCCAGATTGGGAAAAGGGGTGAATTCCAACTGGATTGGCACTCTTTAAGTATCCCAGATTTTAAATAATTCCCTACTTGCTTACTTATGGCTGTTGTTTGATCAGGCCTTAAGGGGTACTGTTTAACTTTTACTGGCTGTGCCCCCTGTTTTAGTTTAATTTGTACAGCTTGTACAGGCATAAGGCCTACTACATACATTTTGCCCGTGGCCCACAGGTCAGGATTAACCTGCTGACAGAAACTCTAAATCTGTCTCTTGTTTTACATCATGCATGTTAACGGTCATAAGGTTAACGGTGCAGTGTCATAAGCAAGAAGGCCTAAGCTGCCTGCAGTGGGCATAAGAGTTACCTCCCCATCTTTATATTGCATGGTGGCATTAAGGGCTGACAGTAAATCAGCCCTAGTAGGTTCATGGGGAAAATGTCAGACACCAAAAACTGCATGTCTATTGCTAGGGTGTCATTTACTTGTACATGTAAAGGCGTTGTCTTATGTAGCAATTGTATCTGTCCGTCTAACCCTGTGGCTGGCACCACTGCAGAGGAGTTTAAATTGTAGAATCTACTAGTGCTGTGGAACTACATGTTGCAGCAAGGCATGGGTGTCAGGGCATGTTGGCACTTGTGATTCTGTGCCAGCATTGCCTGGCTGCCATTGGTATGCATCAGCATGCCCTGACAGTTTAGGGCAGCCCGGCCTGGCTGGGACTTGCAGTTCCACAAACAAAAATGGCATGTTTTTTTGTTTTTTTTTTACATACAATCACCGGTATTACCCTACACCCACTGCCCAGGGTTGTAGGAAGAGCTCTTTGGCTTTCAGTACTGGATTGGATGTTCCTAGAGGGGGGGCTCTCACTTTTTTTTTTTGCGGACCGGACTCCCTAGGGAATCCAGTCTAGCGCAGAACAGCCTGGGGTTGGTTTGTCATTATGGCAGGGGAACCCCCTGCCTTGTGTTTCCCTCTATAGTGCCACCCACCCCGGCTGGTTTGCCTAGTGATGGTTGCCTGAAAATGGGGGGGGACCCCACGCAAATTTTTCCCGATTTTCGCTCAACCAGCAGTAAGCTGGCAACATTAGGGTTAATAGTGCTTGGACTGGGGGACGCCATGCTTTTTTTTTTCCAATAATATAATTTTAGTGAGCCTAAAATCGCCAGAGTTTGGCATGTAAAACTTTCAACCAATTAGAAATCAGTATTGGTTTGCAAATGGCAATTTTCTGCTAAACCCAGGTGAGTTTGCTAAACACGGGAGAGTTTGAAATCAACACAAATTGTGGGAGATAAACAGCGATTTGGGAGATCATACCAAAAATCGCTACTTAATATATATAGCAACTTGGGGACTCAAATCACTGGATATCTTGTGGCGATTTTAAAATTGCTGAAAAATTTGGACATTGATACATTTACCCCTAGGAGTCCTCCTGATCTTCCACTGTAAGTGGAGAAAAGGGGTTCCTCCGTGGATGGGGAAAAGAGTTTCTCTGGGGGTCGGGAAAGTGGTTGCTTCATGACTTCCTCCTGGGGCAATTCATTGGCCTCCTGTTGACAGTTGTGGCAGCGTTTTGTTGGAAGAAATATGACACATTTGTTTTCAATTAAATGTTATCTCTCTCTCCTACAAAAACATATATACATAGATCTATTCTTAGGTTTCAATGTTAATTATTTAATAACACACATGGAACATTACTCCACTATTAGCCAAATACAAACACCTCTAAACTACTTGCATATGGACTTTACCTAGGATGTTTATGAAAACTTCAGTTTCCTAAAGTAAATGTAATCACATACTAATAGTGAAACATCACTGTTTCATAGCAGGCCTTGTACTTTGTCAATTGAAGATTATTTTAAGCCACATTACTAATTACAATACTTTTTCTTCTACAGTGGGATATAATTACGAGGACTAGATCAAACTGTAATCAGTTTATTCAAGTTATTTATTTATTTTTAATTGTAAACTTATGCCTTGCAATTTCACCCTTAGGTCTGCAAGGAGCTGCAGTTGCCTTCTCCTCGGGTCTCCCCAGTGGCGCTTCAGTTGCTATATAGTACGCTGCTGCCATACCCGCGCCGTGGGTACAGCTTTGCAGCCCTGTAGGTTGCTTTCTTTTGCTTGTTGCTTATGTAACAAGCGACAAAACCCAATCAATGCCCCATTGTACACGTAATGTGCCATAGCTCAATTCAAGTAGAGCTTGCTGTCCTCATGTTTGTAAGTGGATGAGACTTTTCAATGTTCTCCTTACTGATTGGCTCTCAGGCCATGTGTCGGCGTAGGTATGTAAGTTGCGGATCCCTTCTATACCATAACTAAAATGGTGGATTTCCTTTCACTTGTCCCAAATGGAGTATCTGTTATTCAATCACAATTGTGGGCCGTACCAAGGCAAATAGGGGCGTTCCAACACCTGGGCATTCACACGTAACAAATGGTGGGAGAATACACACTATATAAAACTGGAGAGGCAAAGAGTGTACTTTACCATTTTGTGATCCAGGATATATATCTGTATATCTGCCCTATACATTGCTTTGAAACGTGAGGAAGAGTCAGCTGGGCAAAGCCAATCCTCCACCAAGCATAGCCAGCTCAATTCTACCTACAGAGAGGTGGAGATTCTGCTGGAACTTGTGGTGGAGAGTCTGCACCATACCAACCGGAAGCTATCCACCCCACCGAGGCACTGTATTTAGGAGGAAATCACAGAGCAGGTTAATGCTGTGGCTCCTATTTGGAAGTCTGTAATTGAGGTAAAGAAACGGTAAGAGAATGCATAGCTTGTTCAATTATATTGTGCTCAGAATACTGTATTTTATGTAAAATGTATTATGCATTCTACACCGTTATCATGTGTCTAAATACCGCTACTAAAAATATCTATTGTTAAAAAGAATACATATTATCTTTAATGAGACGTTGTGGAAATTCTTACTTGATATAATATTCATTCATACCTGTATTAAGCTGTGGTAAACAAAGAAAATATAGCAGACATTGAAAATAGAATTATCTTTTTAACTGGGTTCAAATTGGAATCAACCTTGTGTGATAATGAAGGTAGTTAATTAAATGATTATTACATATCCCTAAGTATTGAGGGTATATTATTTGTGCGCCATTCAAAAGGTAATTCTTTCTTTATTCGTGTATTTTTTTAAATCTCACATGGAATTTTTTTTTAAAAAAAGTGTCAGTAAAATCATTTAACACCACTTGGCATGAAGATGTTTTATCTTTTAACCCCTTAACAGACTCTGCTTAATGGGCAGAGTCAAAACTTCTGATAACATCCTTTCAACCAGTTACAATAAAACTCTGCTCGGAAACATCCTACTTATTGCAGTTAAGTGGGTTATATTCATTTAAACACTGGTGGTTGTGGGGCTGTTTTGCCATCATGAAAGTCAGCAGTGCAGGAGTGTTTTTTTATGGGAGGGAGGCAGTGAAGACAACCACTTCTATCTCAACTTGATATGGCCATGTCAAAATCGTAATGTGCCCACACATTCACTGTCCTGCTTCCAGAATTTAATATTTAATAATTTTATATTCTTAAGACATATAAGATCTTTGTTTAGGTAGGATATTGCACTACATATATTTTCAGGTTACATTGAATAGACTGAGAAACAGACAGAAAGGGGAGAAAAATAGAATTATTTTTTTTAAGATTCAAATAGAGTTTAGTTTTAGGCCCTCTCTTTTTTAAAACATAAATCACAGGCTATAAGCAGAAGCTTGGTAATTATCTTTTTTTACTTAGTTTGTTTCTTTTTACTGCTATTAATGATTTCACTGTGTCATGTGACTACCATAGCAACTACAGTCACATGGCGTATAATGTAGCGATCAGAGGGGCTTTGGAGATTTTTATTGTTATAAAAGAACTTGCAACATATACTTTATGCAATAACTTGAAAATTGTTGAATACTTGAGCTTCAAAAGGAGTCTATATCTCATTAAAAAAAAAAAAAAAAAATAACATAAATAAGTCAATTGATGGGCAAAGAAATTAACTAAAAAAAATTATGGTCAAGTTTCACCAAAACAACACAGGAAGGCCAATGTCATAAATGTAAAATCATAAATACAACTTGACTATATTCCTTAGTTATACAATAATGTACCTAAAACAGATAAACTGACATGTTAGCTGTATGCAAAGCATTTTTTCAAAAATAAAGACTCAGAACAAAATCTACAAGGATTGGAAATGAAAGAAAGCCACAGAAGGAGAAGGTCTGGCTTTCATCATCAACATTTATTTATATAGCGCCAGCAAATTCCGTAGCGCTTTACAATTGGGAACAAACATTGATAAAGCAATACTGGGTAAAACATACCGACAGAGAGGTAAGAGAACCCTGCTTGAAAGCTTACAATCTACAGGACAATGGGAGTTAGAAACACAAAGGCATGTGCTACATCATATTGCACAATGGACCAGCTAGAATGCAAAGGTAAAAGTATTGAGTGGGCTGTGTGTGTTGCAGTGCTGGTCAGAGGGTTGTTGTCTTGCGTTAGCTGTGTAGAGGATGGTAATAGGGTAATCTAGGGAAATTAAGATGGTGGTTGAGGAATATCATAACCTTTTCTGAAGAGGTGGGTTTTCAGTGAACGCTTGAAGGTTTGAAGACTAGAGGAAAGTCTTACTGTGCGAGGGAGGAAATTCCACAAAATGGGTGCAGCCCAGAAAAAATCCTGTAACCGAGAATGGGAGGATGTGATGAGAGTGGAGGAGAGACGTAGATCTTGTGCAGAACGGAGGTGTTGAGTGTGGAGATATTTCGAGACCAGTGAGGAAATGTATGTCGGTGCAATTTTGTTGATGGCCTTGTATGTTAGTAGAAGATTTTTATATTGGATTCGTTGAAATACAGGCAGCCAATGTAGAGACTGACAGAGTGGCTCAGCAGAGGAAAAACGGTTAGTAAGGAAAATCAATCTAGCCGCTGCATGCAAAATAGATACGCGCAGTTTCTCCACCACCGCTGCCAAATTGATCTACCCATCAACTCTCCAAACCCTGAACCTTTCTCACCGCATGCAAGATATTACCCATCAACAAGGGAGGATCTTCTGTCTAATGGAGACCTGACACCATGCCATCCATGTGAAGTACTTAACCACTACACTAATTAAAGGTGCCCATCTCAAAGTTCCCACACCTCTAGAATGCCCTGTATGCTCACGTCGGGTTAACTGAGACCTGAGAGACAAGGAATACCCAGGGAGTGTGAAATGCTCTCATAAACACTTATGTTGAAGGGACATTTAAGCAAGAAATGGTCAATCATCTCCACCCCTCTAGACACTCCTCCTGTGGGCAGCCACAGCCCTTCTGTGCTTTAAATTTCACTTCACAGAAAACTGCCCATGAAAGGAGAGACAGGGAATATATCTGTACTTTGGGAGTTCACAAGAGCTATACCTACCTTACAGACACTGTCCGGGCAGTCCCTCAATGACAGCGGCTCAAAGTAGGAGTGCAAGATTCTCCTCTGCATCTCACTTCTAAAGGAGCTCTTGACCTCCTCCACTTCAATTCATGATAGCCATGCCACCTTCTAACCAAGAGATACATAGATTGGGAGATACACATGGGGAACTCAAACTCTTCACTGCACCTCCCCCCCATCCATGTACTAAGGCTATTTATCCACCAGGAAGGAGCCTCCCTGGTCTTCCTCATAGTACCATACCCTCCTCGGTTTATAAGTCGCACTTGATGAGGTTTAGCCTATTCCCCCAGAGCATCTGGAAGAAATTACTGTATATCAACTATGGCAAAATGCACACATAGCTAATATACAAAAGGATTAGTATCAGGTAAATTTTGATAAGATCAACTCTTTTTCACAGAGACATTTTCCATCTCTTTCAAAACACCACTTTGGCGGAAGCTTCTCCAAATCTATGCTCCCAATTTTAGGTTGTATAATCGCCTGAGTCGAATTGGATGCGAAGAATTTTTACCTCTTCACTAGCCTTGGGGAGACAGTTCAAAGGGTCAAACTATTGACCACCCTCACCCGACCAAAGAACTTTGCACTTATCTTGGTTGACTCTACAGCCTGAGGCCTCAAAGTACTTTTGTATTACATATGTCACTACACCAGCCTCTGCCACATCAGACAGAACAATAGTGACATCATCTGCATAAGCCATTACCTTCTGAAATGCCTCTGGGCTCAGCTGAGAAATTATTTAGGACTATGTAATCCGCTTTCACTTTTGTTTTATATCTATCTTTCTGTACTAAATACCCAATTTTCTATGACTGCTGTCTGAACTGGGGTCACAACCTTTTTGCGGACACATTAGGCCTCTAATGCTGGAGGTTTTAATGTGGGAACCTGTATTGAGAGCTTTGTAACTACTACCTCCTGCTGAAGGTTAGTAGTACTCTGTGCAGTCGAATCACCCAATTGCAATGTAGAATTCTCCACTCCCTTCAACCATCTCATCTGATACCTTATTATGTTCAGCAAATGGTCACTTGCAGAAAGGGTGACCCTTTTGACATCAAAAGTTGCATACAATTTTGCTACATTCACCTCCCATATGCCCTAACTGCTGACACATCGAACACTTTTTCTCTGTACATGTAATGCTGAGGTGTCTAAATTAATTGCATTTGTGACACTGGCGAGGCTGATTCTAACAGATAAAAGATTAGGCGCTCATTGACTCTGAAATTGTTCTATATTCAGTGTGATGCCTCTATATAGCCAACTGAATTGTCTCCAGTGTGTTTATACTAAGGAGCCTTAAAGACTATGTTATGTTGATCTCCAAAAGGGAATAGTTACCATAGGATGTATTGTCTATAAAAATAATTTTATTTGACATCAATAGGAACAAATAAAACAGATAAAATCCCCAATCAACTACGATTGGTAGAACTTATTAATCAACTTGTAGGATAACCATTCATAGATAATGACTTTACATATAAAACATTCTCCATATAGGTGCTAAACCATCCTTTTTATAACTCAATATGTCTAATGTAGCAGCTAGTATGATCAGCGAGTATGTTCATTCAGTCACAATATAATGCTTGCCAGTCGATGTCAACAGACAGTCTGAGTGTGACAGCTATTCCAGCACAAAATAAGATAACAATAAAGTAGGTCCCGCTTGGTAGCTTGAGAACAAGATGTAAATATGTTGCTGACACAGAGATGTAAATATTGGCAACAACAAGTGCAAAGGAATACTTGCTGTTCGGGGTTCAAATTACCGCTGGGTACTCAGTTTTACAACAATGCTGTCAGTTGTGTCGAACAGACTTGTGTCACCTGCGTTCCAATGTGGAACGCACTGGTTCCGCCAGATATCCTGTAAATTAATCGTGCCTCAACACGTTTCATCTGGGGTTCAGACTTTCTCAAGAGGGAGATATTCCTGGATCTCCCCTAGATGGTAATTAGTAGTGTAGACTCTAGTGTGATTGGTCTTTGATTATGCCATTTTTCTAGATGTAACCAATCATAATTCACTAAGTACGGAGATAATACATTAAATTCACTTGTTTTGTTTCCATAACTTTTATATGAAAGTACTGCTGTTATCATGAAGAATGAACATTGTATCGTCCCATAAATAATAATTTAATAAAAACAATCATGTGTCCTTATATATAAAAAAAAATAACAAATTAAAAATTCTCACTGTAGTTAAACACATTCTGTATAAAACCATTGGATTTAAATAATTATAATGTTATATTATTATTTATAAGGCGCCACAAGGTTTCCGCAGCGCCGAGCACAGTACAAACATTGGACAGTACAGGGAATAACAGTACAGAACAATAAACGAGAAGTACCAAGACTTCAGATGCTCCAGGGAAAGCAAAAATATTGAAGTTGGAGCAGAAAAGAAGGTAGAGAGACAGGAGCGAGAAGGTCCCTGCTCATAAGAGCTTACATCCTAAAGGGAAGGCAAACAGACAACCGACACAAAGGGAGTCAGAGAAGCGGAGCAAGTGCACCCTCTTCAAAAGAGGAGCCAGGAGATGAGAGAGCGAGCATGGAAAGAGGGTTAAGTGGAAGGCTGGTAGGCTTTGAGAAAGAGATGAGTTTTGAGTGCCTGTTTGAAGGAGCACAAGTTAGGGGACAAACGGATGGATCGTGGGAGGTCATTCCAGTGCAGGACGGCAGCCCAGGAGAAGTCTTGAATTCTTTAGTGGGATGAGGTGATTAGAGTGGAGGAGAGGCGACGGTCATTGGCCGAACGCAGGGACTGGGCGGGAGTGTGGATGGAGAGGAGATTGGTGATATAGGGGGCAATAGAGTGGGAGAGGGCTTTGTAGGCGAGGGTAAGAAGTTTGAAAAGGATTCGGTAGGGGAAGGGGAGCCAGTGAAGGGCAAGGCAGAGAGGGGAGGCAGAAGAGGAGCAGCGAGAAAGGAAGATAAGCCTCGCAGCCGCATTGAGTATAGAAGGAAGGGGGGTAAGGCAAGAGCGGGGGAGGCCGGTGAGGAGATGATTACAGTTGTCTAGCCGGGAAATGATAAGGGCGTGGATAATAGTTTTGGTTGCTTCTTTAGATGAAAGGGCCGGATGCAGGCAATGTTGCGAAGTTGAAAGTGACAGGATTGGGCAAGGGATTGAATGTGGGGGTAAAAGAAAGGGAGAAGTCGAGGTTGACGCCCAGGCAGTGGAGTTTGGGGACGAAGGAGATGGTGGAGTTGTTAACAGTGATGGAGAGATCCAGATGGGATGAGGACTTAGACGGAGGGAAAACATTGAGTTCTGGTTTTTCAATGTTGATTTTGAGAAAGCAAGAGGACATCCAAGAGGAGATGGCAGAGAGGCAGTCAGATACACGAGAGAGGAGGGGGGGATCAGGAGAAGAGATGTAAAGTTGAATATCATCGGCGTATATGTGATACTGAAGGCCGAATGAGGTGATGAGAGCACCGAGGGAGGAAGTATAGAGTGAGAAGTGTAGAGGGCCAAGAACAGAGCCCTGAGGGACTCCTGCAGGGAGAGGAAGAGGATGAACTGGACATAGATACAGAGAAAGAGCGGTAGGTGAGGTAAGAGGTGAACCATGTAAGGACAGAGCCAGAGAGACCGAGAGAGTGAAGGGTCTGCAAGAGAAGGGGGTGGTCCACTGTGTCAAAGGCTGCAGATAGGTCCAGGAGGATTAGCAGGGAGAAGTGACCCCTGGATTTAGCAGATATAAATAATTTATATAAATAAAACAGCCATGTTTCCAACCATAGTTACTCATTTTCCTAACTCAATTCCCAAAACGGTTAAACATGTAAACCTATTAATTGTTCTGAATATATGGTGGTAATTTGGCACAAGATAATTGCTCCAAGGGTTTGGATTCCACAATGCCTTCACTCATTGTGACTTTTGGGTACAGCTTACCTACTGTACCAGGTGTTCTTAGGTGGTCTCCCATCCCATCCCATTACTTACCTTTCTTCACCCTGCTTGGCTTCCAAGATCGAACGTTTTGGGCATTTCCAGGGTGATATGACCGTAGCAGCTGTTCTCTAACGCTATTGCATTAGAGAATTCATCACTTGTGATTCTGCCAATGGGATGGGAGACCACCTACCTGGTACGGTAGGTAAGCTGTACCCCAAAGTCACAATGAGGAAAGTCATGGTGGAATCCAAACCCCTGGAGCAATTATCTTGTGCCAAATTACCACCATGTATACAGATCAATTAATAGGTATATATATATATATATATATATATATATATATATATATATATATATATAAAACGTCATCTAATGTACCTATAACATAAGGGTCATAGCGTATCTATAATTTTAGATTAGATAATGATTATACATGTTTAACCGTTTGAGGAGCGGTAACAATTTTTATTAGGTGGCCACCTGAACAACTAACATCGATAAAAAAGTATTAACACTTTTATGCTGCATTAGGAACTCTGGTCCCTGTCTCTGGGTTACTAATTAAGCAGCTGTTAAACACTCTGTAGGACGGAGCTAACTATAAGGAGCTAAACAAACTGATTGGTGCTGGCTGTTGATGTCACTTTGAGATATCGTTTTATACCAGGATTTGGGTAAAGAAGTCTGATGTTGATTCTCTACATGAAAGACTCTTCTACTACTATTCTTATCCAGTGAATTATTATCAGGAATTTCTTCCCCTTTGTGCAACACAAAATTACACAGAGTTGTTGCTAATTAAATGCTATGGTTAATAAGTAATATATAAAAGTTGCAGCTGTTACGATTTTGCTACTAAATTTGTACTGTTTTTAATCAATTCAATTAGGAATGTATTTTTAGTCCTGTTTGTTTTTAGTGATTTAGGTTCAGGACGCTTCTGGTTTCTTTCTTCCATTTTTTTATGTTCCTTATATTATGCATTAGTGTTATTATTTTCTGCTATGATACCGTTATTTTTAGGTTTATTATTAAATTGATTTTATATATCTTCTGCCCTCTTGGTTTTTTTTATTGTCTATGAATAGAATTTAGAGTGCTGTTTTTTGTTTTGTTTTTTACTGTTTTTTGATTAAAGGAATATATAGGCAATTCCTTATCTCTACAGCAGCCTTTATTCTGTTTGGTTATTTACTACTTATTTTCAAACACAAAGTATTTATCTGTATTTTTATTCTTAAAATTTTACATTGCCCATTCTGCGCCAGAGGAAGTTCTGTTTTTTGTCATATACATTTGGAAAAAGCTACTGAAGCAGATAAACAAGTAAGGTGCTTACATGGAGCCACAACTCCAAGGGATAAAAAGAGCATGTTAAGAATTGCGAAAACAGCAAGAAAAGATGCGGAGGTGGATGTTAATGTCCAACTAGGAAAAAATGACAGGGCTAATGCTGAAGTCATAACCGTAAAAGATGGTTTTAGAAAGTTAGGGACTGCTCTCGAGTGGCAACCACTGTAACTTTTTCAGCAGTATTGACAGTACACAGAGGTGCAGACTGGACTCATTTACACCCCATTCATACTGCACCAAAAACCCGGGTTTTTGCAGAGGCACGCTGAAAAACCCGGGTCTTGGTGCAGTATGAATAGTCCAACCACAAAATCCTGGGTCTAAAATCCCGGGACTTAGACCCGGGATTTTGCGAGGGGTAATTCCCGGGTTGGACCCCGCTCGCCTGCAGTAGGAATGGTGCAACCCGTGTAATTCCCGGGTCTCACCATTCATACTGTAAAAATAAAATAAAATGGGGAAGTAAAAAAAAAAGATTTTAATTAATAAAAAATACATAACAAATGTTTACTTAACTTATTTTCAGCCAGCGGTGTCTCCGGTGCATTGCCGGCTGTCAGGGGGACCTCTGGGTACTAAAATGATGTCATTTGTAATGAACTAGAAATGACGTCATTTTAGTACCCAGAGTACCCTGACAGCCGGCAACGCACCGGAGACACCGCTGGCTGAAAATAAGTTAAGTAAACATTTGTTATGTATTTTTTTTTAATTAAAACATTTTTTTCCACTTTTTTTTTTTCTAAAACCCGGGTCGGGCAGGTGCTGTATGAACCCGCCCGACCCGGGAATCTTCTTATCTATACTGCCCTGTGCCCCGGCAATATCCCGGGTTAACAACCCGGGATATTGCCGGGGCGGCAGTATGAAAGTGGTATTAATCAGAAACTTCAATGGGTGGCTAAACAAGTAGTTTTAGGAGGAATTTGGTTTGATATACCATAGTCATGTCATCTAGCAAGAAAGGGGCTTGTGAGCAGTTTGGAAGCTTCATCAGGAACTATTTAAACTAGCAGAGGGGGGCAATGAACTAAACAGGAATAAAGCAATCTCTCCCCCCAACCAAGAGGTATCGTTTCTGAAGGCTAATGAAACAAGAAACATACCCACAGTAACAGAAGACAATGCAGATAAAAACAAAATAAACATAGATAAACATAGTACCAGACGACACACAAACTCTTAAAACTATGTGTGCAAATGGTAGGAGCTTAGGAAATAAAATTCCAGAACTAAGTGCGATAATGACAAGGGATGATCTGTATATTGTGGCTATTACGGAGTCATGGTGCAATGAATATCATGACTATGACATAGTTATACCAGGATACACTTTATTTTGGAAGGACAGAGTGGGAAGAATTGGAGGAGGGATAGCAATGTATGTGAAAAAAGCATAAATACTACTTTAACACAAAATATTGAAGAAAAAAAACTGAGGCCTTTTGGGTGACCATATAAACGGAGACGACTATTCTTCGTACTGGGGCGATCTACAGATCACACAGAAGTGAAAGTTAATCATTGTATAGGTTCATGGAAGATGCTTGAAAGGGTGGGGTTATTCAAAATGTACAAATACAGAGAAAATTCCCCAAACATACTGCTATAACCAGCAAAGGAGTTGCTATCTCTACTTGTACATAAAAATGTAGAATTCTGTTGCACACATTTGCAAATGAATGGAAAGCCATCTGCCACTACTCGGCGGCTGCTGCTAATAGGGTGGTCATAACTCTAAACATTGAAAGTCACTGTTTTGGGTCATACATATATGTTTTAAAATTAAGAGCTAACTTACCAAGTGGTACACCAAAAAGCCTCCAAATGGCAATACAACACCAGCACTCCCCATCAGCTGCTGACACCAAACATGCCTCTCAAACAATACAGAAGTAGTAGTTTCTCAAACAATGTATAGGTTCATAGCAGGTGCATGAAAGGGTGGTTATCCAAAAGGAACAAAGAGAGAGAAAAATCTCCCAGCACACTGCTATAACCAGCAAATGTATAGATCACCAGCTCAGGAAGAGGAACTAGACCTGAATCTATTGCAGGATATCAATAAAATTGCATTAAAAGGAGAGGTAATAATCATGGGAGACTTTAATTTACCTTATGTGAAATGGGAGGGGCCTTTTACAAGTTCCACTGTGTAACAAAACGTACCTTTTCCACACTCCAGTGCTGACCTCTCTGTGCCGTGCACGGCACTTCCGGGTAGCGGAGCTCAGACCACGCTGATTGGATACAGAGTCTGTGGAATCTCCTACTGTACCTATCCGTCTGAGCCGCGTACCAGTTATCGCCTGTCTGACCAAGTCTGTAGAATCTCTTTGTATACCTGTCTGCCCAGAACCGTGTACCAGTTATCGCTAGAGTCGGGCGGGCTCGGTTTCTCAAAAACCGAACCCACCTAAACTTCGGGGATCCAGGTACGGAGCCTCTATTTCGGATTCCAAAACGTCATTGTGACGTCGTCGAATCTGGAGTTTTGGAATCTATAAATACCGCCCTCCACGGCGATCTAGCGCCATTTGAGAGAGGGATACAGAAGGGGTAGGATAGAGTGACAAAGCACAGAGCTCCATTGCTGAATTTGTCATTGCTGAAATACAAATATACAAGTCTTTGCAGGCTTTTCTTCTGAATTTGCACCAAAAAGTGTACAGTGTTATTCTAATGGATTCACAGCAGTACACAGAAGATCAGGAGCAGCTGCTGCCACCAGTCATGACGATAGTAATCCCTGTACATCATCTGGTAAAGCCTATGTAAAAGTACATAATCTTTTTAAGTCCGGCAAACAAAAATGTAACAAAACACCTTTTACCTTGGTCAATTACAAAACACCTGTAATCAAGGCATAGTTAAGTGCCGAAAAAAATAAAATTGCCAACATGCCATTCTACACAGGCAGTGGCAAAGAAAGAATCAGGCCTTCGCCTTTCTCTAGGAGTGCTAGTTCTGCAACTGTCAATGGGGCATCTTCTTGTAAGGTCAGTCATGATGATGCAAGACCTTGTCATTCTGACTCAAATTCAACAGTGTTATATTGAATAAACAGACACATAGGGGGAGAAGAAGTGGGAGACAGAAAATTAATCATCTTCCTCAGGACTGTCAATGGTGTTATAGTCTCTTAGTAGGCTGTGGATCAGCCTGCAACAGTCCTGGATGGTCATCTTCTCCCTTTTCAATATGAGGCGATTCCTGGCAAGCCAAATAGCGTCCTTAAAGCAGTTCATTAGGCTCCAGGCCACCTGGATTGCCCCAATGATGTGGGTCCCATGAAATAATCCATAAATTACTGAATGGTATGAAAGGCAAGTTCTGGGCACACTGTCCTTATGTTCATGTTCCAAGGCATCAAACAGTGCCTGTGCAGTCTCAAAAAATATGCTGTGCTGTTTCACTTCTGGTGATGCAGAAGGGGCAGTGAACATGTCGGCACAGGTCCCAGGAGTGCATAAATGTCCTGAGAGGCAGACCCTCCTGGATAGCCATCCATGCAATGTCTTTGTGTCTATTAGTCAGCCTCTTAGAGGCCACATTGCAGACAAAGAAGGCGCGAAGCATGGTGGGGATATCCGGGATCCCTTTCCCACCTTTGAGGGTCTCCTTGTACATAAACAACTGCATAACAGCCTTAAAGAGGGATTAAACTTGCTAAAATGATACACTGTGGTTGAACAGGGCTGTAACCTCCATTGCTAGGTGTCGGTGTATGCGGACTTGTGAATGTCCTCAAATAGGCAAAATACATGAAATTTTGCTCACAATTGTTATTATTATTTATTTATGTATGCGGGAATGTTGATGTTCTTAGATAGTCAAAATAAATGAAACTTTCCCCAACATGCAGTCCGTGTCAGTACTATAAGCAAAGACAAAGTGCAAGTCTCAAGTGGTAACTCTGGTGACAAACAGCTCCTACACATACCCATATGATTGTTCTGTTGACAAAGCATTAGAAAAGGGTGTCCTTATGTGCCATGTTCCAGACATGGGTCCTCACAATGCAATAAAAACAAGTATGTGTGTGTATATATTTCATCATCATCTATTCATATAGCATCACAAATTCCGCAGCATTGTACAGGGAAATCACTCACATCAGTCCCTGCCACATTGGGGCTTACAGTCTAAATTCCATAACACACACACTATAGTCAATTTAATATCAACTAATTAACCTACTAGTATGTTTTTGGAGTGTGGGAGGAAACCGGAGCACCCAGAGGAAACCCATACAAACACGGGGAGAACATACAAACTCTATACAGGCCAGCCATGTCACGGAAATGCTAACCACTATTTATATATTAATATATAAAGACAGTATGATAACAGCCAAAATTACAGGTAGATAATACAGAATTGAAGAAATGGACATGTTGCACCAGTAGATAAATGAGGCTTTATTGAGAATACGTATTTTCACATGTGTTAACAATTCATGTTCTATACACTAGCATATAGGAACACACAGATGAAATAAGGGTTGATTATTGATTCGCTATGAAAAGATCACCGATTCCATATGCTTCATACTTAGACACAGCGCGTCGGGACACTTAAGCGACACAAAAAAAAAAAAGGCAGTGATATATAGGTGTGTCATTAACTTGAAAAATCAAAAGGAAACCATGACAGGATACATAAAGCAGAGATAATCTATAAAAAATATTTTTAATATCTCAATAAATATAACATATATTGCCTCAAATTGGTAATTAAAACAAAACATTTTAAAAACACAGGGGCTAAAAAGTGTATAAATGGAATCACAAATGTCTACAAATGGACTAAATAAATGAGTATGTCCGTGTAGTTCTAATACATATATAAGTTTGTTCATACAAAGATAAAGTCACAATACAATCCTTCCAAGGGGGATGCTTTTCTTTTTTGTTTGTGGTTGCTTTTGATTAAGGGCTAGCAATTAGCCTTGCTTTGCAGCTGCGATTTGTGTTTATTTGGTGTGGTGCAGCCCAGCCCGGGATTCCTTTTTTCTTTTTTTTTGTTCTTTTTACAAAAGATATGATGTGCTTTGGGATGATAAAACATGATCCTGTCAGCCTGCACACTAATGTGCTATCTGACCTAACAGTCGTTTATTGGGTGATTTTTAGTAGGGATGTGCACCGGCCACTTTTGGTGTCTCGTGTTTTGTGTTCGAATTTGTTTCGCAAAACACCTGACGAAAGGTTTTGGTTCGGATTTATTTTGAAAAAAACATAAAAAGTGTTAAAATCAAGTTTTTTTGGTTTATTTTCACTCCTACGCTATTATTAACCTCAATAACATTCAATAACAATCATTTCCACTAATTCCCAGTCTATTCTGCAGAATCAGTGAATTTTGTAATATAGCAGTACCAATGGACTTATACTGCAGGATTGTTTTTGGATATTTTTTTTTTTAATTTCTTTTTTTTATAATTTTTTTTAGAACTTTTTTTGGACTGAGCAGAACACAGCACAGCACAGCACGAGATATAGCAGGACAGAGGACCACCTAACACAACCTCCATCTACCCTGATCAATGCCCGAGTGAAGATGGCGGCGGCTAGCGGGGAATTTATAGAATACGAGTATCGCGAGATCCGACAGCGGGATTATGACTCAGAGCCTCGGTTTCATTTTTGCAATTGGCGGGAATACCCGGATCTGTCTCGGATCCGGCTCGGATCGGCAACGTTCGGATGGGCTCGGATTTCAGATATCCGAGCCCGCTCATCTCTAATTTTTAGTGTGTGGACATTTTATCCTTTCTTTTAGCAGGCATATTAGCATTTGTATTGCCACGGCTCTTTCTCCACAGACAGGTTACCCACTGCTAGCATTCACAGCTGACTCATTAACCACTGTATCACTTCTGTTACCATTACAAGACAGCTTACATTCACTTGTATAAACCACATTAACCTTTTAATTGCCACTGTTACCTTTCATAGACATCTTTTATTTTAGCAGATATATTAACATTTGTACTGTCACTTATCTTTCACAGACAGGTTACCCACACTGCTAATATTCACAGCGGATTCGTTAGCAATTGTTTCACTGCTGTTACCCTTCACAGACAGATTTTCTTTGATTTTAGTAGATACATTAACATTTGCAATGCCACTGGTATCTTTCACAGGCAATTATCAGAAATGTTTTTAGCAACAATAATACTACTATCAGTATTAGAACTTGTGTGTCCCAGACTCTCATACTCACCATCTGTGAGTGTACCCATATCGTCCTCCCTTGGATATTTGGGGCTGACAGGGTCGGTTCAATGTTTCTTGGTGCCCTAGGCAAATGATCAACCAAACCCCCACCCCCATCTAATACCCAAACTTGACTTTGTAAAATAAAAAGTATAACTCCTGGGGGGAGGGGGTTGCAAATGTTACATTTCAAAACAAAGCAAAAAAAAACAAAACATAAAAAAAACAAACAACTTTTGGCAACTGCCCCACACATTACTACAGTCCCATTACCACCTCCACCCCAATACTCTCCCCATAAATATCTCTGTCACCACCACCACCCCTCTCCCCACACATTATATGTAGGCGTTGGCTGGCAAACTTTAATCTGAGGAACAAGCACACAGCAGCGGTCCATCATAAGTAACCCCCAAATTTAACCCCTCATGATAATTAGCCCCTTATCAATCAATCCTATCATTAACTTCCTCAAAATCATTAAATATCTCATTATAATAACCACTTTATCAACATTAATCTCCCCATTATTAACCCCACAACATTATAAATTAACCCCTTTACAGCTATTTACGTCCACATCATCTCCCTCATTTAATCCTTTAGTCTCATCATAACAACCCCTTCAACATCATTAACACCTTGATAATCATTACCTCATTCAGCATCATAATTCATTTATACAAACATCATTAAATAATCCCATTAATATTAATTAACCCATTTATTAACTCGCTCAGCCTTATCAAAAGTACCCCATTAAGATCATTAATCCACTCAGCCTCCAAACTAATCAAGCACATTAAACTCCTCCTCCATCCCCACTTACCTGTTGCTGCTCAGTCCTCCCTTTAATAGTCAGAGGGGATCACGTGCCAGTTCCCTACTGTGTGCTTTCTTTTACAGCGATCACCCTGCAGGCTGGAAGTGATACAGCTGCCTGTGAATTTGAGCAGGTAGCTGGGGACCGGTAGGGGCTGTGTGCTTTGTTCCAGCCTCTCTTCTTCACCCATGAGTGCTGGAGAAATGTCTTCTATCAGGGAAGCATGGTTGCCCCCAAAAGCCTGACACCCTAAGCAGCTGCCTAATGCCAGTGCTGGGCCTGTGTGCTGATGAAAGAGTTCTTTGAGGCAACCACATCCTGTAATCCTGTGCTTCTCCTCATGGAAAGCACCTATTTTCTCACTAGTCTTTTGTGGCTTTGACTTGCTAACGTCCTCTGTTCCTTTGATGTGCTCTCATAACCTCTATGGATCTTTCTCCGCTCTGCGGACACCTTTAAGTTTTCTAGACTTATCTCTTTTTAATTTAATATTTTCATTATGTTGTTAATCTCGCAAGTGTAAGCAACACTTTTATAACTAAAGTCACGTTTCCTCTACCTTTTCTTAACTGCAAATTTATTTTTCAGCCAGGCCACTTCCACCTCCTTGACTGTAACCACAGCATCATCAGGTCCCATAGATTCAGTGTCCTCCCCACTCATGCTCACCTCCCCTTGTTTTCCCCTGCCACTGGAGCCTCCACCCTGCTCAGAAGAATTACAAGAGGTATTTCTCCAGGGTCCCCTGCTCAGGGACTGGTAGTCCAGATTTATTGCTTCCACTTAGGGTAGTCACTGGATTTTTGGCTACCTCCTTCAATCCATTTCCTCACCCCCTGATGTTTTCCGGAGTGATAGGGATCACACCTGCACTGTTTGGCTACAAACTGTAGCATTTCCCTGGGCCTAGTTCACTCCTGGATTGCTCTAGAGGAGCAGCCACACTAGGCCCTGAGCCCAGGGCCTTGTCTTGTTTTTCATGCCTCAGGTCATTTTAATCCATGCTGCTGCTCTCTAATTATGAAGGAGCTGGAGGTTTTGCAGGTCTCACAGCCTGGGGACTCTCCTGGTGAGGATCCCCAGGAGGCTCAATCTTACTCTAGAGCTTCACTAAAATACAGATTCAGCTGCTGGTTTTGGAATGCTCATCTGAGCTCTGTTTTCACTGTACGGATTGTACTCCTGCTTCTGCCCACCTTTGCCATCACATGACATGGCAAGAGTCTAAAATCCTGTGCCTGTATAGCAGACTGACTGTTTGTGTCTGTCAACCATGCTGATTTCCCTCTAAAGATATTATAAAAAGGAGATAATTATTTATAACATAATAGTTAAGGAAAATACTCAACCGCATGTTTAAAAAGGTACTTAAGTTGTTGTTTTAAAGAGAAAAACAGCATTTATGTGGGATGTTTGCTATAAGCAACTCCTTTAATTTACCACAAGTTTTTTAATGGTTAGTTTTAAGCAGTAAAGGGATACCAAACATGTAGTTTTGTGTCATTGAATTATAGTTACTTAAAATAGGTAACAACAGAAATAATAAAAACAATATTCAAATTCAGGCTGCAACAAATCATCAAAAGTTTAACAGATATGCAGTGAAACTAACAAAGAAAAAAGTGGAGTGGGGGTAGGGGCTCGCAGTTTGTGTTTTTTTTTTTTTAAGTTTTATTTGACCATGGGAGACATTGACAAGTTATGAGACTCCAGTAGTTATCCTTAATACCAGAATTTCTAAAAAGTGCCTATACACAGGGTGATGTGGCTATTATAAAACACTATATAACACATTATAGTGAAATCTAGAACTATACTGACTATGTGGGAGATCAGAAGCAAGAGGGGAGAAAATTATTAGTTTGATTATAAAAATTTAATTGATGGAGCAGTGAAAAATAAATAAATGCTAACATCAGAAGCAAATGTATTAATTAACCCTGTCACCGCCGACTTTGAATCTTAGGAGGCCACACTATTTTTTTTTTTTTTTTACACTGTAAACTTTACTTTTCATTTTAGATAATATATACACAAGCACGCATGCATATGTATTGCACACTTTTCCTCAAAACAATAAGAACACATTCTGGGTTCACATTCAAAATCTCCCTTGGATTTTATTTTATTAACTTTAAGTACGAGTTTTTATACCTTTTATATTATAATGAGTTAACCTATGTACGCAAACTATATTACAAGTCTCTTTATGCTGTAATTAACTTCTACACCATGAGCAATCTCCTCTGCTTTTAAATATTCAGTGATCGAAGTGGGGGTGTCTCTACATTTCAGGATTCTTTAATGGTACTATGTGGGACAAAAAGTACAGTACTTTGGGGTAGTTGCTCTACTATGGGAGATAGATTGTACAGACAGTAGGCAAATGTGACTTTGCACAAACTCATGTGTTGTCCTCAGGTCCTGATTGGTTCCTCTTATCCCTGCTGTGCGATCTGTATTATCAGACTTTTCATATTGTTTGCAGCACAATAGTAATGTACTGCATATTGTATATAGCACAAGTTGGGTAACTTCTTCTGAAATAATTAAAATTATTTTTGTTTCCAATTGCGCTGAAAAATTTGCTATTAAATTCTACTTGCTCAGTCAAAGTGGTCTCAATGTGGAAATACCCTTTTTAATTATACCAGTTTTGTTTTATTAATATGAAAACCACCATCATGGCTGTTCAAACTGTACAGTATTTAAATCCTATAGCGCTCAGTGGCAGAACATATAACCACACATACCAAATAACATATAACATGTAATAACATGTGGTTTCCCACGTTAATGAAACGTACACTGTGTAGACCTTGATTACACTCATGCACTTACTAACATGCAGCAAAATCCCCTTTGGGGTGATCTGATTGATTATATATATTTATATATGGGCTAAAAGCTGGATATAGCGTTGATCCATAAGGTAATATTAAACCTATATATTAAAAAGTACCGTTGTAGACTCAAACTTAGATGATAATGTTACTCCACACGATAAACCAGTCCTCCAAGGGCTGTAGAAGATGTATCATCCGTTTGGAAGAGCTGTATTCCTGAATACAAATCCAACCGCCCGATGGTAAGCGCTGTTGGTAATCTCGATGTTCAATCAGAGAACCGCAAGTGATGCTGGGTAATGTAGTCCATATATGAGATGTAGTAATGGATCCTCCAGCGTTGGACACTGATATAACTGCAACCACCGGCAGTGCCTGTGAAGCTTCCGGCTGTTGCTCCTCTATGTTGGTAATGGGCTCGGAGCACGTAGTGTTATGTGCAGAAAATAAACAATAGAGGGAGGCAATGCAGGTTTTGAAACCAGAGAGACACATGAGTAGGCTAGGAACATCAATGACCAGCTGGTCATTTATGTTCCTAGCCTACTCATGTGTCTCTCTGTTCCTGGATTACCTGCATGTTTCTGGCTGCTACTACAAACTGGTTTCAAAACCTGCATTGCCTCCCTCTATTGTTTATTTTCTGCACATAACACTACGTGCTCCGAATTTCACACTATCAAAATCCCCCCAGACCGCAAGCCACTCTTCAAATTTCCATACCAGCATTAGGTATTGAAAGTGTTGACATACAATTCTATACACAATTTTTTTCTGACGTTTTCATGTGAACAGCAGAGGTTTACAGGCACATAGATCACCAATTTTGATGAATTGAGGTGTGAATCATCAGCTTTGGGTGTCTCTGAGAGAACAGAGTCAATTTGCTTTTTATCAGCACTTGCCCAAGGCAATTTGGCGTTAACAAATTTTTACATGTTAATGCCAGTACTCATTTGGTACAAAAATGGAGAGGAGAAAAATAATATAAAAGAAAAAGGCAAGTCTCAAAGAGCAGTAAAAGTATGGAGCATCACTGGGGCCAAAGTAGGGCTTGGAGGGCTGGACTCAATGGCAAGGGAGCCACAATATGATGCTAATTTGTGTCATACTATGGCATCCAAAGAGTCAATAGAAAGCAAGTACAGGTCTGTGCCATTACGTAGAACAGTTTACAGTGTGATTCCAAGTTAGACCTCTGGGTGGTATCAAGTGGCTGTTGGCAAAGCCTAGGCTGAACTTAGGATAACAGCCACAAGACGGTACTAGTGAGCACCAGATGTCCAGAGCAGTATGAAAGAGGAGGCTGAAATTAGCTTCTTATTCCACCAGTTTCTTAATCACACTCCAGCTTCTTATTCAGAAAACTTTATTTTTAAAGGACTAAATCTAGTTGGATCACTGAATTCACATTATATCTACACTAAAGGGTGTCTCTTACACAAATCGCAATGGTGCTTTGCCTAGCCTAACATGGAATAGGGCATGAAATCAGGTGGCAAAGTGGGCACAGGCACTATATTTTATCATTTTTAATAAGTAGCTGTAGTTTTGCAAGGGTTAAATACTGTTAGGCCACCAATTTGACAGTGGGAAACAACAAAGGGTGGTCAGTTACATGCAAACCACTTGTATTTTGCCTGGCCCAACACTATTTTGGTCATAAAATCAAGTGGCAAAGTGGGCACATATAGAATTTTCATCATTTTGAATAAGTAACTGTAGTTTTGCAAGGATGAAATGCCGTTGGGCCACACATTTGATAGTGGGAAACAACAAAGGGTGGTCAGTTACATGCAAGTCTTTTGCCTGGGCCAACACTGTTTTGAGCATGAGATCAGGGGGTAAATGTATCAAAGTGCGATTTTGCAACTCTAGTGATTTTCTCGGGAGAGTTGAAACTCGCCGATGTATGAAGCTGAGATTTCATGCAAAATCTCCAGAGTTCTGCTTCTGTCAAAATCGCTACTTGCAAAATCGCCAGAGATCAAACTCCCGACTGTTTGCCACTGCAGCTATACAGCTCTCAAATGTTTGAAGCTGCGAGTTAGCAAACTCAGGAGTTTGCTTCAAAACACTCCAGATACAACACGCTGCTTGATAGCAGCGTGTTGTAGAAACACGTCACTGTTACACTGCCCTGGCAGTGTTAAAATGTTAAAGAATAGATAGAAGTTTAAAAAAAAAAAAAAAAGCGTGAGGTCCCCCCACTATTCATGCTTAACCCTAGTGCTGCCTGACTAGTGCTGGTCCCGTGAAAATCGGGGAAAAATTTTGCGTAGGGTCCCCCCGATTTTCACTTTACCAGCACTAGGCAAACCAGCCAGGGTTGGCGGCACTATAGCAGGGGGGCGCGCGGCAAGGGTCCCCCTGCCATAATGACTAACCAACCCTAGACTGTTCAGCGCTGGGCTGGATTCCCTAGGGAGTGGGGTCCGCCGAAAAAAATGAGCGGGCCCCCCCCTAGAAAGAACCAGCCCAGTGCTGATAGCACTAGGGCTCTTACTACTACCCCTGGGCTGTGGGTAGTAGGGTAATACGGCGAAAAAGTTTGAAAAAAATAAACGGACGTCATTTTGTTTTGTGGAACTACAAGTCCCAGCCAGCCCGATTGCCAAAAACAGTGTGGCCATGCTGGTGCTTGTATAACTACAAGCACCAGCATACCCACGGCAGCCAGGGCATGTGGGCACTTGGAGAACTACAAGTGCCAACATGCCCTGACATCCCTGGCTTGCTGGGACCTGTAGTACCACAAAAAAAAGTTTAATAAATAACAACACCCTTGTAAATACCGCACATATTTATTAAAAATAAAAACCCCACAATAAATACACTAACCACCCTCATTAAAACCACATCTATTTATTAAAAATAAAAACACCCCAAATACTCAAAGATGTCTTCTTTCTTCTTCCAAAGTTCCAGGCTTGCCCCCAACCCAGCAAATTTGTACTTCCAAAATGGCTTGAAGAAATTCAGCATCACTTCGGCCAGAAGGGCCCCATATTTGTAACATCCCGAATCTTTGTTCTTGATTGTAGAAAAATAATAAAAGCGTGGGAAAATCACATTATACTGTAGTTTTAGCTTGCGGTTCGGACCTCCTACATAGTAGGAGGTGTTTGCGGCGGATAAAGACTTTTATTATTTTTCTACAATCAAGAACAAAAATTGGGGATGTTACAAATATGGGGCCCTTCTGGCCGGAGTGATGCTGAATTTCTTCAAGCCATTTTGGAAGGGTTAAGCATGAATAGTGGGGGGACCTCACGCTTTTTTTTTTTTAAACTTTAATCTGTTCTTTAACATTTTAACAGCTGCCGGAGCTTGTATGACAGGCCAGTGTAACAGTGATGTGTTGACAACTCACTGTTACAACACAGGAGAGTTTGCCAAACACAGGAGAGTTATAGCTAAACTCGGGAGTGTTTACATCGCTCAAAATCGCCAGAGATGACCAGCGATTTTGAACTTGAGTGTCAAAATCGCAGCTTGATACATTTCCAGTTTTTGTTTTAAAACCCGCGATTTGCCGCGATTTAAACACGCTGACAAACTCGCACTTTGATACATTTACCCCTAGGTAGCAAAGCACTTTCATAATTTTGAATAAATAACTGTAGTTCTGCAAGGGTTGATGTTTTTTTTTTTAAATTGCAACAAAATAAATCCCATATCAGTTTGTCCAAAATAAAATAGACTATATACAACATCAAGGGGTAAAAAGGACCAATAGGGATGAAACTTTATAAACACCAAGTTCTACTACAATCCCTCCACAAAAAAATACTGCATCATGTCACAAATAAGATAACTGTATACCAAAGAAACATGACATCCCCTAACACAATATTCTGCATTACAACAACCCCGTCACCAATCTATAATACCACCCACACACCCTTTACTGTCAGGAAATGAAAACAAACTTTAAATGTATGTAAACCTTACTAAAAAAATAAAGAGAAGGATTTCTACAAAATCTAATAGTGAAAGAACAGGATAGATAGCAAAGATTCAATAGACTGCTCGTAGCATCCATCCAGTCCCTCTCCATTTCCATTATTTTCCAAACCTACTATCCACCATATACCTACTGGGAAGGATTTTGCACCTAATGGACTCTAAACACAGTGCGCTTCATGTGTAAAAACTAACAACTGCGCTAACTAAAAAAAACAAGTGCTTAATTTAAAATCTCCACACCTTTGAGCGCTCCATACACCTAGTCAGGGTAACTAAGCCCCAGAAGGCCTAAGATGTAAAACACTCCCATGTAAACCTCTATATTAAAAGGACACTGAAGCAATAAGTGGTCCATTGTCTCTACCTCTGCGTAACATTGCTCCTGTGGATACCCACGATCGACACCCAGGGGCAGATTGGGAAATTAAAGTGGCCCTGGAAAAATTCTGGAAGTGGCCTCATATGGGCTGGACCAAATCAACTGTAGGCAGAGCCAACTAAAAAGTAGGTGGGATCAGCACACTTATCTGTAGCCACATAGGTGGTAGGTGAAGCTAATGCAACATAAGATGGTAGGCAAACTCTTATTGATGCAAGGTGGAACGAAGACACAAAAAACGGCTATAAAGTATTGTGCTCTACCCAAAGTATTTAATGAATGTAGAGAACTGAAAAATGGGCTGTGTCTCACGGAGTGTCAAACATCACTGGAAACTTATTTTAAATTGAATCTGTCCACATAGTAAATTTTGTATTTAATTTTCTAGGAGGTGCACCTATATATCTATATTTAGTAATTCATACTCAAAAAAGGAAGAAACAGGAGTATATTTTTGTGTGGCACTCTGGGATGTGTAATATTATAAAATAAAATAATTAATTCTTTATGAACTAATTTAAAATTAAGTATCCTCCCTGATTACATGGACACCAGCGAAACATTTCTTAAAAACAAATTAAAATCCATCCAAACATGCTTTTGTGAAACAATGTGAAAATTGTGTAGAAAAAAATTGCAGTATTAACTGTAATGCCTGTATCAACCTTACATATGCTTAATAAAGAGTCCAATGTTCATATCTTAGCTTTAAGGCTCCATAATTTAATATAACTACTTGTGGAGCCTTGAAACTAAAATATAAATATTGGAGTCCTTATTAAGAATATTTAACTCAATACAGGTATTGCAGTTAATACTTCAGTTTTATTTCAATTAACCCATTAATGGCTTAATGGCAGACCCATTTCTCCTACCAGTCTTCCACATTGCACTGGACCACAGCTGAGATCGGTGGATCCGGATTCCCTGTAGCACAGGAGATCATCTGTGTGGCTGTCACTGTCCCAGCCACAGCCTCCGCACAGCAATAAGCAGCCTGCAGGCAGGCGCGGGCTGGGAGGTATCAGCCCGGGGGGCACGTGATGCGGCCGCGTCATAATGACGCGGCCGCATCGCGTGTCACGTGATGCGGCTGCCTGTGCGCTGACGCATCGGATGCGGCCGCCGGCGACATAAAAAATATTACTGCACCCACGGTGGGGGACGGGGGGAGGCGGCCGGCCCGAACAGCCGCTAGACTGAGCGGCCCTTGTGCCCGCTGCTCCCCGGTCCAGCCCGCCCCTGCCTGCAGGGACCTCTTCACTGCCAGGACCTCCCGCTTCATTTTGGGCTGGGCTGGCATGGATAAAAATTCTAACACCTAACCAAAGGTCTAATTTCAACACTATACTACGAACTTGCTCCCTCCTTTTCAACTTTTAGAGCCCCCCACAAACTGACTTGGGAGCGGGACCTTGGTGAGGAGCTCTCGGAGGAGGAATGGTCAGAGATATACACGAATGCCGCCTCTAGTTCCATCTGCGTTAGAATCAAAGAGAATGCCTACAAGGTGCTATACCGATGGTACTATGTGCCTTCGCGTCTATGCAGAATTCTCCATGACTCTTCTGATCTGTGCTGGCGGGGTGCTCCCAGGAAGGCACATTCCTCCACATATGGTGGTCGTGCCCAAAATTATCAGGCTTCTGGTCTGAGATCAGAGGCCTGATTAGTGTAATTCTTCAGGTGGACATTCCACAGGAGCCCAAATTCTTTCTACTTCTTCTGGGGGCCCCCTCGGCATCCCAACACCAGAACAAACTGATTAAGCACATTGTTTTGGCAGCTACTTGCCAAATAGCAGCAGACTGGCGTATGCAATCCCCTCCCTCCATGCAGTCCATAATTAATAGAGTCTGGCAGACTCAACGGATGGAGTATATGACTAGTATTATTCGGAACACTTCGAGAGCTGTCACCAAGGTTTGGGACCCATGGTTAGCCTTCTTTCAGGCGTGCCCACCCTTTACATAATCCAGTTCTTATACCTCATCTCCTTCTTGGACGTCTTTCTCCTTACAGTGGATCTAGTCACTTCTTACCCTCCTTCCTTTTCCCCCTCCTCTCTTGCTTCTTTCTTCCTCTTCACTCTCTCTTTCCTTCTTTCCTCTTAACAAAAAATTTGGGTCACTCGCTACCGCTATATTCAAAGGTTCGGTCGTCTCAGTGGTTCATATGTTCCACGCTGGCTGTTGATTTGTTTACTTCCTGTCTATTTTTTTTTTATAACTGGACTCACTTTGTCAACCGTTTCTTCTTTTGTTGTGATTTTGACCTTGTAAAATAAAACTTTTAAAAAAAAAAAATAAAAAAAATAATTCTAACACCGCCCCCTGCTGGTTGTAAAAAAACAAAACAAAAAAAAACGGAATGAAGAAAAGTAAATGAAAAATACATGGACACATCAGACTGCATCCAGGTTGCCTCTTTAGACCACCAGCATACCAGGAAACTTCGTGCTAGGCTCTATGACCAATACGCCCATGTCGACACCCATATGCTTCAGGCTTCTCTTGACGTAGAGACTCCAGTGAAATGCAAGCCAAGTGAGATCTCTAAACATAGGATAAATCTGCTTAGAATTCACCAAAGACAGAACCTTCAAGCACATATCAGCTATGCAAACCTTTAGTAACAGGCGTACATCAAAGTGAGTGTGCAAAATCCCCCTCTCCAACATCCTCCTAGAGGAGTTTTTGGCCTCTCCCACTTCAATCTTCCATTTCCTTGTCATCTTCAAACCCTAAACCACATAGGCCGGGCAGGGCCGGATTAAGGGAATGGAGGCCCCTGGGCTAAGGAAGCCTCCATTCCCCCGTGATCCGAGCCGCCCCCAAGGCACTTACCTCCTTCCCCGATGCGCTGAACACTCTTTACTGAGATCTCATGAGAGCGAGATCAGTAAGGAGACTACAGCGCATCGGGGAAGGACCGCACTGAAAGTGCTCAGCAGCGACCGATCAATAATGCTGCTGAGCACTTTCAAGGGCCCCCTGGATGCCAGAGGCCCCTGGGCTGTAGCCCAGTTAGCCCTATGGTTAATCTGGCCCTGAGGTATCCATGCTTAACTCGAAGATTTTTTACGGGACACCCATCCAACCTTGTGTTGAAAAAGGGGTGTACACAAACTCAAAAAGCCAGCTACCCAATGAGGGGGAGACTCCAAAATGAGACTTCCCTGATGAATCTTCAAGAAGGCAGTACTAAGGAACAGCACTGGGTTTACCACTTCCAGACCATGTTCATCCTTCGGTTTGTATGTCACAATCCTCTTGATAAAATTCAACGTGTACCTCCATAACAACTGAAAGAACAAGGAACTTACCATCATCTCGGAAGTCTCTTTTTAGAGTCTCCCCCTTTGTAGGACAGCAGTCAGGTAAACAGAAGCTATAACAGGCGGCTAAGCCCTTCCTGTCTTAAATAGTGCTGTCAGCTAATAGGATGCGGCCCAGGGAGCGCTGAGAATTCACAGGTGGCGAATGATTCATTATCCCCCCACGCGCCCGCATTTTGTCCCGATGCTGGTGTGTAGCGAATCTGACAGAAGCATCCCGGCTGTTGCCAAGGCAACTGGTACGCCCTGGCCAGATGTGACATCCCAGCTGTCTGACAGTTAGCCAGGACGCAAAGAGAGGTAGCAGCCGAGTCGTCGAAAGCACCGCGTCTGCTTAGACATTAAGCACTCATATTTTTCTAAAACCCCCCCCCCCCCAAAAAAAACCCTTTATTTATAAAACACCAACACACATTTTCCACAAAGTAAGGACCGAGACAGGCCATAGCAAATTTCAATGTATAAATCCGGCAAAGACTGTGCACTTGTCTGAGCCAATACACAGAAAAACATAACAAGAACGAGCAAGTTACACATATATTTAGTTGGACTGAAATGCAGGGCCATCTTAAAAACATTATGGGCCCCCAGGCAAAGCAGTGCACCTTGAAGCTTTTTTTTTTGCAGGATTATTTATTCTAATTAAGAGCCCTGCATACGGGGCCCCCTTGCCCGTGGGGCCCCCGGGCACCTGCCCATCGTGCCCAATGGAAAAGATGGCCCTGCTGAAATGTGCAGAAAATTTGTAATAGAATACCTCTAACAGTTGTATAAGAGTGTGGGGTTTTGTTATATTGCTCCAAAATATAAGGAGATGGCGGGGCAATTGGAACGCACAATTTTTTTTTTTAGTTAGTGCAGTTGTTAGATTTTACACATGGAGCGCACAGTGTTTAATGTCCATTCGGGGAAAAATACATGTAGTGTGGTGGTGGATAGTATTCTGCATGAGGTTTGGAAAATAAGGTAGGGACTGATGTGAATGAGTTCTCTGTACAGTCCTGCGGAATCAGTGGCGCTATATAAATGGTGATGATGATGATAAGTTAAATGGAGAGGGGCCGGATGAAAGCTGCAAGCTGGAGTAGACTCTGGTAGGGGTTTGGACATCTCTAGGTAGTAGCTAACAACTGGAAGTATCTCGATTCTTGGATATGTATCCTGTTCTTTCACTATTAGATTGTGCGATTATCCTTTTTTTTTTTTTTAAAAGTAAGGTTTACATACATTTAAAGTATGCTTTCATTTCCTGCCAGTAAATGGT
Organism: Mixophyes fleayi; assembly: GCF_038048845.1. NCBI lineage: Eukaryota > Metazoa > Chordata > Amphibia > Anura > Limnodynastidae > Mixophyes > Mixophyes fleayi. The sequence goes on from NC_134402.1 coordinate 167,219,442, forward strand.
GTATGGGTGGTATTATAGATTGATGGTTGTTGTACTGCAGAGTATTGTATTAGGGGAGGTTATGTTTCTTTGATGTATATAGTAATCTTATCTGTGAAGTAATGCAGTAGTTTTGCATTTAACCCTTGCAAAACTACAGCTACTTATTCAAAATGATATGTCCAGTTTGCCACCTGATTTCATGTAAAAACAGTATTGGGCAAGGCAAAATACTAATGTTTTATATGTAACTGACCACCCTTTGTTGTTTCCCCACTATCAAATATGTGGCCCAACAGCATTTAAAACTTGCAAAACTACAGCTATTTATTCAAAATGATAAAATATGGTGACTTTGTCCCCTGAATTCATGGCCAAAACCTTTTTGGGTCAGGCTAAATATTATTGCAGTTTGTGTAAGGGACCCCTCTCTAGTGTTAATCAGATATGAAATCAGTAATCCAACTTCATTTAATCCTTTAAAAATAAAATTTTCTCAATAAAAAGCTGGAGCATGAATAAGAAGCTGGCCGAATAAGAAGCTAACTTCAGTCTCGCTGCAAAACTACATTTACTTATTCTAAATGATAAAAAGTGGAGCATGTCTATACTTTACCACCAGATTTGTTGGGCTAGGCTAAATACAATTGCAAATTAAATTGTGCTCTGGGCCATTGCTCTTCTGATACAGACATAGTTACGGCCCAGATCCAACTAGATTTAATAATTTAAAATAAAAGTTTTTCTGTATAAAAAAGCTAGAGCATGAATTAGAATCACTTCTAATTTATGCTCCATGACAAGCTAAGATCAGCCACAGCTGCAAAGCAGCACATTTCAGACTTGTTTGGGTTTAACCACCGGGCATTGCAGAATGTTAGACTGACTGGCAGCAAAATTGTTACAATGTAAGTTGCGCGGGAAAACTCCAGACTTCTGACCGTTGTCCTCTTGGCGCGCGAGAGCAGCACCTCAGCCTCACACAGCACGAGAACCCTCTCCGCTGTCGGACCGCGGTCTCTGGGTACCCGACATTTATAGATTTAATTGAGAAACAAACCATCATTGCTGTGTAGTCGCACCCCGCCCTGCTTTCGGGGTTCAGAGGAAGCGTATTAGCGCATGCGCATTTTCCAGTCCCAGGCTGGCCGTGAGGACGGTAAACGGAGCGACAAGAAGATTATTTACTGTACCGTAGGACAGTTTCTACTGATGGTCAGTTGCTCACCCGATCCACAATGGAAGATCGCCAGGACCTGGTAAGTTGGAAGTGGCATGTTACTGGTGAGTGACTGCGTCAGTGTATAAGAGTGTTTAATTTCTCTATCATGTATTTGTCCTTCTGGTATGTTAGTCTCTAGGGGACAACGAGGCGGTCGCCTCGGTAGACCAGGCTTTGGCAGTATTTAGCTATCATGTCGCGGAATTGCAAGTTCCAGAATGCACTGTTGATAATGCAAATGCTGGAACTGTGTAGCGCCAGAGCAACGTTCTCCCTTATATCTACTGTAGCAATGCGTACCTTTTAATTTCCGCCTTATCACCGTTCTGGCTTGTGACAGGCGGACGAAGAAGAGGCGGACAGTAACTATGCAGTTAGTTAGGGACTTCCTGTGTGCCCCCGGTGTTACCGAGAACCAAATGTTGGAGCAGTGACAGGGAAAATTTACAATTAGCCAATATACTTCAGGTTGACTTTCCATTTTGGCTATACGTGGTATTGAATTAAAAATGTTTAATGAAAAGTGGATATCCCTATTAAAGGGAAAACCCATCGTTAGTGGAGACTTCTCTTGGTGCAAGTTGGGGGCAACATCCTTCCTGCCGTTAGCGTTAGCTCAATTGCGATGCACCCGTGTCCTCTATTTTATTCCCTGCTTCAGGATGGTATTATCCATACTCTGTGTTCTCCACAGAAAGTTTTGCCACCCGGCTGTCCGGGTCATCAGAGTGTGTTAGACCACTAACCAGCCAGTCTGACTTGTTCAGGCAGGTGTGGATAATAACCTTAATCATTTTGTCATTATTGCACAGTATTGCACTGCTCCCACCGAACTACTGGGTGGGGGCAGACGAGGCTGCAGTTAGCTTCTTATTCGGCCAGCTTCTTCGTTTCTAATTCATGCTCCAGCTTCTTATTCAGAAAAGCTTTTTTTTTTAAAGTATTAAATCAATTTGGATCACCGATTTCACGTCAAATTAACACTACAGGGGGTTCCTTATACAAAATGCATTACTATTTTGCCTGACCCAACAAGGTTATGGGCATGAAATCAGGGGGCAAAGTGGGCAAAGTCACCATATTTTATCATTTTTAATAAGTAGCTGCAGATTTGCAGGGGTTAAGTGCCGTTGGGCCAGCAATTTGACAGTGGGAATCAACACAGGGTGGTCAGTTACATATAAAACATCTGTCTTTTGCCTGGCCCAACGCTGTTTTGGGCATGCAATCAGGTGGCAAAGTGGGCACAGATAGCATTTTGAATAAGTAGCTGCAGATTTGCAGGGGTTAAATGCCCTTGGGCCAGCAATTTGACAGTGGGAATCAACACAGGGTGGTCAGTTACATATACAACATCTGTCTTTTGCCTGGCCCAACGCTGTTTTGGGCATGCAATCAGGTGGCAAAGTGGGCACAGATAGCATTTTGAATAAGTAGCTGCAGATTTGCAGGGGTTAAATGCCCTTGGGCCAGCAATTTGACAGTGGGAATCAACACAGGGTGGTCAGTTACATATAAAACATCTGTCTTGCCTGGCCCAACGCTGTTTTGGGCATGCAATCAGGTGGCAAATTGGGCACAGATAGCATTTTGAATAAGTAGCTGCAGATTTGCAGGGGTTAAATGCCGTTGGGCCAGCAATTTGACAGTGGGAACCAACACAGGGTGGTCAGTTACATATACAACATCTGTCTTTTGCCTTGCCCAACGCTGTTTTGGGCATGCAATCAGGTGGCAAAGTGGGCACAGATAGCATTTTGAATAAGTAGCTGCAGATTTGCAGGGGTTAAATGCCCTTGGGCCAGCAATTTGACAGTGGGAATCAACACAGGGTGGTCAGTTACATATAAAACATCTGTCTTTTGCCTGGCCCAACGCTGTTTTGGGCATGCAATCAGGTGGCAAAGTGGGCACAGATAGCATTTTGAGCATTTTGAATAAGTAGCTGCAGATTTGCAGGGGTTAAATGCCGTTGGGCCAGCAATTTGACAGTGGGAATCAACACAGGGTGGTCAGTTACATATAAAACATATGTCTTTTGCCTGGCCCAATGCTGTTTTGGGCATGCAATCAGGTGGCAAATTGGGCACAGATAGCATTTTGAATAAGTAGCTGCAGTTTTTCAAGGGTTAAATGGCGTTGGGAAATTGTGTGTACTGCTGGTGCAGAGATGGTCCTGAGGCCCAAAGTGCAGAGAACTAGGGCAAAGTTTGGGGTTAGGCCGGCTGAACCCTTTGTTCAAAAGGTGGTGGGTGCTGAGGTTGGAACAGGTGGTGTAGCAGGGGGTGAGAATTGTGGGGAGATCAATATTGTGGGTGTAAAATTTCCGCTCAAGTCTGTAATTCAAGTAGGTGGGGAGCCTACTAAGGTTTTTAACCTGTAGTGTTAATTTGACGTGAAATCAGTGATCCAAATTGATTTAATACTTTAAAAAAAAGCTTTTCTGAATAAGAAGCTGGAGCATGAATTAGAATTGAATAAGAAGCTGGCCGAATAAGAAGCTAACTTCAGCCTCGTTGGGGGCAGTGTAATACTTAACCATCATTTTGTTGTTATTAATGTTATTGCCCACAACTGCCAGCACAAGTCAGACTGGTGGTCTAACACACACTGCTGACTGAAGTGCTCACACAGTGCCTATTACAAATGGGCAAATAATGGTTTGTCCTATTATAATAGTGACTCCATTGGACTCCTAAGAGCCAGGAGGCATGTAAAAACAGCTCGGTGCTGCACCTGGTAAATAGGTCCTGGGCAGAACACTGATATAGGTTATGTAGAATCTCTGGTTCCTATCACACATGATGTATGACATCAGCTACGCAACACTTGGCTTTTTTATGGCTTCTGTGACATTAGTTGTTGATTGGTGTGAATTACTATTAAAAGAGCATCTGTCACTTATGAAGTAATAAAATAAACCATTCCTTGTAGCTTTAATTTTTCCAAATGTTTTTTTATATCCAGAAAATCACTTTTGTTTAGAAACTCACCCAGTCCTCCTCAACATTCTCATTAATGACCCTATATAAAAGCAATAAAAGGTAGGGGAATGATGATTAATGTTGTTGTCTTGTAATGACAGAAACACTTCTATGACTGGACACACAGTGCTGTAGCCCAGCTATCAAGCCTGCTGCTAAGGCGCAAGCCAAACTTGTCAATTATGATGCTGCTGATTTGTGCATATACAAGCAGTTTAAGGGGCATGTTGGGTGGTGGTGTGTTAATAAGTGATTTTCTGTCTAAAGATTTGAGGTAAAATCTCCAAAGTATTGTTGATTTAAATGTACGACTGTGCTAGATTATTACTTCATAAATGACAGGTCCTCTTGAAATGGGTATGAATGCTTGAGGGTTTCGGATGTTGGTGGCAATGTAGATGTAAACAAGGCTGCAGTTGGCTTCTTATTTGACCAGCTTCTTATTCACTTCTTACTCATGTTCCAGCTTCTTATTCAGAAAACTTTATTTTTAAAGGTTTAAATCAAGATGGATCATGATTTCAGATTAGAGTAAAACAAAAGGGGGTCACTTACACAAATTGCAATTGTATTTATCCTGGGTATGCGTTGGGGCATAAAATCAGGTGGCAAAGTGAGCACAGATAGCATTTTCATTTTTTTGAATAAGTAGCTGTAGTTTTGAAAGGGTTAAATGCCATTGGGCCACAAATTTTAGAGCAGGAATCAACACGGGGTGGGCAGTTACATATAACCCACTTGCCTTTTGCCTTGCCCAACACCATTTTGGACATGAAATCAGGTAGCAAAGTAGGGAGTCAGTTCAACCAAGTGTGTCCACCACCCATCTCAGATTTTAATGAACATTTTTTTAGTTAACAGACGATGTCCCAAAAAATCATTTCTGCCAAAATATGGGCACCATACTCCTTTCAAAGCTCTCCTTGTTACATCTGTATCTTGCAAAAACAGAAGTTTTTTTTTCCTTTCACATTTATCCCTTATAAAACACAAAAGTGTAGTTGGCCTGTTATAATATGTTACTGCTCATCAATCTTTAGGTAGTCCTTTATGGTATTGTGATTTTTGCTCATTAAAACTCATAATTGGGAGATAAATTGTAGAAAGGGCCATGGTAAAAAGTATGTTTACCACTATGATACAATTTGTTCTGGTGAGCTTGTTAATTAACAAAAACTGAATTGGATTTTTTTTTCTTGTACAGGATCTACTTAAAAAATCATACAGGAGAAGATATTATAGAAATAGGTAAGTGTGGTTCATTACTTCTAAAGTAAATAATGGGAAATTCTAGTATGTTGGCCTTATTTAGAGCTACTAGTGAACAGTGTTAATTTACAATATATATGCTTAGGGCTCTACAAATACTGCTAGCTTCCCAATACACCCATCCTGTGCTTGCATTCTGGATATAGACACATGTGAGAGTCCCGATTGCAGTGGTTTAATCTATCTATTTCCCCTGTTCCATACCCATTCCTGTGATTGTAGAAGTCCCATGGATGGTAACTAGAGAGCAGGTTTCTGACTTACATTTCACATTATGTGATCTTCGTTTCCCATTGTAAGGATGAATCATCAAATATATCTGAATATTCTTTATTTTAGCAAGTGGGGGAGAAATAAGGGTTTTCCAAGCTTGTGTAATCCCTCCTCCAGTTGTTATGAAGATTAGACAAGTTACTTATTGGTAAATGAGGAAGGATACTGTGGAGAACTGCAGATTCTAGGTTTGGTGATAATGCAACATTTGTAACTTTCTTGATTAGGGCAAACAATTTAATCAATATTGGAATTGTTACAGTTGTAGTCCACAAAATATGGAAGCTATTTGGAGACTTTATTATATTACATCTTATGTAATATTACCAGCGTGATATACTGAATATGTAAAGTATCTGTTTATACAGCCTTTCTGCATCTGTTTCTGGTTAAAACATTTAGAAATATAGTTGGAGCTGGTACAGATCTTTAAAAAAAAATCTAAATTGAGGGAGATGCCGAAGTCTGCTTCCCTTTGATTTGTAGTTGTAGGCTGTTCTGAGGAAGTAGGATTGTTTAGGATCAGATGTCAAAAAGTTATTTCTCACTTATTTGTAAGTGGATTCACTATATGTGGGGATTTGGATCGACAGCAGTGATAATATAGTTTTTAAATGCTTAGGGGCATATTCAATTCCGATCCCGATCCGCGGGATTGCGCCGGAACGGCCGCGAACCTAATCCGCGGTACCGCAATAACGTGGATTTTCGTTCGCAGCCCATAGGGCTGCGTACGAAAATCCGCGTTATTGCGGTACCGTATTACCGGCAGTACTGCGCATTTTTACCGTGGATCGGATCGGAATTGAATATGCCCCTTAATGATTAACTTAATTTGATAGTGTCTAACTTGGGCTGGAGTTTAAGAGGGTTTTCGCCCAAGTTATATAATTTGGAACAATATGTGGGGAACAAATTAGCTATTTCTCAAACTTTGGAGATTTAATGCCCACTGTTGATAATTAGCCCATGCATTATGTTTCTAGCTTGTTAAACCCTAACTTTGCATATTGCTTATAGTAATTTATTTGACCTATTACCTTGTGCATTGAATTTCTAATGGTGATTACGGGCCTTCTGATTTTGGATAATACAAGAGTGTTTATCTCTTAATATTATAAACTGAAGAGTCTTTAAGGGGGGTATTCAATTACAATTTGCGTCCGCGATTACGTGCGGCTGCGCATTTAAAGTGTCATTACGGTAGCGCAATATCACGGATTTCTGAAATCCATGATGTTGTGGTACCGGGACCCGTGCGGCCGTGAATTGTAATTGAATATGCCCCTAAATGTCTCTATATAGTGCATGTGCTGTTTCTCTACATCTGAGAGGTCATTTTCTGCTAATAGGCTTTGGCTTAAGTCCATCTGGCCCTTTGGGGAAATTTAGACTTATCCATAAGTGGGTCTGGGGGGAAAAGATTAAATTACCCATAATGATTAGAAATGTATCTTCTGAGCTTCCGGATATCAAAAAGTTACCTTTTTAAAGGGGTACCTGAGGTCCTGAGTGTGGGGGCTTGTAAACATAATATAGTGACTAACTGTTCTTTCTAGTAATCCTACCAGAATCAAACATATGCCTTTTCTTCAAATAAAACCTGCTAGGTCTTAATAAGACATGTAACAAATAGCTAACCCAATTATATTTTTATGAGTCATTAGATGCAACACTGGGGAAAGTGATTGTCAGACATTTGAGGAGAATTGGCAAAAAGAGGAATAACTGCATTGATAATTGGAACACATTAAATTGTATATCTGAAAAAACACAATATCATCTATGTATGAAAAGGAAAGAATGCTTATCATGGTGCCTTAAAATATTTTTTTTTGTTAAAATGATAATGTTAATAACATTAATAGATAAATAAGCATATTTTCAGAGCATCTAAGACAGGTATCAAGAAATTCACACAGAGAAAATTATTATAACTGCCTTCATGACATCAGGGAATCAAATACTGTTGTAAGAACAGCAAATAATGTATTTAGGACATGAGTAGTCTCACAGATATGCTTTATCATAGGGAGAGAAATAATCTTGTAGATGAGTAAACCAAATAATATTGGTCCCTTCAATTACCAGTATTCCAAGGAGAATTTCTTGTATGGCTACGACTGCAGATTTAACTTGGTGAAAAGACTTCAGAGCCATTCAACGTTATGAAAGTAAGAGAGACTGATGTATAGTGAAAAGTACCAGTAACAGGACTCACGATAGCAGAATCCAATTAAGAAAAATGTACTGCTGTTGTTAAATGAGTGTGGGCATAATCAATGTGAGATTGACCTGGGAACAAGTGCGAGCGGGTGCTTCGGGATTGGATAGCGGGGGATACTGAAACAGACTTCATGAGAGGTCTAGTGCTGTAGCCACAATTTGGAATGGATCTCAGTATCTGAATGGGGAGAGGGCAATCTCACAAAACATAACATTATTGGTATAATAATGTTAATGCATTAAAGAAATGTATTTCCCTGTCCAGGAGCTGACTTCAGCTGTCTATTAGCTAGAGATATAATGGCTGAAGCTCCCTAACTTGACATGTCCAATGCATTTCAGGGAAACAGCTGGGTGGCATTAAGAAGTAGCCGGGTAGGGGCAGTGTAGTACTTTGCAGTAGTATTGAAATATGTTGGAGGTTATTGCCCACACCTGTCTTGATTGGTCAGACTGGTAGTCAGTGGTCTAACACACACACTGCTTACTGTAGTGGTCATAGTGCCTGTTCTAATAGGAGAAACAATGGTTTTTTATATTATATTAGGACTGTGTTGGGTGCCAAGAGCTGGGTGGAGCACCTGGGAAATAGGTGCTGGGTAAATCTCTGGGGAAGCTAAGGCAAGCTGGAATCTCCATCAGGGATTCTCACAAGGTCACACTGGATCTTGTACTTCCTATTATCCAACACCTGTGTTGGTTCAGTCATTATAGAGGGGTGAAGGAATTTGACTTTGCCTCTGTACGGTTGTATATGCCAATCTGTTAGTACCTTATGGACTAAAGATAATGGGTGTAGGACTATTTAGATGGACCTTGATTTGGACTGGAAATACCTATCTGTACCCAACTTTACTGGGAGTGAAGTGACCAGGTGAAATAATCTTTTCTTTGCCAGAGTCAAGGGTGAACAATTTCTTACAGGACTATTTGAGCCTGAGGCTTGTCTGTCAGTCAAGATCTGTTCTTTATGTGTAATAAATTAATTCTCAACTGGAAATCACATGATGGGTGTTCTGGTGCTTAGGTCTAGCCAGTGTGTGAATTTTGATATGATATTTTTGGAAGGGGGGTATGTGAGAATGGCTTTGGAATGTGCTTCCAACGTTTGCACTGTCTGGAATGCCCCTCAACCAAAAGTCTAGGGGCTAGATTTACTAAGCTGCGGGTTTCAAAAAGTGGAGATGTTGCCTATAGCAACCAATCAGATTCTAGCATTCATTTACTTAGTACTTTCTACAAAATGACAGCTATAATCTGATTGGTTGCTATAGTCAACATCTCCACTTTTTCAAACCCGCAGTTTAGTAAATCTAGCCCTAGATCTCTCAGATTTTCCTCAGGGGTGTTAAATCAGTCTATGTTTTTAAACAAGATACATTTTTATTGTTTTTTTTTTTCTTTCTTCAAAACAGAAAAAAAACAAAAACTAGCAACAAAACAATATATACAAAATAACTACAGTTTCCACAATAACCCTTCAAAATCCCCACAAATAAAGACAAAGAATTAACTTGGTATAGACCACAAATAAAGTCAGACATATGTAAAACGGCTTATAACAGACATAGATGTTCTCGTAATGTAAATAATACACAAAGTGCATATCGTACAGAGTATTGCATATCTAAAGACCAGTAAGGGAAACACAAAACATGTAAGCAATGCGTATAAAACTAAAGGAATATGCTGGTGCACAGGATACAACCAACCATGAGGCTGCCCCCCTCCCATTACAACAATAGGCTATCTAATCAAAGACTACCAAATTCCCTGAACAGTCTCTGTACCGTGAACGGTACTAGCGGGACCACATCTTATGATTGATATATATATATATATATATATATGTAGACAACAAGATATAAACACTGGCGCTCAATGCAGTATTGTATAAATGAAGTGATAAAGTTAAACCCACATATACACCTCTTCCATGTGAGGAGGCAGCCTTCCTTCAAAACTCTGGCTGGTAAGGCCGAAAATAGATGTGGTAGGTGCAACAGAAGGAGGGCGCAATAGTGATGTCAACAGATTATACTGAACAAAGTGGGTACAGAATAGGTTGGCATAAGGATGTGATATAAAACTCTGGGTTGGTATCCAACAATAATGTAGTTGAACCAGTTCACAAATCCAAATGCTAGACAGAATGTTCAAGCATGACAGTCACTGATGTAAAGATAGTCAATTTCTAATGCCACAGTATGAGGTGTGCTAGCTAACCATATGGAGCTCGTTGAACAGAAGTAATACTGTTTGCGATTCAACAGATAGACAGGATTAAGTGGAATTGCGTGTAACGATACAGTTCACCAGATAACAAATCAAATAGGTGGGAGCGTACCAGAAAGTAAAATAAAACCAGCTTATCTGTATCAGGGTCTCCGACAGGAAATCTCAGCTCCGTCTGGTGTGTCAGGAACAGGCAAAACAGCAACTGCAGTATACAGTAGTTCTCAGCCTCAGGCAGCCGTCCCCATACAGTCACCGCTCACAGTCTCCAATTAACCTAAAAATCAGCTTTAACAAAACAAACGTCTTCATCCAAGAAGGAAACCAGAATCCGCGCTCTTGGGAAAGAGCGCGGATTCTGGTTTCCTTCTTGGATGAAGACGTTTGTTTTGTTAAAGCTGATTTTTAGGTTAATTGGAGACTGTGAGCGGTGACTGTATGGGGACGGCTGCCTGAGGCTGAGAACTACTGTATACTGCAGTTGCTGTTTTGCCTGTTCCTGACACACCAGACGGAGCTGAGATTTCCTGTCGGAGACCCTGATACAGATAAGCTGGTTTTATTTTACTTTCTGGTACGCTCCCACCTATTTGATTTGTTATCTGGTGAACTGTATCGTTACACGCAATTCCACTTAATCCTGTCTATCTGTTGAATCGCAAACAGTATTACTTCTGTTCAACGAGCTCCATATGGTTAGCTAGCACACCTCATACTGTGGCATTAGAAATTGACTATCTTTACATCAGTGACTGTCATGCTTGAACATTCTGTCTAGCATTTGGATTTGTGAACTGGTTCAACTACATTATTGTTGGATACCAACCCAGAGTTTTATATCACATCCTTATGCCAACCTATTCTGTACCCACTTTGTTCAGTATAATCTGTTGACATCACTATTGCGCCCTCCTTCTGTTGCACCTACCATATATATATATATATATATATATATATATATATATATAAATATAGATATATATCTTATCTGGAGGTTCTGAGTATGTATGTCACCTCTGCAGGAAGTGTGGCCTGTGGAGAGCAGCAACCTATTTTGTGTTGTTTTTTTTTTTTTGTTTTTTTTTTAGACTAGATACTCACGGACCATGGTGTTAAACATTGTACAGACGTGTTAGATTTGCCCGATTTGTATGTCTTTCGTCCCATGATGTGGTGTTTGTAGTTTCAAAAAATATCTGAGTTTAGTGATGTTTTTGAGGTTTTATGTGCTGGTTTGTGTTGTGGGTATCGTGCAGCTTTTCTTATGGTCTCCATGGGCGGCTAGGCTCCATTCCAAGTTTATTTTAAAGAAAATTTTTTTTTCAATGCGGATTCAGTTAATGACCCTTTAACCTCATTATTTCTATAGAAACTTTTAACACGTTATGTTTGATGCATTGGATACCATAGGAAATTGTACAAAACTGCTCTGTTAATACATGGTAATTAGAATAAACAATTTTTGGATTATGTAAATTCTTTACTAAAAAACTTAGAAAGAAGTAGAAAGATGAGTCAATGTGTTTAGTAAAAACTACTGGAGAGCATTTTAAGTAAATACATTAGAGTGATCTAAGAGTGCAATTTTTATGATGTGAATGAGTTCTCTGTACAGCGCTGCGGAATTAGTGGCGCTATATAAATAGATGATGATGATCACTTATTGATCATTCAGTATGTATATTAGTAACTTCCTTTGTTGCACTTGGCTTCCTTTTACCTTTTAAGTATACAGCACAATTTTCTATTAATTTAGAACAAAAGTTTTATTTGATCTACTTATGTGTACAGGCATGTGTGGCCTTTGTTCTCTGCCCACTAGTATACATGGCTGGGTAAATTTCTTCCAAGAGTAGAAAGCCAGAAAAATATATGAAATTATTAGGAGGTGGGTTTGCCCGACAGTACCCAGCATGTATGTGCCTATGTGCCAGCACTGTTGGACACAGCAATTTGTGAATTGGGGCTATTTGATAGATCTCAGTGCTCCACCCAGATGGATGTTTATCACAGGGCTCCCCCTGCCAACCAAACAAAGCATTTTGCTCTGCTAAAGGCCATTCACTCCCTGATTTATTCAGGTGTCGTACTTCCAATTTCAGACCATCAAAAAAGGTTTGGGGTGGTTATGTTATGGCCACTGCTGCTCAGACCAGGGGGTAAATGTATCAAGCTGAGAGTTTTCCGGCAGGTTTGAAAAACCAATCAGATTCTAGCTATCATTTATTTAGTACATTCTACAAAATGATAGCTAGAATCTGATTATTTTCAATAGGCAACATCTCCACTTTTCTAACCCGCCGGAAAACTCTCAGCTTTATACATTTACCCCCAGATATTTGAATTCAAGAACTGTTTTGTACACAAATGTTTAGCATGCTGTTGAAGCCATGGTCCTTAGAGCAAAGGCTTTGTGTTATAGTGTAGTGCAATTCATACTTCGGGTAAGAAAACTGGTTTCGATCAGAAATTCAGAGTCTGGAGAACATACACTATATGAACAAAAGTATTCGAACGCTTGATCATTACACCAACAGGGGCTGTAATTACATTGTTTTCAAATACATATACTTTAATATGAAGTTGGTCCCCCTTTTGCAGTGATAACAGATTTCACTATTCTTGGATGGCTTTCCTCAAGATGTTGGATTGATTCTGTGAGAATTTGTGCCCATTCATTTTGTAGAGGATTAAGGAGGTAAGGCACTGATGTTTGACGAGAAGGCCTGGCTCGCAATCTCTGTTCCAGTTCATCCCAAAGGTGTTTGATGGGGTTGAGGTCAGGGCTTTGTGTAGGCCAGTCAAGTTCTTCCACATCGAACTCATCAAACCATGTCTTTGCAGTCTTTGCTTTGTGCACTGGGGCCCAGTCATGTTGGAATAGAAAAGGGCCTTCCACAAACATTTGCCAGAAAGTTGGAGGCATAGCATTGTCCAAAATGACTTGGTATGCTGAAGCATTAAGATTGCCCTTCACTGGAGATAAAGCGCCTAGCGCAAACCCTGAAAAACAGCTCCATTCCATTATCCCTTCTCCACCAAACTCCAGAGTTGGCATAATACAAGTCAGGCAGGTAACATTCTCCCGACATTTGCCAAACCCAGACTCGCCCATCTGCCTGCCAAACACTTGAAGTCATTGAGCTCTTCAGACCGACCCATTTTGTATCGCAAATGGAGACTGCATGGCTAGGTGCTTGATTTTATACATCTCTGGACACGGGTTTGATTTAAACTCCTCAATTCTATAATTTACAGGTGTGGGCAAATACTTTTGTCCATATAGTGTGTTTCATGGTCCTACCTCCTTCTTTTAGTTTACTGAGGTTTCTTATGTTCTGATTAGGGATTGGATGCTGGTCAGTGGCTTAGCTTTTTTTAAGGTTCAGATGTCGGCTGACATTGCTTTCTTTCAAAGAAGACTGGCTCAGTTACTAGATGTTTAGACGTTTTTGCAGGGTGTGATCGTTTCGGTGTCCTTGTGGGATCACACTTTGCTTTTGAATTCTTTGTAACCTTCACATTTGGAATTGTTGGGATCAGTTTATTTGAAATTCCTAATTTGGAAGACTGTCTTCCTTTCTTCCTATTCTAATGCCAGAACAGTTTCAAAGCTGGCATCCTTGTCCTGTAAGTCTCCTCTTCTCTTCTAGTTTTCTATGAGCATAGGGTGGTTCTTAAGACCAAACCTTCCTTCCAACCTAAGATGGTTTCCAGATGTCACTTTACTCAAAACATTGTCATTCTGACTGGTCAAAGGTAAATCTCCAGGGGGGAAAAAGACTCTTTGCTCTCTGGACGTGGTTAAAGCTTTGTGGACGTATGTGCTTAGGAGTCGAGATGTATGCAGGGCAGAGCATCTTTTGGTCCTCTTTGATGTACGTAAGAGGGGCTGGCTGTTTTACAAGATTACCATTTCTAGATGTCGTTGTGTGTATCTTGGCCAAGCAGCTGTGTGACTACCTACTACTGTGTTCACACTTTCACCAGATCTTACATGCTTAATGTGTTTGAATCTAGGTATTCCAGTTTTGTGAGAAAGGTGCTCTGAGTGTTCCCACCCTTGATGGCACCATCCCCACAGTACCTGGTTTCCCCCAATTGATTTTCATACTTGGGTTAAATGCTTTTCTTTCTCTTAGTTCATTGGAACAGCAGTAGCCTACCCTTTCCACTCTGGGTTCTTCTTTTGTGTCACATGTTTTAATCTGATTTTGTCCAGGATGATGTTTTCCTAGATTTCTGTTAATTTCTCTCTTTCTCTCTTGTTATGTGGTGCTTGGTTAAATATACACTGAGGGCCATACAGGGGCAAGGCTCCCGAATGGCTTCATCTACACCAGGGGTGTCCAACCTTTTAGCTTCCCTGGGCCACATTGGAAGACGACGAGTTGGTTTGGGCCGCACATAAGATACACTAACAATAACGATAGCTGATCATCCAAAAAACCATAGAAAACATAGTTAACATATATAAGAGAAAAAAGTGATATATATATATATATATATATATATCACTTTTTTTTCAAATCCCCCTATACATACCTTTCAATCGCCCTGTTCAAAAAATCCTCTCTAGTTATTATACTATAATCACTTTTTGGATTGTTTTGATGCAATATTAATAAAGTGCATTTAAGCCAGGCATTGTATATCAGGGTGCCCTGACCAGGCCTGCGGTACCTGACATATACATCACTGTGACCCCAAATTGTGACCTGTTTTGCTTATTACACCACTATGTTAGTTAAGGGATAACAACTTATAATGGGCCAAAGAGAATAATATATAATGCCCCATTAGTATTACAAGTAGTAAGTATGTAACAGGGAGATAAGGGCCGTGATGCTCCAGGACCAGGTGACTTTTATTCACTGGTCAGCGTCCCTTGAAATAATAAAAAAAATCCCCCTTAACTTACCTTTTAATCGGCTTGTTCTCCTGTCCTCTTCTCTTCTTTTCTCCAATTCTGTGCTGCTGATTGTTCTTCTCGCGCGGGTGACTCCTCTGTGCTGCGCTCCGCAATGGATGTCGGCCGACATTCACTGCGAGCACCGCACGGAGGAGGAGACAAGGGAAGGAGTCGAAGTACCAGCTGACATGACCGCAAGGTAAGTATTTTCTTTTCTTTTTTTGCAGGATTTTTTTTTTCCATTAACAGTGCTGCCCCCTTGCCACAACCAAAACTCCTTCTGGGCCACATTTACAGGCGTGCTGGGCCACATGCGGCCCGCGGGCAGCGGGTTGGACAACCCTGATCTACACTATACCCCAAGGTATCTGGTATTCTCCGGTGTATCGGTTTTAACATTATTATACAAATTCTATTGTTTTATAATCATTTTGTGTACAAATAATTTAGTTAATATTACTGTGTGGTGCCTTAAGTAATAAAAAAATCCATTAACGGACTGTCAAAGTGCATTTTACTTCAATTTATTGTTTTTCTTATTTATTAATAGATTACAGGATTTACCTGATCTGCAACCTGGGGATGATCCACTGTCTACAGTAAGCGATTATTTCCATGTCCCTGGTAAGATACTATATATAAATGTTTCAGTTTCTTAATATTGAAGGAATTTCAAGTGGTGTGTGTATTTGTGTTTTTTATCATTGCAATACATTGTTTATGCACATACTATATATGAGTTTCTTAAATAGAACCAGAAAATACCAGCTTAAAGAGCAAGTATAATTTGACATGATATATACATATATATATATATATATATATATATATATATATATATATATATATATATATATATATATATATATATATGTATATATATATATATATATAATATAATATATATGATATAAATGTCTAGTGGCGTGTGTTAGTCTGTCTGTGTGTATGTGGAAAAAATAAAACCAAGCTGCAGCGCCACCTGCTGGGCGGAGTTATACACTGACCTACTAAATTCTTAGTGTGTGTTGAAAAAAAAATTCAGAAAGGGCTGAAATTTGGTATACTAAGATGTTTTTAATTTGTTAATTGTTAAACGTGTTTATAAAGATTTAAAATATATATATATATATATATATATATATATATATATATATATATATATATATATATATATATATATATATATTTTTTTTTCTTTCTTGAAGGAGAAGTGACAGTTGGGAGTGGTCGGTGGTTACCGGGGGTGACAGTGGGGAGTGGTTGGTGGTTGAGGCCTGGGCTATGGCCCAAATGCATGACAAGAATGTTTTTAACACCTTAAGTAGCTTGATTTGTCTAGAATGCATGAGTATCATGCACGGGTTAACTTGTATATAATATATATATATATATATGTGTGTGTATGTCAAAAGGTTGCATACTACTATGCTGAATAATGTAGATGAACTATCTGGTGTTTATACTTCACTAAACAAGTCCAGTATGCTCTTTCATCCCTCCTGCAGCTGGTATAATTTTTGTTGCACTGTGTAGATTAATGGTTTCATTCACTAGGAGAGATCCCAGTAATGTCAGAATTACTGCATTTTTAGCTTTTTATAGTTCGTCCAAAGGTGTGAAATCATTTCCCTTTACACTGCACGGAATATTTTTCTGGCCAACACAAACACCTAAATTGCACACTGGCAATGATGCTAACTATATTTGACACGCGGACACAGTTATAAACAAAATACAAACCTTTTCATGGAAATGCTTGGAAAGCAAGGATCTAAAGGTTCCCATGTCTATTTGACTGTACCACTCAAAGTTGTCTTGTGAGAACAAACCCCACCTGTTAAGATCTCAGCTTATTGTCACTGTTAAAGAGAGAGGGAGGTAAATAATTTGAATAGCCACAGTGATCCTCTCAGTCATGATCCGTAGAATCTATTTTTCTAAAACAACTTGCTACCTATTGGTTAAATACATTCTCTTGGTGTATCTAAAAGGTATCTGAATACTTACGGTAGTTAAAAAATATCCTTTTCTGTTCACAGAGTGCACATATATTTGAAAGATGAAAGTACATGCTCCAACCTTGCTACTGTGTCTTTGGCATGTTTGACTGCTATAACACTGTGTACTATGTATTAATCTTTGTCCCCTTGAGAGCTAAAGACTAGTGGAACTTGTCCTTTACATGATCCCTAAATTGCTATGGACTAGTCACATTTGTCCTCTGCATTAAAGGATTTAAGAAAACCTATTGTTCACTTTCCATCATGAAACTGTGGGTTTTCTGAATCTGCCAGAGGAAAGTAATCTTTCCCCCATTGGAATCGTCTGCGCACATGCTCATCACAATGTGCGCGTGCATGTGCACAGTCAATTCAAGTCTGTGGTTAATTCAAGGGATAGGGGGGAGGCTCTTGTAGAGAGTTCTTCCCTTTCCCTGGCACTTGGAATGGTGGTGGTACCCTTATTTTAACGAGAGAAGTCCCATCTTTCAATTGTGGGTATTTTCTGTTTAGCTTTCTTATTTGATCGGCAGACAATAAATATGTGATGAGCCCAAAAATGCTCAACTTAGGGGTGAAAAACGCCTCAGCAGCGACGAGGTTAAAAACAAAAGATGTCCACAAAGGTATCATTTTCCTTTAATGTGTTACAACAGTACATGTTTAGTTTCTTAGTACTGTGTCCTTTCCAAGTCACAAAACCTATTTTGTTGCAAATGAAACTTAAAACCTAGTTGATAAACAGCTTTGAGATTAATAATATCTAAAATGAAGGCAAAAATAATAATGAAAAAGCAATCACAGTATTTCATAGCAAGTACAGCAGGTGAAATAAGTATTGAACACTCATCAACATTTTACTCGGTAAATATATATTTAATGTGGCTATTGTAATGAAATTTACACAAGGGGTATATTTACTAAACTGCAGGTTTGAAAAAGTGGAGATGTTGCCTATAGCCAATCAGATTCTAGCTGTCATTTTGTAAAATGTACTAAACAAATGATAACTAGAATCTGATTGGTTGCTACAGGCAACATCTCCACTTTTTCAAACCCGCAGTTTAGTAAATCTACCCCCAAATGTCAGCAACAACCCTTGCAATCCACACATGCAAAGAAATCAAACCATAGATGTCCATAATTTAAGTTTTGTGTAATAATGTGAAGTGACACAGGGATAAAGTATTGAACGCGCTTCCTGAAATTTATTTAATACTTTGTACAAAAGCCTTTGTTGGTAATGACAACTTCAAGACGCCTCCTGTATGGAGAAACTAGTCCCATGCATTGCTCAGGTGTGATTTTGCCCTATTCTTCAACGCAAATAGTCTTCAAATCTTGAATGTTCTGTAGGCTTCTTCTATGAACTCTGATCTTTAGTTATTTACATAGATATTCAATTGGATTCAAGTCAGGTGATTGGCTTGGCCATTCTAGCAGCTTTATTTTCTTTCTCTGAAACCAATTGAGAGTGTCCTTGGCTGTGTGTTTGGGATCATTGTTTTGCTGAAATGTCCATCTTCGTTTCATCTTCAGCATCCTGGTAGATGGCAGCAGAATTTTATCAAGAATGTCTTGGTACATTTTTCCAATCCTTCCTTCAATTACATGCAGTATTCCAGTACTGTGTGCAGAAAAACAGCCCCACACCATAATGTTCCCACCTCCAAACTTCACTGTTGGTATGGTGTTTTTGGGGTGATGTGCAGTGCCATTTCTCCTCCAAACATGGCATCCAAAGAGTTAAATTTTGCTCTCATCTGACCACACTATATTCACCCAGCATTTCACAGCCTTTCCAAATGTTGTGCAGCAAACTTTAAGCGAGCTTCAACATGTTTTTCTTCATCAAAGGAGTCAAGCGTGGTGAGGGTGCATACAGGCCGTGGCGGTTAAGTGCATTACCTATTGTTTTCTTTGAAACAATTGTATCTGCTAATTACAGGGTTTCCTGAAGCTCTCCACAAGCAGGGTGTGCTGATTTAAATCAACTTGATTTTAATCACAATTTAAATCACAGGTTTTTTTTTTAATTCATTGATTTAAATCACCATTTAAAAAAAATCCAGGTTTTGACAAGCTTTTAATGGTAATTGGCATACTGTGCAATATGGACAACAGTCCTTTGACCTTTCATTAGCTGCTCTACTAATTGAAGGTCTGTATCTATGGCTATTGCATGCTGATCTAATTTAATAATGACTCGTGATACAAAGAGGCACAGACAAGAAACAGATAAGTCCAGAATCCAGAGAGAATGACCAACACCACCCCAAACCAGTGTTTCAAGTTCAGAGAGAAAGGACAATTAAAAGAAGTAACTTATCACTGTAAAAGCAACCCCGTTTAATGACCTTTTGTTTTACCACGATGTTGTGTCAGCAGTGACACCAATAGACTGGTGTAAAATGCACATTGGTTCAGAAACTAGCTAGTAGTGAAAATATCATGGTAGCAGTAGAGCAATTGCTAACAGCAGCAGCATCATCGAGTTCACTGGAAAGAATATTTTACACGTTTGGGTTGGCGCAGTCAATACTGAGAAACCGCTTGGGTACTGACAAAGCTGCAAAACTTGTGTTTCTTTTTAAGGCGTTCAATAAACCTAATGTGTCGTCTCATTCAGATTTACAAATCAGGCAAGGCAATTGCCAACTATTGTAACTTTTAACATCATTGCTGTTTCTTTCCTTTTGCAGTTTGTTGTGATTTGTTTGTAGTTTGTTGTGCCCTGCCATGATTGCTGACACTGTCAAGTCATTTAAAATGAATATAGTAAAGAAACAATATTTTAAGAGAACTTTGTATTATTGTTTTTACTTGGTTTATAGGTTTACTTGATCATTGAAAAAAAAAAAAATAAAAATCTGATTTACATCAAAATAATCAGATTTTTTTGATTATTTTTTTTCCTCACTCTACACAAGTGGTCCTTGGTTCTTGGACAACTCTTCTGATAATTTTTTTCACTCCTCTGAAATCTTGCAAGGTGCACCTGGTCGTGTCCGGGTTATGGTGAAATGATGTTCTTTCCACTTCCGGGTTATGGCTCCCAACAGTGCTCACTGGAATATTCTGCAGTTTAGATATTCTTCTGTAACCATGCCATCAGTATGTTTTGCAACAATAAGGTAGAGAAGGTCTTGAGAGAGGTCTTTGCTTTTACCCTTCATGAGGTGTTTCTTGTGGTGACACCTTCGTAATGATTGCTTTATAATTTCTGATAGATTTCAGATGGTGTCTTGGCTTTCCATACCTTTATGCACCTCCCTTTTTTCATGTCTTCAATGCTTTTTCCCTGTATCATTTTACATTATTACACAAAACTTAAATTATAGACATCTATGGTTTGATTTCTTTGCATGTGTGGATTGTAAGGGCCGTTGTTGACATTTGGTGTAAATTTCATTACAATAGCCACATTAAATATATTTTTACTGAGAAAAATATTGATGTCTTCAATAATTATTTCACCCCTGGTATAATATCACAAGGAGACAGAGTCTACTAATTGGTCACGGCAGTTCTCCAGACTGTTAACATTCAGGATTCAGAGGATCCTTCCATTGGTGTCATTTCTCTTTTTATGAGAAAGCTAAAGCACATTATTTCTTTTCATTCTTCTTATCAGTTGTCCAAAATGTTATGGGATCCAAGGTCTTATTCTGATTTCTGCTGAAGTTCCTAGTAGTTTATCGATTACAGCTTATGGCTACAGCAAGGTGTCCAAACTTACTAAAATTCCTGTCCCAGGTGCTGCTTCTCTTAAATTCAGTACAGAACCATGGGCATTTTGAAATCCATTTGTGTTGCAGTGGGTGTCAGCTCGACACCCATTCTGGACATCTGCATGGGTTGACAAGACTAATGAAAAATCGTTGGAACTGGTGATCGAATTGCTTCAGTTGGGCTTTCCATGCTCAGATTTACTGGTCTTACTGGATCACATTAGGAAAGCATCAAAGTACCTAGGCAAAGCTGTATGTAGCCTTTGTTGATTCTAAAATTTCAGCAGTGATCGCTAGAAAGTGTTCTTTGGCTCAGATCTTGGGAAGTGAAGTCTAAGGACTCTTGCATCTTTGTCCTTTGATGGTCATGTTCTTTTTTGCGCAGAGCTAGACAAAATAACTTGGCAACAGGAAAACGAGCCTCCATCTTCATTTAAATGATCCCAAGTCAAAAGTGCGTGAGTTTCAGTTCTTTCGCTTTCCCACCAAACGCAGCTTCCTCCTCAAGGGGTAGTCTTTTGTTCTGTGAAGTGCACAACTAAGGGGAAAACGGGCATTGGCGTCCAGCCTCCAAGCCCTCTGACAATCCAGCCGCATGACGGGATTCTAAAAATGGCATCCTATTCAAATATGTGAGTAAGAGGAATTGTAGAGAGGGGTTATATTTTAGTTCTTCATAGTCCTACACCCAGTCAGATCGTTCCTCGGGAAGCCCAGTGGAAAAGAACAAAGACTGGTTATCACGGAGGTCATTTTGTCTGTGCTGGTGTCAGCGATGTTTTTTCCAGTAGTGGAAATACGAAGACCAATGGATATGACGCCTATCTTTTTCTGGTTCAGACAGGACCTATTGAGCAGTCGGGAACCTGAAGTTTCTAAACACTAGTCTTCAAGTGGAAAGGTTCAAAATGGTGTCCCTATGGTCAGTAATCAATGGCATGGAGCAGATTGAATTTATGGTTTCTATAGAGATATAGGACCTGATTCAGTATGGGACCTAGGCCTATTTACTTAGCATATTTTTACACTGCACAGTTTCAGAAAGTGAACCTATACAACTGCAGCTATTCAAACCTGTATCTTTTTGCCACTTGCAACTCCTTACACCTGAAGAGCGTGACGGGGAGGGAAAAGGTGTTCTAACATTGATTGTGGACTTGTTTGAGAAACTGTATGGATGCAGATTTGGGCATAGTCCCAGAAACGCCTGGAAAAGGGGTTTTATTTGCGGGTTTTGAAGGGCAGGTAGCGTATGAAGACGTTGCTGCGTGCAATTAGAGGTTTGTGATTGATGCGCATATTGAGACTTTATTAGTTGCTCGATTTGCCAAGAGTAGTGTTGTTTGAAAGATTAAATAAAATATACTGGTGTTTTTTTTTGGTTTTTTTACCAATCTTAAGAAATTGGTTTTTGCTGTATTAGCTATGATATTCATCATCATCATCATCATTTATTTATATAGCGCCACTAATTCCGCAGCGCTGTGCAGAGAACTCAATTACATCAGTCCCTGCCCCATTGGAGCTTACAGTCTAAATTCCCTAATATAGACACACACATACAGATAGACAGAGACTAGGGTCAATTTTTGATAGCAGCCAATTAACCTACCAGTATGTTTTTGGAGTGTGGGAGGAAACCGGAGCACCCAGAGGAAACCCACGCAAACACAGGGAGAACTTACAAACTCCACACAGATAAGGCCATGGTCGGGAATCAAACTCATGACCCCAGTGCTGTGAAGCACAAGTGCTAACCACTAGGCCACTGTGATATTGAAGTCTATATGATACTTCATAGCAATTGCGTTCATAAAAAACCTTTTATTAACCTGTTCCCAAGTTGGACGTAAGTGTCTGAGGGATGTGTCTTTTTTCAAATGGATGCGTCTACTCATTCAGACCTGGACACCTTTTCAACACTGGAAAAGTTGCATGCACGTGTTTGCATATGTATATCGTATTCAATTGCAAGTTATGTTTACATTGTACTAGGAGTCAGATTGGCTATGGTTTTCACGGACACTGTGCTCAGTTCAGAACGAATCGGAAGTGATCACTTATTTACACAATTTGCTTTTAAAAGCAGAATCTTCTTTTATTCTCAACCACTTTCAGATAACAGCTGTCACATGCTGAACCTTCCAATGTACTGATTGGGGTCTGGTGCGCTGTGTCCTTTCCAGATGGTGCGTCAAGGGCCCATTATTTATAACTTTGTTCGTTCTCTGACTGGCTGCTCGTTCCCTGCCTCGTTTACCTTTGACTGTTTATCACAGCTGGGACTACAGCATGATGCCACATATTCATGTCCAGATAGCTCTAGCTTCTCTGACCATTTGACTATTGTCCTTATGCTTTTCTGCTATTCCTCCAGCATCTCCCAATGTCTTACTTGTGTCTGCACCAATCAGGTGTTATCCTGGTTTCATTACCCTTCTCTGTATCTGCATCAATCTGGTGTATTCCTGTTACCATCTTCCAGTGTGGTCCTGGTATCATCATCATCGTCTATTTATATAGCGTCACTGATTTCGCAGGGCTGTACAGAGAACTCATTCACTTTAGTACCTGCCCCATTGGAGCTTACAGTCTAAATTCTCTAACATATACACACACACACACACACACACACACACACACACACACACACACACACACACACACTAGGGTCAATTTTGAAAGCAGCCAGTTAACCTACTAGTATGTTTTTGGAGTGTGGGAGGAAACCGGAGCACCCGGAGGAAACCCACACAAACACGGGGAGAACATACAAGCTCCACACAGATAAGGCCATGGTTGGGAATTGAACTCATGACCCCAGTGCTGTGATGCAGAAGTCCTAACCACTTAGCCATCGTGCTGGTATCCTCTTTTTCTCAGTGTATGCCTGGTGTATTCCTAATATTGCTGCTAATCAGCAAACATCTGACATCTGAAGGTGGCCCATATTCAATCTTCGTTTAGCCGTTCAATTCATCAATCTCACCTGTGGTGGATGAGGGACAGGGACCGCTCTTTTTCCTTCTTGGACTGGACTATAGCAACGATGAGTGTCAGTCTTCAGAGATGAGGAGTGGTAACATTACGTCTTTGGCTTCAAGGCCAATGGTCTAGCGAAGAGTTAGAGCTCACTGTGCATGTATTAGAACTCAGAGCTGTGTCAGATGCTCTAAAACCTGGTCAATTATTTCCGAGAGGCTGTTTGTTACGCATCTGTTAGACACTGCCTGATTCACTAAGGGAGCATAGCAATGGAAGCAGTGCGATGCTCTGGGAAATGTTCTGCTGGGAAACCTTTGGTACTGGCATTCATACGGATGTTACTTTGACACGTATCATCCATCATCATCAATCATTTTATTTATATAGCGCCAACATATTCCATACCGCTTTACAATTGGGGACAAACATAGTAAACTAATAAACAAACTGGGTAAAACAGACAAAGAGGTGAGAAGGCCCTGCTCGCAAGCTTACAATCTATTGGACAATGGGAGTTTGACACATGAGGTTAAGTCTACATTTGCAGTTGGCCCAGCCAGACTGCAAAGGTAAAAGTGACTCATAAGCTAAATGATCCTGTCACACAACAATGTTGGTCAAGGGGTAGTTGTATAACGGGTGGTAATAGGGTAATGTAGTGAGGTTAAGAAGGTGGTTGAGGATTATAAGCTTGTCTGAAGAGGTGGGTTTTCAGAGAACGCTTGAAAGCTTGTAGACCAGATGCTTGTAGATCTTAATGTGCGAGGGAGAGAATTCCATAAAGTGGGTGCAGCCTGAAAAAAGTCCTGTAACTGGGAATGGGAGGATGTAATGAGTGTGGATGAGAGACGCAGATCTTGTGCAGAACGGAGTTGTCGAGTTGGGAGATATTTTGAGACAAGAGAGGAAATGTATGTTGGTGAAGCTTTGTTGATGGCCTTGTAGGTTAGTAAAAGTATTTTATATTGGATTCGGTAGAAAACAGGCAACCAGTGTAGAGACATACAGAGTGATTCAGCAGAGGAATAACGATTTGCCAGGAAAATCAATCTTGCCGCAGCGTGCAAAATAGATTGTAGGGGTTTGAGTCTGTTTTGGGGAAGACCAGTAAGAAGGGAATTGCAATAGTCAATGCGGGAGATAAGTGCATGAATTAAGGTTTTTGCAGTGTCTTGTGTGAGATATGTGCGAATTCTGGAAATGTTTTTTAGATGTATGTAACATGATTTAGATATAGAGTCATGTGGGAAACAAAGGATAGGTGTGAGTCAAGGATTACACCTAGGCAGCGAGCTTGTGCGGTGGGATTTATGTTCATGTTATCAACAGAGATAGAAATGTCAGGTATGCTCTTGTTGGTTGGTGGGTGGGAATATTATTAACTCTGTTTTAGAAAGATTAAGTTTGAGTTGGCGAGAGGACATCCAAGATGAAATGGCAGAAAGACAGTCAGTTACACGGGACAACACAGATGTCGAGAGATCAGGAGAGGATAGATAAATTTGAGTATCATCCGCATAGAGATGATACTGAAATCCAAAGGAACTTATTAGATTTCCAAGAGAAGTGGTAAAGATAGAGAACAGCAGAGGACCTAGCACTGAGCCTTGCAGTACTCCAACTGATAAAGGAAGCGGAGCAGAGGTGGCCCCAGAGAAATTGACAGTGAAAGAGCTATGAGAACCAGGATAGAACATACCTAAACATTGATGTAGACCAAGTACACCCCTTCATGACAACAGTATTCCCTGATGTTAGTGGTTTCTTGCAGCAGGATAATGTGCCCTGGTATACTGAAGCAAATTGTTCAGGAATGGTTTGAGGAACATGACGAATAGTTTAAGGTGTTGACTTGGCCTCCAAGTCAACACCTTGAACTTTCCCCCCCCCCAGATCTCATCCAATCAAGCATCAGTGTCGTGCTGGAAAAATAAGACTGATCCATGGAGGCTCCACCTTGCAGCGTAAAGGATCTGCTGCTAACATCTTGGTGCCAGATACCACAGTACACCCTCAGACTTTTTGGGGAGTTCAGGCCTTGACGGGTCAGAGCTGGTTTGGCGGCACAAGGGGGACCTTCACAATATTAGGTAGGTGGTTTTAATGTTGTAACTGATCGGTGTACTGTAGGAATCCAGATGTGCAGTAACTTTAAAACTTCTTAACTGTTGTATTAAAGTAATTCTATCGTTTTAAAATAAGCATTGCCCAATCAATTGAATGTGTGTCCAAAGCACAAAGTGATTTATTTTTAACAGATGTAAATAGTCAATAATTCAATACATTATATATCATGATAAAGTACAGTACAGCACAGCCAATACCAAAAGATAAGTACATACCAATGCAATCGCTTGCGCTCGCTTGCGCACCCACGGGACCCGATGGACAATATTCTGTATAGAATATTGTGTCAGAGTTGACTGAGGCCCCAGTGAGATGCAACTAATATATATACAGTCAGTGTTTCATTGTGAACAATAGAGATGACGTAGATTGTTTCTATAGGTCCAGACGTTGGGTGGGTCCAGGCCAGACAGGTAATAGGTTGATTCAATCTAAGGAATCCAAAGGTGGGGGTCTTCTCTCCAGGGGGTCTGCTCCTTTTCATAGCCAGTATCATACAAAGGTTTTACTCTCTAATATCAATAACTAAAGTATGCAATGTGCGATCGCTTCGCCGACTGCACCGGACAGCTGCTGATGATTAGGGCTTCAATATGATATCAGGCATGACACCTTTCCTATTACCTAAACCTTTAATAACACTACAATGTACATATAATCAACATATACATATATATATACATATACATATATATATATATATATATATATATATATATATATACATATATATATACATATATATATATATATATATATATATATATATATATATATACACATACATATATATATATATATATATATATATATATATATATATATATATATATATATATATATATATATATATATACATATATATATAGACTAATAATAAACCGAATACTATCTGCTCCTGAATTACAGTGTAACAGAACCAATATGAAATTATATAAATAACTAACTGTTGTAATGCGAGTGTGTGCGTGCGTATTTTACCGTGCGAACGCACCACGTCATGTAACACGTGGCGTACGCTTCGCAATATGCACGGCAAACCAATATTAAACCAATATACTTTCGTTCATCCAATTATACGACTTCAACAGTCCACCCTTTGATAGTACAATAAACTATCACCTTAAAGATGTTAGAAGCAGGATCTCAGTACCACGTTTCATTGTTATGTAATACAAATCCCCTTTGGTGTATGTCCACACTGTTTGTAGATCTAAACAAGTTATCATAAGAGAGAGTCTTAATCCTCTAAACAACTTGTTCTTTTACTATAAACCGTACACTTCTAGAGCTTGGAGATAACTTTTTGTATGCCCTTCGAGGGTGCAATAAAACACTTAATACATTATTTGGAAAGGTACATGGTACAGTAGAACGTGTATCAGCTATACAGAATTCTCTACTACAGTTCTTCAAGTTTAACAGGTTCTTCTGTCCAACGCATGTCTTTAAGCTCAGAATACATTTAAACACTTCATGTTCATCAATAGCATCATCCTATGTCTATCAATAATGTCATATGCAATCTCCTTCAGCTTGCGTTAATATACACACATCTAATAATGTCACCAGTTCTTTTCATCAACACTTGTGGGCGGGCTATTGTCTGTTCATTCTTCCCAGTCTCCCAATACCCAGATTTAACAGTGATCGGCTTGTAAAGCATTGGGAGACTTCAGACTAAGGGACCTAGGTGTCCTACTTTTTCCCCTAGTGACCTCCCACCCATAGTTCGGGTACCTCAAGAATATTTAGTGGAAAGAGAACTAATCCTACTTGATATAATCACTGAGGCACGCGTGAGCACGCCCAGCACTTTGTTTGGTCTAAAACCTTACCCTCCCAAGAATGATAATCATTCTCAAGGATGCCTGCTCGAGTCCGGATATTACTGGACTGGCATCGCTGGGTGTATATCTCTTTTTTTTTTTATAACTATGGGGTCGCCGTACTTACGGACGTAATGCTACTCAGACAATAGCCCCTCGCACTTTCTCCAAGCTCCAAGGTTTCCAAATTTTCCTTTACCCCTGAATTGAATAGAGTAATTGACTGGACTGATTATGCTACTAACTTCTTCCTCCCCAATACCTCCTTATCACTACCTGAACCAGTCTCTGTCACCTGCTAATAATTAAAAGAATTAACCGCCCTGAGAAGAGAATGAAATGAGAGAACACAAAAGAGGATAAACTACAACTTCATGCTGGACAACAGTCTTAGCCTTTGGCTCAGGCGCTACTAACTGCATTCGAGGCCTTTCAGTACAGACTCATGAGTGCCCTTGGACCCTTCTCTGAGTGTTGGCCCCTCTGCAGTGGGTGGTATGGG
Organism: Mixophyes fleayi; assembly: GCF_038048845.1. Taxonomy (NCBI): domain Eukaryota; kingdom Metazoa; phylum Chordata; class Amphibia; order Anura; family Limnodynastidae; genus Mixophyes; species Mixophyes fleayi. The sequence continues at coordinate 167,247,719 of NC_134402.1, forward strand.
CACCAGTGTGTCTCTGCTACCCTTGAAGCCGTGAGGCTGGTAGCCTACACCTGGTACCTGTCTGGCAAATAACCTAAGCTTAAGAAATTACTGCTCCACAACTTACTCTCCTGATCCAACATCCTGACAGTTAGTGTGACCTTTCAGGAAACAGTGTTTTGGACGTTCTCGGTTGCTGTCTCACTATTTACCTTCTCTCAAGGTCTAACCTAGCCTCCCAGTTACAATCTCATCTCACGAGGGGTCGAGAACATTTCAAAAACTGACAGGTTAGGAGTCTGCCCAGGGGTGATCTCTTGGTAGCTGGAAAGGACTAGTGGCACTTCAATCAAGTTCCAACTCTTATTCAATTCATTCTACCGAGTACCACTACTTTATGTTCACACTGGTTTATGGCTAATTGAAAGTATGTGATTTGTTACCACTACTCATACATTATACATCTATTATCAATAACATGAATACCCCTATCATCTATTATAACTCTAGGACTATCACATTGAATAACAAAAGCTTTGAGTATGATACAGTAATACATTAGACACATTTCAATACACCTCTACCCAGACATTTTTCATTGGTACACCTGTGTATACTTGAGGATCCTGCATGGTGGTAATTGGATGACGTGCATTTGTTTTACCTGGAGGAAAACCCATCAGCAGGAGGGATATGGGATGGCTATATTAGTCTACCTTGTCCATCTCTCCAGAGTCCACCAGACTCCTCACCACATCTCTTCACCTTCCAGACAGTTTATCCTTCAGGTAACACAAATCTTCCTATATTAACCAATATGTGTATGCGTGCATGTGTGTGTGTGTTCACCTTTTTAAAACTAAAACAATACAACAAAAAACAAAACAAAACATAGATTTGTTAGCTGTCACATAAAACCCTGCTGTCTATTTGACAGCTATGTTCTCCCTGGTGTGACAGCCATGTATGGTTGTGCGTGTAAGTGTGGACCTTACTAGCAGCTACTTCCGTTGGTAACTGTGTCCCTGTATAAAGTCCTCTATGTAGTGTCCTAATCATGTGCTGGTATTGCTATAAAACGATTTCTCAGTCACCTCAACATCGCCCTCTAGACTAGAAAAATGCTAAAGACCAATGTATATCAATCGATTTTCCCTCTGCCAACTCACATGTCATTCTCAGTACCTCATATTCAGCTACTTGACTAAGTGGGAAAGGCCAAGAGGTCTCTTTCTATAACACTTTCTTCAAATATAACAGTATCCAGTACATGCCTGTCTAACAGTGAAAATTATAAAACATGAAAATTCTACATTTTCTAGGGTTTCACATTATGTCGTATCTTGTGGTAAAAAATCCTACTCCAATGTTCTACACAGAGATGCATATCTGTATGCCTATCCTCTAGCAATCTCCTGTCTCCACCCTTTGTGCATCCATAAAAAGGCACATTTTTGTACAGGAGGCACGAGCCAAAACAAAAAACAAAACAGATATGCAATCTATAACACATGAATCGTATTTCCACAACAGAACCTTTCTGCTTAAAATCAGCAGTTTCTATACACATGAAAACAAAACCCCTGACTGTTTCTGTAACTCATATCAATCTAGTGTGTGTATCTCTGAATTTGTCTTATGTAAAAACATAAAAATATGTTTTAGCCCCATTGTTGAGACTGTGTCTGATTTTATCTCTACCAGAGCAGAGAGAGAGAGAAAGAGAGAGGGAGAGAGAGAGGTAGAGAGAGAGAGAGGGAGCGGGAGAGAGAGAGATAGGGAGAGAGAGAGAGAGAGAGAGAGAGAGAGAGAGACTAACGTTTGTGTAAAGAATGAGAAATAGGAAAGCAATGAATGATGGGAATACGAAGGTTTGAATACAAACATACATGTAGAAAGGGAGATTTTTTTTTACAACAAAATGACAGCTGGATTGGACTCTGACTCTATGGGGAAATGGCTGTATTCATTCCTCTGTTCCCCTTAGCTATTTGCTAACTATGACCCCTCCCCATACTTGACTAGGGGTTCTTAACAGTGCAATCCAGTGTCGTCCGTCATTTGTTCATTAAGAACTCGGTATCTCATTGACTACATACCTTTTCAACGGACTTTTCTAACTTATAATAGAGAAATGTGAAAATGTACTCTTAGTGACTCATATTTTCTCTGAAATACATAAAACGATATTTTGGAGCAAAGTATGTACATACTTCATTGTTGGATAATGATTCTCAGCCAAACAAATTATCATGAGTCACTGCAGCCTAAAACAAAAGAGTGTTCCAATTGTCTATTGTTAATTAGTCTTTCAAGAGTAATTCTTCTATTTCTCTATCTCACCCCTTTTAAACACTTGTCTATACTTCTTTTGTGTCCCTTTTATCTGTGAAAAGAAAAACAAGATAGTTATCTTAAAACAGCAAACAAAACAAACATTTCTATTCTTTGCCGTCGGCTAGCGATTTAGGAAAACAAACATGTGACAACATAAAACGAACAAACAAAATCAACAAAGATTACTTTTAAAAAAATAAGTTTCTTTCTACATTTTGCACCTTAATGCTCACCACAGATTAACTCTAGAGTCGGCTATATTTCTCCCCCAGAATATTAGTTGTTACAGAGTGTGCAATCAATTAAAGGGGAACCTCTGAGAGAAGTGTACGCCTCCTTTGTGGATGTCTATGTGATTTCCAACCCAGGTATTCATTCTTCTCTCTACACAGTTCCTACTCATGTGTCCCTTCTTATGGCAGTTGTAACATCTCACTATTCTGGGTTTCCTGTTATGTGGGTTGTATTCTGGTGGTCGTGTGTGCAGTCCCTCTAGTGCTGGGATACTTATCATCATTACCCTATCACTTAGTGTCTCTTTCTGTTTGTTTATACTTTTATCATGTTCTATAGCTGACTCCCTGAGAGCACTTACATGGTTCCTTTCCAGTATGGTAATGAAGTTTGCACCCTTCCTTTTAAGTTTTCCCTGAGGCCATCCATTAGAACTTTAACAGCAACCTCTCTGTAATATGGATTATCTTTTATGTCTGGTACCCCAGTATATTTGCCCATTGCTATCAAAGCTCTGCAAAAATAGTCTGCTGCATTTTCACTATCTTTTTGCTGGATACTAAAAATTTTACTCCAGTCCACTATCACTGGGAAATATGTGGCCAACTGTGTGATTATATGTCTAATATTGTCCTGATTATCATCCTCGGTTAAGGATTCATCCTCCTCCAACATACAATCCTTAATGAACTTTTGTATGTCAGTATTGAGAGGAAGACAGGTCTTCAATAATACTCGCCAATCGTTATTAGTTGGCTCATACACATTACCATAATATCTAATAAACTGCTGACATTTGGTCAAATCTTTCCTAGGATCAGGGAAATCAGACAAAATTGAAAATGTTTCAGACCTAGTGCATGGATCATGCTTTGCTACATGTTTTAAGGGAACATCACTATTCCTGTCTGCTTTCCCATTGGGAACTGCTGCTGTGCAGACAGGATGTAAGTCTACCAAATCACTGAAACTAGTTGCTGAAATTGCTGCTGCAGTAAAATGGATGTCTCCCCCTGTGTTAACCTTTTCATTACTCTCACCACTTTCAGCAGCTGCCCCTGCTGGTGGGACCGTTCCTCTTCTTTGTCCTGAAACATTACTTTTAACGTTACTTAAAACAACATACAAGTTACTAGTTACAGTTTTTACATTTTTGGTATTGGCTGTACTGCCCGCCCCGACCGAATTTATCGGGGGCGTGTTTGCGCTCAGTTCGCCACGCTTTGCAACGCACACTTCCGGAATGCTTGTTTCCGGTACGCTTACTTCCGCTGAACACGTGTTTTTCCTTACACTCACTTCCGCTGTGCGTTCGCTGCTCTGCCACGTGTTACCTTCCATTTGCCACGATTTTAAACAATGATTATGTGCATTTCTCACTTTCGTTGACTTAATCAACCGTACTTTATCTTTTACGGTATTTAGCACCTCTGCATTAAAACTCCCTGTTGTTGGGAAAGGCCTATCACATTCTTTGGTCATTTCGACCCACGTGTCACAATACACAGTTGCGTATGCACCATATTTTGCACACATGAGAAACCTCGCTGACTCAATAAGACCTTCCTTAGGCAGTAAACTGGCAATCTCTAGCGTATGCCTAGCACCCATGTTGCACAATATACTTTCTACCTGGAACACAGACACACCGCAATGCTCTGTTCTTTCCGGCCAAATGTGAAACACAGACACACCGCAATGCTCTGTTCTTTCCACCAAATAATTTCAACTCTGTTGCTATACTCACCGCTAGAGATCTATAATCCTCGGTGAACGTATTTCCTTTAGCCGCGCTCACTCGCTTTTCTCGCCCCTGGCGAGGGTCCCTAATACAGAAATATCACTGTGGGCCCCAAGGGCTATCAGCTCCTCGATACCCTGGCTCAACCACAAAAATCTGCTGAGTTTATTATCGCTGGGAGCGCAAAGTCGATACAATCAACCTGCCTTTCCAGTATAATTCCTCCTAGCTGCTTCACCAATTCGCACTAACGGTGCGACCGGATCGCACTGCCTACCAATACTAATTATTAGCAAACCTTGCGATCTATTGGTAGCGCTTTGCGAAAACCCAGTTTTCGCATTCGGTATACCTGCCCTGTATACCGTCCTTCAGTTGGGCAATCCGCCTCGTCAGACAGCAACTGAGCACCTCAACAATATAACAGTGTATCTAAGTTACAACATCACACACTATACACCTTTTCTGCGCAGAAAATCAAAAGTTCCCAACAATAGTAATAATGTCTCAGAGGCTTTCACAAGTAATTATACTATGCATGTATAATAACTATCAAAACAATTGTTCAACCACGTGGCAAATCTACCGGAAGTTTGCGTACGCACAGCAGGAAGTACACATACGCACAGCAATGCAATACACTTTAAACCATTAAAACGACAATAAAAAGAAACATTTTTCTTTCTTGTCCCTAGATTCTAATTAGCGTTCCTTCAGTCTATACAACAACGGACATTCGGTTTCGCAACACACAGTGAACCACAGGTATTAGACGTATTACGTTCTTTCCTGCTTTATACGACGCGTCCGTCCATCCACCCTTTGTTGAGGAACCGAATATCGTAAGCGTTGCATACCTGCCGGTAACGTAATTCCTAACTCACGAGCCCCCATATTATTAAAGTAATTCTATCGTTTTAAAATAAGCATTGCCCAATCAATTGAATGTGTGTCCAAAGCACAAAGTGATTTATTTTTAACAGATGTAAATAGTCAATAATTCAATACATTATTATATCATGATAAAGTACAGTACAGCACAGCCAATACCAAAAGATAAGTACATACCAATGCAATCGCTTGCGCTCGCTTGCGCACCCACGGGACCCGATGGACAATATTCTGTATAGAATATTGTGTCAGAGTTGACTGAGGCCCCAGTGAGATGCAACTAATATATATACAGTCAGTGTTTCATTGTGAACAATAGAGATGACGTAGATTGTTTCTATAGGTCCAGACGTTGGGTGGGTCCAGGCCAGACAGGTAATAGGTTGATTCAATCTAAGGAATCCAAAGGTGGGGGTCTTCTCTCCAGGGGGTCTGCTCCTTTTCATAGCCAGTATCATACAAAGGTTTTACTCTCTAATATCAATAACTAAAGTATGCAATGTGCTATCGCTTCGCAGACTGCACCGGACAGCTGCTGATGATTAGGGCTTCAATATGATATCAGGCATGACACCTTTCCTATTACCTAAACCTTTAATAACACTACAATGTACATATAATCAATATATATATATATATATATATATATATATATATATATATATATATATATACATATATATATATAGACTAATAATAAACCGAATACTATCTGCTCCTGAATTACAGTGTAACAGAACCAATATGAAATTATATAAATAACTAACTGTTGTAATGCGAGTGTGTGCGTGCGTATTTTACCGTGCGAACGCACCACGTCACGTAACACGTGGCGTACGCTTCGCAATATGCACGGCAAACCAATATTAAACCAATATACTTTCGTTCATCCAATTATACGACTTCAACAGTTGTTAGTAGCTCCACCCCCTGTATACCTGTCTTATGTAATGCACCAGTTTAGTTTTAAGTCCCCAGCCCTGTAGGGCATGTGTTTTTTTTTTTTTTTTTCATTCATTCATTCCTCTTAAATGGAACCCCATTGGCGTTATTCTGAGTCCTGTATGGTAGCCTGTGTTCTCCCCACCATCTATTTCCCGGGTGCTTGAAGCCCAACAGAGTCCTATTATAATAGAATAAACCATTGTTTCTCCTATTAGAACAGGTACTACAGCCAGCAGTGTGTGTTACTGACCAGTGCTGGCAGGTGTGGGCAATAGCCTACAACATTTTTTAATATTGTTACAAAGTATTACAACTGCCACCACCCGGCTGGCAAAATTTTCTGGGGAGAACACTGGTGGGTGGGTATATATAGGGCAGCTCACTGCACGGAAGGCAGTGTGCTACTTCCGCCACACTTGCTTCCAAGGCTGAATGCCTCCAGGGGAGCCTGTCACAGCCATTGCAGGCTGTGTCTTGGGTCCTGTACAGCGGCTGCAAAACGGCAGCCACAGCTTCATTGCGCATCAAAGAATCTGCAGATGGTGATTATAACCCTCTTCCAGCACAGTGATGGGAGAGGGATGGTTAAGAAGTTGCAGTGGACCCCAGGGTGGCTGCCTCTTAGTGGGGGCAGTCTTCATTTTTTTCCTTGAAGGGCTGATTCAGGTGGGAGTTACTCAGTTGTAAGCCCCCTATATGCACTTAATTCGTGTTGGGAGTGTCTAATCCATTTCTGATCCCTGTTTGGTAGTTGCTTCTTCCCTCTCTGTGTATCTCCTGCTTGGTAATCTGTAGCTCCACGAGTAAAGACACCAGATCAGCACTCCTTTTAACTATGAGATGTCTCACCAGACATACGTTTCGCCTGGGGGCTGTTGGTAATAACGTCACAGACCCGGAAGTAGGTGTGAGTGCTTTTTGGGTGGCACGGCATGGTCTCTTTATTGACAACTAGTAGAATGTTTAAAAATGAACTCACCTTGATCTTTTAACTCTGCGCATATGTAGCCTGTGTCCCCTAATGGATTTGGAGAAATTGATTAAACGTATGTGTAAAAATTCTATTTTAATTATTCTGACTAGTTACATGTCTTATGTGTTCATTGTTATCTGTTCTACCTATTACTGCAAATCTGAACTATTAATTAGTAGCTTACTAAGTTGAGATGAAATCTGGAATTTTTGTTATCACTGAGGCTCAGATTGGTTTCCCCAAATCTTTTAATAGTCCATAACTGGTCTGCTGTATGCTAATAGTAATCACCTAATTCAGTCATGCAAGGATATAAATTCCTTTACTTTTTCATCCTATCTGGGGTACATTGCAGCTCCTCAGTTTAGATTAATTGCACAAGGGATTTGGGCTTATTTTTTTCTGCTAGTTAGCTTTTACTTTTATTTTTTATTTTTCATTTTTTTTAAAATTTTTATTTTAGGAAGTTTTTTTTCCTCTTCTATCCGAGGAATGTGTTCTACCTATATGTTTATGCAGCCACACTACACTGTCTTGTGAGAGCTGGACGGCTCTCACTGACAGCACTGGTAGTGTTTAGTGCTGACAGGCGGCTTTATGAAGCCGCTGTCACACATTCGGCTTCCCGACATACCAGCGCTGCCTGACAGGCATAAAGTGCCGGTACTCGGAGCGATGGCGGGCTCCATCTTGTGGGACCATACCAAGTTCGCTCCTCAGGCAAAGGAGGGGGGAATATTGGTCTAAGCTGCTAAAATCGGTCTGGAATGCCAACGGAGGATTAAGCAGCGGCGGGCTGTTAAAATAATAGCACCATAGCCTCTGTTTTCGGACCAGGAGCTCCCACCTCCGTTTTCTTGCACGCTTGGATTCTCCCAGTTGGCGCTAAGAGATTGCCCGGGAAGACCGCAGACTCTGCTCAGCACATCAAGTGACACGGCTGATTGACTCCTCTCCCCCTTATCTGACTTATCTGGAAAGCTAAGTAGCAGTACTATATCTTATATTCAGACTGGAGATATATATATATATATATATATATATATATATATATATATATATATATATATATATATATATATATGATTATTGTGTTGCTGCTGGATTAAAAGTATATTAGATTCTACTTAGACAGCTTACATTTTTCATATTGCTTGTTACAAGGTATATCTTGTCTGTAATAGATTAGTTAGTATTCTTGTATTTTTTCCACACTATACTTTTTGCGACTGAATTCTGTTGCTTCAGTGTGTTTTCCTCTTAAAAATGTCTGATAAAAAATGCACCTCTTCCAAATATTTCACATGTTCAAAATGCAAAGTAAAGTTGCCTATTGAACAAAAGAACCCGTGGGCACTTTGTACTGACTGTGACGCAGGAACCCACAGTACGCAGGCCCAGATTAACGTACTACCACTCCCAGAAGAACCAGCATAGGCAGCTTTCCTGGCAGAGTCGGTTACTACACTGGTCCAACTGTTTACTAAGCCCACAGGGCTAACAGCAGTTTTTGCTGTTCTCCCTGCTGCTTCGGTACAAACTGCCCTCCCTGTGACTGCAGGAATGCCAGTGACCGCAGGGACATTTGAAGTAGCTTTGGCGAGTACATCATCATTGCCCACTAACCCAGGCTCTTCCTCTGGAGAACTGTAAGTGTACCGCACTGGGTAAGCCCTATATCCTAGTAAAAATCAATTTGACTTATTATCTCCATCGATATCATATACTAATGATGAGACCATAATTCATTTTAATAATTGCAGATTAGTTTGGGCTAGGATAGGTGCACCTACACATTGTATGTTATAATTACAAAAAGAGAGAGAGAAAGAGAATATGTGTACCAGGGCACTCTGAGGGCAAAAGCATATTAAAATATTTGTATTATCAAATCTTTATTAGGTAACAAGTTGATTAGCGAAATAATAAAAACCACAAAGTGAATTAATTGTTGAACCAATAAGTCATATACTGTTAAAACTACAACTGAATGCTAGACTGTGGCGCTGTTAAACTTTATTGGAGTTAATAAATACCATGCTAGTTATTTTGAGTTCATCTAGTAATTTTTTATAAACCCCTCAAATACCAGTCAATTATACTCCATAATAAAATTAAATGAATGCCTCTATTTAAATATATTACATCGTTGTCATGCTGAGTGATATAATTAACTTTAAATCAAGGCAGTCAAAATAGTGTCCTTACAAATAATTTCCGTTCATGAATGGATCTTATCACCATCTATAACTGGTAATAATGTGTGGTATTCAGTAGGGAACAGGCTTATCCTAACTGAGAATTTGTGTATAGATGGTTCAATTACAACATAATTGTTCCTCACTAGCAAGAAACCCCAAATCAGATAGTATCTTAATGCTTGACAGCCTTGGAGGTAGTAAGTTGGATAGTAAACCTTTCTGTTAATATCGCTAAGGCATCTGAAGCCTAAAGAGCGGGGTCTCTACCGATAATTGTTATAATCAATCCAAACTCAGGCACTCGCATAACCTAAACTATTACTAAATATCAGGCATTAAATAGAAACATCGGACATAGAAACGCCAGCGCGAGTTTCGCTAATGAGCTTTGTCACAGGCAAGCCGATTCCATTCGATATTTAAAGATCTAAGACACGCCTATTATGACGTTAGGCCTAGAGACGTTTATGGTAACAGTGGCCAAGGAAACATGACAGACACCTCATGAAGGCAATCAAAAGTGCTAGTCCTTGTAACTGCTATGTTATCGAGTAATACAAACCGCCCTCAAATGCATATTTACGAGGCAATTGTATACAAAGAAAAGTGTTTAATCATATCACACTGTATCTGAGGTGGATAATATCCTGGAAGTTTAACAAATAACACTGTGATAAAGACTGTGATAAGAAAGCACAATGGGCCAGTCCAAAATAAGAGAAATTACTTGATCTGAGACATAAAACTGAACTAGTGGTTAAATAAGTGTTTAACTATACAGGTAAGTGATATAGATGTAATTAAATATAATATATGTTATCAGAATATATTATATAGTGTAATAGTGATAGTGTGACATTCAATAGACTTTGATTAAAGGGTATTTAATCAAGTATGATCTATTATGATAATAGAAGGTAAGTGAGTAAAATAAATAAACAGTGAATCAGTGTTGATAACTAATATAGAGAAGTTACTAGACAACAAGTCTAATCTGAAAACATAATAAGTAAAGGTGACTAACAGTGTAGCATAACCTGTAAATCAGACTAATGTCCAAATCAATCAATAAATAAAATAATATATCTGGCAGACAATATGCATCCTAAGTCTATCATAGGTCTTAAACAGCAGGTATATTGAAGGGTATAAATCCTTAAAGAAGAAGGAGAAAATCCACATGGTTCTATCTTCCTCTGGAGAACCAGCTTGGTCCTCATCCTTGGTAAGAGGCCTAGATAGATTAAACTGCTTTCTAGAAGCACCAACACCAGTACTTTCTAGAAATAAGAGTCTTCGGTCTGCAAGTCTTCCCTCTCTGATTCTGAGAGATCATCAGAAAAGGAGGGTGAGCTTATTTTTGAATCAAATTTTACAGATATCACGGACCAGGAAGATTCCCTTAGATATCAGGGCATTGACTATCTGATTTTAGCCGTCTTCTGTTAGAGCTAGTGGGCGTGGTTTAATTGCATAAATTGTTACAGCTGGTTAGTGCAAGCTCTATTTAACAGGTGGTGGTAAGCGATTTCAATGAGCTTGTGATTTCAAGTGCTGTTTGTTTAAAGTGTGGAGTTAGATCCAGTAAGGAGTTGAATCCAGGAAGGGGTTTAATCTGGTAAGTGGCTAGCAAAGGTTAGTACTCTCATTCACTGTAGGCTACAAGAAGTTAGGTTAGCCATAATAACTGATCTAAAGCAGACCATTGCAACATTGATAGAGATTGCCAACCTGTAGCAGAGTTTACAGCTCACCATTGATGCGTTAGCTGAGCAGGGTGGAGCAGAGACAGAGGAGGATGCACAGGTAGGCAGCTAGGTAACAGTTACTAGGATTAGCAGAGGGAGGAAGAGGCAGGCCAGTTCTGAGCTAAGCAATCCCAGCAGATTTGCCAGATTGGATGAAGATACTGTGGAAGGCAGTTCAGAATTGGTAGAGTTGGGTGAGACTGCTTCCTCTAGCAACCAAGGGAACGGTCTCTCCAGCATAGAGGGGATCAAAGTTACTCAGGGACCCAAGCAGATAGTGGTGGTAGGGGATTCAATTATTAGGAAGGTAGATAGGGCAATCTGTTACCAGGACCGTGCATGCCGAACAGTGTGTTGTCTCCCGGGTGCTCGGGCTCGGCATATTGCGGATCGGGTGGACAGATTGTTGGGATGGGCTGGGAATGACCCAGCGGTTTTGGTGCATGTTGGCACCAATGACCGAGTTAGAGGAAGAAGGTGTGTCCTAAAGAGTGATTTCAGGGACATAGGTTGCAAACTTAAGGCAAGGACATCCAAGGTAGTATTTTCAGAAATACTGCCAGTGCCACGCGCTAGTCCATGAAGGCAGCGGGAAATTAGGGAGGTTAATGCGTGGCTAAAAGATTGGTGTTGGAAGGAGGGTTTTAGATTCTCAGAGCACTAGGCTGATTTCTCGGTCAGTTGCCACCTCTATTGTCTAGATGGATTGCACCTGAATGAGGAGGGGGTTGCTGTGCTAGGGGAGAGGATGGTTAGAAGGTTGGAGGAGATTTTAAACTAGGCTTCGGGGGGTAGGGCAAGCAAGTATTTATGGGATAAATATTGAGAGTAGTAAGGAGGAATTTAACAATAGTGAAGGGGGGTGGATTGGGGGGGAAAGGGAAGCATAGCCCATAATGAGAGGCCCTTTTTAAAGCAAAAAGAAATACCTAAGGGAGGTAATAGACTTAAGTGTATGCTTGCAAATGCAATAAGTCTTACAGGTAAAATGGGGGAGTTAGAACTAGTAGCTATGAATGAGCAGTATTATATTATAGGTGTCGCGGTTGGCTCATAGAAAATAGATCTCTAGGCTCTGCTGAACATGGCTTGGCCCACCCACAGGCGCAGAGTCTAACAGGCAGGTGGTTTTCACCAGGTACCCCCGCAAGGAGGTATGGTCTTTGCGGCACCAAACCTGCAGGTAGCGGCCCTGTGAGTGGGTGAACAGCAGAACAGTGTGGAGGAGCCAGGCGAAGCGGGTAGAGACACTGGAACAGCAGGAGTACAGCATTGGAGTTATGCTGAGCACACACGGGAAAGCAGAGGTAGCTTTAGGGAGAACAGCTGATGAGTCATAATAGTAGCAGCGGCTCTGAGCGGTAGCGATGAGAGAACTGAAGCTGTCGCGATGAAGTACACTGGAGATGGTAGTAGCAGTGCTGGAGCAGCAATAATTCAACACAGCAGATGACTGAGAGCAAACTGAAGTAGCGGAGGTAACAGCTGATGAGTCACAGGTGTAGTAGCGGCTCTGAGTGGTAGCGATGAGAGAACTGAAGCTGTCTAGAATTGTTTAAGTCTGAAGTTTCCCCAAAGAATGTAATAAAACATGCAAATAGGAAATTAGATTGGCTAAATTAGAAAATGAAAAGCAAGTTGCAAAAGAAAGTAAGACAAACCCCAACAAGTTTATTAAGTATATAAATGGCAAAAGGATTAAAAAAAGATAATATAACAAGTGAGATTGATAAATTGATAAATGATAGTAGGGAAAAAGCAGAGGTATTAAACAATTTCCTTTATCCAGTATTTACTAGAGAGGAACAAATGGTAGGAATAATACAGAAAAATGGAAATGAAACCATACCATTAATTAATACTTGGTTGTCAGAGGAAGAAGTCCAAAGTGAGTGAAGAATATTAAGATAAATAAAGCTCCAGGTCCAGATGGCATACACCCAAGGGTCCTTCTGGAGCTAATCTCAGAAATGCTAGACCACTATTCTTAATTTTCAGAGATTCAATCTAATCGGTCTCAGTTTCAAGTGATTGGCGAATAGCAGATGTGGTACCGTTGTTTAAAAAGGGGACGAGATCACAACCAGGGAATTATAGACCTGTAAGCCTGACATCAATAGTGGGGAAACTACTGGAAGGTATATTTAGGGGTTGTATTCAGGATTACTTGGTGTGCAATAAGATTATTAGTGGGAATCGACATGGATTTGTGAGGTATAGGTCATGTCAAACTAATCTAATTATTTTCTGCAAGGAAGTTAGTGTGAACTTAGACCAGGGCAGCACAGTAGATGTGGACTACTTAGATTTTGCAAAGGCCTTTGATACAGTGCCACACAAGAGGTTGGTTTACAAAATTAGGGAACTGTGTCTAGGAAACAACATTTGTACTTTGATTGAAATCTCGTTAGAGAATAGGGAACAGAGAGTTGTGATAAATGGAACATTTTCTAATTGGTGAAAAGTTTTAAGGGGAGTACCTCAAGGTTAATAACCTTGGTGATGGTTTAGAGAGTAAAGTTTCTATTTTTGCAGATGACACTAAACTCTGTAAGGTAATAAAATCAGAGCAAGATGTAGCTTCTCTACAGAGGGACTTAAATGAACTGGAGGATTGGGCGGCCAAATGGGATATGAGGTTCAACATAGATGCAAGGAAAGTCGGTGTAATTTTGCCACTGTATAAATCGTTGGTAAGACCTCATCTTGAATATGCAGTACAGTTCTGGGCACCACACTATAAAATAGAATATTTGGAACTAGAAAAGGTTCAGAGAAGGGCGACAAAATTGCTAAAGGGTATGGAGTCATTAAGTTATGAGGAAAGGTTAGCCAATTTAGGCATGTTTACTTTAGAAAAGAGGCGTCTAAGGGGAGATATAATTACTATGTACAAATACATTAACGGTCAATACAGAGAACTTTCATGGAAACTTTTTACCCCAAGGACTATACACCGGACACGCGGTCACCCCCTAAGGTTAGAGGAGAGGAAATTTCACAACCAGCAAAGGAAGGGGTTCTTTACAGTAAGGGCAGTCAAGATATGGAATTCATTGCCAGGGAAGGTTGTGATGGCAGATTGAATAGATATGTTTAAGAAAGGGTTAGACAAATTTTTGCGGGAAAAGTGTATCCAGGTATACGACCGTTAATTAATATGAAGGATAGTAGTGGATAGAGGGTAAAAATAGGACTGCAATATTGGGGCTGGCGGGATTTTCACAATTGAAACTGATTGACGGTTGCTTACTCTCTGAATTTCAAATATAAGTGCAGGATCGCAGGAGATCCAAAATAGGTTGAACTTGATTTACTGATGTCTTTTTTTTTTTTTGAACCTCATCAACTATGTGACTATGTTACAAGCTCTGGATCTTATGGATTTTGGATGAACCCAAATCTTCGGATCAGGGTCTTTTAAAAAAAATGAGAATGCACGCTATTCAGGTTCCTCCGTCAATGGAACTCACAGACATTGCAGAAACTGTTTGGAAACAGCCAGAACGGAAATTTATTTTTCCAAGGATATTCCTTACCCTGTACCCGTTAAAGGAGGTGGATCTGGCCCGATGTGAGCTGATCCCAAAAGTTTATTCACTGGTAGCTCGCTTAGCTCGTCCCACTACGCTTCCGATGCGAGAACTGCAGCCCTACAGGATACTACTGACTGCAAGGTTGAGGGTTATCTAATATCTATCTATGTAGCGGCAGGCACTTCCTTTAGGCCCATGTTTTCATTGGCATGGGTTGCCAGAGCGATAAAAACATGGGCAGAACAGCTGGCCGAGGGACTGCAAGATTCCGAATTGCTTCTCCTTGCCTTGCATCTGAAAGAGGCGTCTGGATACTTATATGAGGCGGCCCAGATTGCAGTCTCTCTTTTGTCCACCATTTCGGCCTCAGTGGTGGCTGCTAGAAGGACCCTATGGTTGAGGTCCTGGGACGCAGACACAGAATCTAAGAAATCGTTTGAAACTTTACCCTAATCGGGTGCAGTGTTGTTCAGGCATGAATTGGAGAATATCATTTGCCAGGCCACGGATGGCAAAAGTGCTTTTTCTAGACAGCCCTTTCGCGGGGAGTACTTTGCTAGAGGTCAGACGACCAGAAGCAGAATGTCTGGTATCAGGGAACACTCATTTAGAGAGAGTTCCTCCCCCTCTGCAAGATGCAGATCAGGAAAAAAACCAGCATCCCCTTCTTGCGGCATCAGGATTGTGTGTGGGGGGGGGGCGGGTTGAGTCTATCCAGGGAACAGTGGATAGCGGCCTCCAAAGACCGTTGGATTTGCTGAATCATTACAAGAGGGTACATGATAGACCTGTCAGGCCCAGCCCCTTGTCGCTTTTTTACAACATCCTTACCCCACAGTCTAGAAAGGAGACAGGCGATGCGACTCTGTGTCACTTCTCTTCTTTTTGCAGGAGTCATTTGCTTGGTATCAGACGACCAGAGCAGATGACGGTTTTACTCAAATCTCATTCTGGTCCTGAGACCGGATGGCTCATTCCGACCAATTTTAAATTTAAAAATGTTAAATCTACACCTAAATGTGGACAGATTTCGCTTGGAGTTCCTCCGATCAGTAATCAATGGACTGGAGGCAAACAAATTTTTAGCGTCAATAGACATAAAGGACGCTTACTGTCATGTCCCTATCTGGCAAGGGCATCAGTCAGTTCTCAGATTCATGGTAGGAATAGCCACTTCCAATTCTGGGCTCTCCCTTTTGGTCTTTTCACAGTGCGCAGAGTCTTCACAAAAGTTATGACAGTGATTGCAGCATGTCTTCGTTCCAGTGGAATCAAAATAATAGAAAACGTAGACGACCTCTTCATCAAGGCCACATCAGCGACTTTGTTACAACTCACCTGATTCTTACCATCAGGATCCTGGAGCACCATGGATGGCTGATAAACTTAAAAAAATCACAATTGATTCTCTTCCTGGGGCTCATCATGGACACTAGGGAACAAAAGGTGTTTCTTCCGGAGGACAAGGCCAGGTCTTAACGAGAAGTAATTATGTGGGTCCTGGCCACTCCCAGTCCAACCATTCACTTAAGCATGCGTCTCCTTGGGAAGATGGTGTCGACATTCGAGACAATTCCTTACGGTCGGTTCCATTCCTGCTTCCTCCAGTGGGACCTCTTAACCAAGTGGTCAGGTTCACACCAATATTTGGAACACCAGAGGATACATTTGTCGTCCAAAGCAAAGAAGTCTCTTTGGTGGTGGTTGGTCCAGGATCACCTAGCGACAGGCAGGTACTTTGCCCCGTGGTCCTGGATTATAGTGACCACGGACATCAGTTTGAAGGGTGGGGGGCTACAGCCCTTCACTTACGCCTTCAAGGCCTTTGGTCGACTCAGGAGTCCTCCCTGTCTATCAACATTCTGGAATTGAAGGCCATGCTAGTGGCTCTTTGAGGCGCCCAGACCCTTCTTCGGGGTTCTCCAGGCAGGTTACAATCAGACAATGCCACAGTAGTGGCTTATGTCTACATACATGGCGGAACCAGAAGTGCAGGTGCAATGTCAATAGCAGCACAGATCTTTGCCTGGGCAGAAAAGTACATTTCCTCAATCTCAGCTGCGTTCATCCCAGACATCCAGAACTGGGAGGCAGATTATCTAAGTCGTCATGCAGTGATGCTGGGGGAGTGGTCACTCCATCTAGAGGCATTCTTGTCACTTATCCGGAGATGGGGTCTTCCAGACCTGGATCTCATCGCGTCGAGGCACAAAAGGAAGGTCCCAAGATGCTGCACAAGATTAAGGGACTCCTTGGCGGTGGCCGTCGACGTCATGATAATGCCCCGGACTTGCGGTTGGGATATCTGTTCCCACCCTTACCCATGATTGACTGCTTTTTCAAAGGAGTAAGACAGGGGGGATTCCCAGTAATTCTGGTGGTAATTCTTTGGCGGTCTAGAGGATTCTCTCCTAGAGAATCCTCGTAGAGAACTTGTCTCGTAGACACGTTGTTGCATGCTCGCAGGTCAGTTCTGGCTCGTATCCACCACCGCATCTGGCGAACCTATATCAGATGGTATGAGAATAGGCCATGCCATATGTCAACCTTTTCGTCTTCACCGTCTTCTGCCATTCCTCCAGGATGGCCTGGATGCAGGTCTCCGTTTAGGCTCTCTAAAAGTACAAATTTCAGCCCTTTCGGTTTTCTTTCACCTTCGATTGGCGGACATGCCTAATATTAAGATGTTTCTGCAAGGAGATTTGCATATACAACTGCCTTATGTCTCGCCTACAGCACCATGGGATCTCAACCTGGTACTTAATATGCTTACGGAGCCTCCTTTTCAACAGTTACATTCAGCTGATCTAAGGTTCTTAACGTGGAAAGTAGCGTTCCTTCTCGTAATTGTATTTGCTCGTAGAGTATCAGATATGGGAGCAATTACGTGTCGTGAACCATATTTGGTTTTTCACGAGGATAGAGCAGTTCTACGGACTATTCCTTCGTTCATACCTAAGGTGGTCTCGGGTTTTCACATGAACCTGGAGATTGTGGTTCCAGTGTTTCAGCCCGGAGCATCGTCTTCCGAACAGAATTCGATGCAGTGTTTGGATCTCAGAATTTATGCAAGGAGAATTTCTCACATTAGACGCTCAGGTTCCTTATCCTGTTTGACTCTCTAAAAAGTATGGCCAGCCTTAAAGCAATCCAATGTAGGATGGATTATTGCAACCATTAGGCAGGCTTGCATCAGTGCTAACCGGCCTGTTATGCACGTTTTGTCGCTATCCAATAACGATTGTCGAATCCCTATGTGTTTCCAAAGCACAAAGTAATTTATTAGCCAAAAGAAGCAGAATAATATAAGCGAAATAAAACAAGTACAGCCGTTGCTTATCGCAGGCGCTCTGGATCAAGTGAACAGTCATTCAGGTGCGAAGGCTGTGGTCAAAGA
The DNA here is from genome assembly GCF_038048845.1 of Mixophyes fleayi. Classification (NCBI taxonomy): domain Eukaryota; kingdom Metazoa; phylum Chordata; class Amphibia; order Anura; family Limnodynastidae; genus Mixophyes; species Mixophyes fleayi. Next base: position 167,265,701 of record NC_134402.1, read on the forward strand.
AGACTGGTCAGTAAGCCCAGAGCCCCTGCCTATATGCAGCCAGAAATACAGTAAAACAATGCAGATGATGTGGCTTGCTTCTATTGGTCCAGGCTTCAGGAAGGTCCAGTGTACTGCAGGTCATAGGCCAGTTCAAACCAAAATATCCAAAGGTGGGGGTCAGCTCTCCAGGGGATGTGCTCCGACTTACCCGCCAAGAATCCAGTTTCAACTAGTCTATTTGCATATTACAGTTGGTATCACTTTAAACATTTATTTCCTAACATCGCTAACTAGAGTATGCAGTGTGCGATCTCTTTGGCGAATGAACCGGACAACTGCTAATGAATAGGGGATTAAAATACTAAACATTCCATCTGGGGGACACTGCGTTCCCTCCATTCTGCTCTTTGGCTGTATGTTATTTGGTTGTTTGGCCTATCTTTCTTGGGGCTTTATAATTAAACTGAGAAGCTGCAGAGGGTTACAGAGGGGAGGGGTCAGTCAGCTTTGATACATTACACAAGTTAACTAGTTAAGTGCCAACTCCACACTCCCCTCATACAACCCTTGGTAGCCGTGTCCCCCAGATGGAATCCGAGAAACAGATTTATCAGAAGTATAAAAATCCTCTTTACCCTGGAAATTGCATAATAACGTAGATTATGAACATTATTTTGTATTGAAGAGCAGTGCGGTTTCTGCTATGGCTAATACGAAGTACAACACCAGAATTTGACTTTACATTGAATGTTTATATAAAAACCAAAGCATTTAGAAAGTTTTTCTTGTTTAACAGCTTCTATACTTTTTTTTGTTTTCTCACCTTAGGTGGTTATGCGTCACCTAATACTAGTACATTTTCATCGTCTGTTGGTAATGATAAAAGTAATACAGAAATTCAACAACGCGAACAGGTAAGCCAAAACTTAAGGTTTTTGGAATAAGGCTTTTTATGTAAATACTTAAAATATTGTTATAAAAAAACCCTTGATATTCCTCCTAATTAACATGTGTAGGAACATTCCTTACAGTAAATGTAGGTGGAATATTTGTTATGTAAATAAAAGTTTACCAATAATGATAAAATTAAATAAATAAAAATAACAAAATACAATAATAATGGATGAAAAGGGATATATGCACATTTCTGCAAAAATTAGTTTCAGGATAATATAGTGGGATGTAGACATGCAGATTAAGAATTTAGCATTTAAAGTAAAAGCATCAGTTGGACTTTTCCAGGCGAATGTTGTGTCAGTGGTCAAAGTGAAAATTTAGAAGTGGCGTTATGAAAATATAAGTGAATGGAATTTGGTAGTTTTTGGTATTTTTTTTTTTTTTTTTGTAAACAGTTGTCCCCTCTTTGCTTGAATTCTCAACCATCCTTCATTACTACTTGTGTTTTACCTGAGATCCAAACTCGCCCATACTTCTGTTTTTGCTGCATCTGTTATATACCTTGAAACCTCTCTGTTTAAGAATCAAGGAAAGGTGTGCATCCATTGAATACTCAAAATAAATTATACAAAAAAAAAAGTTTGGCATCAGCAGTCATTTCTCACATTGGCTACTGGAATTATTCCAGATCTGAAGCATATACCCCACTAGCATCAGTGTAGGCATCTTGTAGATTTTCATCTGCTGTCTAACTACAAGTCCATGCATGTCCTTCCCTATCTGCCTAGCAGTTCAATAACAGCTAGGGTGCCATAGGTTGCTCAATCAGGTATTTCATTACAAATGCCCCTCTCCTCTGTTTCTTAAGGTTTATCTGTTGTACTCCCCCTAGCTCCTGAAGCTTTCTGCTCTCTCAATCATTTATTTGTTCTTTCTCTGTTTTTTGTTCTTGGGATCTTCCCACTCACAATCGCTTCTGCTGACTTTTCTGTTCACAAACGATGCATAAGGTGAATGTGTGCCGTCTGTTAGGTGTATGTAATGTGTGGCCGCACTGCTAGGGGGAAAGGGAGGGGCACATAGATGTGACAGGCGCCACTTTGGGAGATGAAATGAAAGCAGTGGCAGAAGTGGCGGTATTGTCTACTGGCCAACTTCAGTTACTGGGATGAATTGTAAAAAAAAACAAAAACCTTGCATAATCTGAAAACATGTCTGTATAGAAATTACGAGAGTTCTCAATATTCTGTGGGACTGTATAAGAGCCTTTCAGTGTAAGCCATGGTTCCCATAACTTATGAAAAGAATGCAGTTAACTATTAATGATAGTTGTCAATCTTTCCATTTTAGTGGTTTCCCAACGTTTCATCTCAATTTGTGCAAGTGTGGATACGGGCCATATATATGATCTAGCCTAGCTAGAGTCAAATAATTCCAAAGTACTACAGCGCTCTAATGCCAGAATGCATTATACTAGACATCAAATCACAACAACTATACATATATATATATATATATATATATATATATATATATATATATATATATAAAACCATAGTGAACATCTTTAAGGTCTTAATTAGATTTGTATGTTGAATATCGTGGACCTAAGATCCTTGTATAACTTCTCACGATCACTTAGTTCCAAATAATGCAGGCTAAATATTATTAACCATATAAGAGTACCGTAACAAGTTGATCCTGTGGATGACGCTGTTATCCAAATGTGTATATTCCTCCAAATTACGGGTTTGTGCACATATTTAAAATGCCTGTTAGTCAAAAAGTTCCCTCCCGGGATTCTGATGTTCTGCCCGGTGTGTAGCGCGATGTTTAGCGTGGTGTTCCTATGTATATATGTATAATTCTCAAGATATAAAGTATTGTATCTCATTTTATTTATATCAGAATATATAATATATATCAATCAAAATGTTTTTATTATAAGCTGGTTTAGTGTATGTAATGCATGTATGCATATATATGTATAAAATGTATGTATGTGTGCTTATATGCATACATTTTTATATTGTAGATGACCAACACAATATAGAATTATTGATATTGATGTGGTGTATTGAAATATGGGAACAAGTTTAAATTGCTATAACCAGCATTTTTTTTAGAAAATGTGGTTTTTATAAAAAGATGTTTTATATATGATCTGAATTAGTTGGTAGACAGGTCTCTATTATGATCTGCATACAGACTTTATACAAATATATACACAATTATATCTTTTTAATATTAATATTTTAAATTTATTAAGTATAGTAATTTATTAGCAATGGTGCATTGATACAATGAAAAAAGTTCATGCCCTATTAAGACACATTATTATTGTGAATAGAGTACACAAAGGGTTAAGTAGATAGATTTAGGGAAGGCTGATGCTGACCAATAGATACAACATCAGTGGTATATAGGGCACTAAGTAACTACAATTGTCCAATCTTAATAAAGTTCCACAGGAGGAACGAAACGCGTTGAGGAGGCAATTGAGAACAAATTTACCTGTACTGCAGTGTAAGTACAGATGTACATTTTGTATGGAACAATAAAGTTTTTGATATTTATCCATTATTCTGGTCTTCCCTTGGTGTTGACACATGGGCTGGAGTGTTCTGCCGACGAGCGGGGTTGCTGACATCTGGCTGGGAGCTGGTCGTGTGTGACGCTGCGGGAGGTGCAACCTTCGGGCCTTCAAACGCTGAAAGAGTTGGATTGGAACACCACGCTAAACATCGCCCTACACACCGGGCAGAACATCAGAATCCCGGGAGGGAACTTTTTGACCAACAGGCATTTTAAATATGTGCACAAACCCGTAATTTGGAGGAATATACACATTTGGATAACAGCGTCATCCACAGGATCAACTTGTTACGGTACTCTTATATGGTTAATAATATTTAGCCTGCATTATTTGGAACTAAGTGATCGTGAGAAGTTATACAAGGATCTTAGGTCCACGATATTCAACATACAGATCTAATTAAGACCTTAAAGATGTTCACTATGGTTATATATATATATATATATATATAAGTACAGTTGTTGTGATTTGATGTCTAGTATAATGCATTCTGGCATTAGAGCGCTGTAGTACTTTGGAATTATATGAATTTTTGAGTCTATTGGGGAGTCTCCCTACATGCTGCCCATGCCAGAGTGAGTGTAACTAAATTGAGCGCTTATCCAAATTTATACGTAGCTAGGGTCAAATGCCTCAGGTAAAGAGACTTTAGAACCATATATTCTTATAATACTTTACTGATAAAATTTACATAGACAATAGGTGATCAGGAACAGAGTGACAATCTTCGAGTTCTGCTTGCTGTGTATCTTGAAAACTTTGTAACCCCCAGCATGCTGTACAAAATAATTAAATATAGTGAGGTAGCTTTAAATCCTTATATACATATCCTCACAAACTACATGATGGTAGTAACTGCACTTTGTCTTACAATGTAGTGTATAAATTCTAGAATGTGAATGTGGCGGAGAAGTTTTGAGTGGAGTACTTTATATTTATTCATCCAAACCTGGTAAAAAAAACAACAAATAAACACAGATGAAGAGCAAAACTTAAATATAGGAATTCAGATGTATGGGGCAGCTTTCTGTAGGATCTTTGCAGTTATATGGATGAGCTAAATGTTATTACGGACAAAATAAATAAATATTTGAGTATATTGATGTTTGTATAATACTTAGTCTTAAGGGTGGCATTGTATTATTCAAACTACCATGTGTGTGTGATTTTCACAGAGCACACATTTTCAGAAGTGTGTCTGTAGAGATATGATGAGTGTTGCAAGAGGGCTCTTGTTACTAAAGTTTAATTTCACTGCAAGAGAGAGAGCTGGGAATATTGCCTTGCAGTATACTTTACAGATGAAGAAATAGAACTTGATTCTGAGAACTGAAGTTTTAAATGCAGTAACCGATGATCCTGAAACCTCAGTCTCTTACCATCATGAAAAGCTTCTGCTGCTAAGATATGAAACATTTCAGAAAACATGCTGTAATCCGGCGGTTCCCAAAGTGTGCGCCGCGGCTCTCAGGGGTGCCGCGGCGCTGTCACTGGGGTGCCGCGGGCCAGCCATAAAAAAAAAGATAACACAGAAACTTACCAATCCGCCAGGCGCCGGGACCCAGCAGCCTCCTCTCTCCCGCAGCAGCTGTCACTGACGTCGATATTCAGTGAGAGCTGCGGGAGAGAGGAGTCTGCTGGGTCCCGGCGCCTGGCGGATTGGTAAGTTTCTGTGTTCTCTTTTTTTTTTTTATGGCCGGTGCGGGGCAGAGTGAAAAGGATCGTGACAGCGGGGCCGTGTGACAGCAGAGGGGGACAGTGTGAGAGGGGGACAGTGTGACAGCAGGACAGTGTGACAGCGGGGCCATGTGACAGTGGGGCAGTGTGACAGCAGAGGGGGGCAGTGTGACAGCAGGGCAGTGTGACAGCAGAGGGGGACAGTGTGACAGCGGGGCAGTGTGACAGCAGAGGGGGACAGTGTGACAGCGGGGCCGTGTGACGAGGGGGACAGTGTGACAGCGGGGCAGTGTGACAGCAGAGGGGGACAGTGTGACAGCGGGGTAGTGTGACAGCCGAGGGGGACAGTGTGACAGCGGGACAGTGTGACAGCGGGGTAGTGTGACAGCCGAGGGGGACAGTGTGACAGCGGGGCAGTGTGACAGCAGAGGGGGGCAGTGTGACAGCAGAGGGGGACAGTGTGACAGCGGGACAGTGTGACAGCGGGACAGTATGACAGCAGAGGGGGACAGTGTGGCAGCAGAGGGGGACAGTGTGGCAGCAGAGGGGGCAGCGTGATAGAGGGCAGCAGAGGGGGGCAGTGTGACAGAGGACTGCAGAGGGGGCAGCGTGAGAGAGGGCAGAGGAGGGGGACAGCGTGAGAGAGGGCAGAGGAGGGGACAGCGTGAGAGAGAGGGCAGAGGATGGGGACAGTGGGGCAGAGGAGGGGAACAGTGTGACAGAGCAGAGAAGGGAGACAGCGGGGCACAGGAGGGGGACTGTGTGACAGAGGGCAGAGGAGGGTGACAGAGGGCAGAGGGGGCAGCGTGAGAGAGGGCAGAGGAGGGGGGAGAGTGTGACAGAGCAAAGGAGGGGGGACAGCATGACAGAAGGTAGAGGAGGGGGCAGCATGCCTGGATGCAGAGGGGGCAGCATGCCTGGATGCAGAGGGGGCAGAGTGTCTGGATGCAGAGGAGCAAACAGGACTGCATATAAATTATTTTGGAGGGGTGCCTTGAAAAAATTTGGAGACTCTAAGGGTGCCTCGAACTGCAAAAGTTTGGGAACCACTGCTGTAATCCTTTCTTGTCTCACAAAAAGGAGCCAGAAAAAGCTTAAAAGTTAGGTCACTGAAGTGGACCAAAGAACATGGTGACTGTCAGCTTATTTTAGGCAAACTGTGTGAGCCTGTGCATTATTAGCGATACCCATAACCATGTAGCTTATAACTGTGTATGCTTTCATTACGATAGTTATGAAACACTTAGCGAAACTGTTGTCAAAATTGGAGTATGTTTACTACTTTAGTGATAGTGCTAGTGCACAATACGAGAACTGCAAAAACTTTTTTAACATGGCTTCCATAAGAATGACTTCAACATTCAAGGAGAATTAATTTTTTTTCCACATCTCATGGTAAGAGTCCATGTGATGGCATTGAAGGGACAGTTAAATGTCTAGTCACAAGCACCAGTCTGCAAGCAGTGGATTTCCCATCACATCTTGACGACACGTTTTGACCTGGGCATATGAAAATGTACATAATATAAAGTTTTTTTTACGTGTCAAAAAACTAAATACAAGACTGCAAAATCAAGCTGCATTTTCAGCTAGAAACAGAATACACGTTGTCAGGACCACGTTCTCATCACAGATTTCGGCCTATTGGTAATGATGAGCTACACATATATCGATTGTCGTCAGACGACGTAAAGACAGGAGGAACCAAAGTTAGAGTCACTATGACCGCAGTCACAAAAATTGTGGACAAAAGTGATCTGCTACCTGGAACATACATAGCAGTGTATGATAACATCTGGTAAGATTGGGTATATCATTCAATGTAATGAGGAAGAACAAGATGTGCTGATACACTTCATGAAATAAAACCAATCAACAAATGTGCTGTCCTGATCTTCAAGAGATTAGTGTTTTGTTCCTTTTATTCACGTCCTCTGTGTAACGGAAGTTCCTACTAGCCAAGGAAGTACTGTAAGGCAATATACACTTTCTGCTGACACTTTAAGGAAAATAACATACCGTTACAACAAGTTCCAAACAAGGGAAAAATAATGAGATTGTTGACTCAACTTCAGTTCTGGACTAAAGTTATGTTAACGGTTTTAAATTTCACGGTTTCTTGTGTTAATTATGTATGTGGCACAACAGTAATCGAACATCAACCTCATTATTTTTTTTTCTCCACTATGAAACAGGGTATGCTGCTTTTTTTTTTTTTTTGTGGTAGTAATGTATACCTTTTTTAAACCCCCCCCCCCCCCCCCCCAAAAAAAAAATGGGACCCCTAATGTCAATTTAACTTAACGTTGTTAATTCTGTACGAAAAACGTGCATTTTTGCCGTAACGCAAAACATGAGGCAGATAAAGTAATTTGGTTTGTAATTTTGGATTCGGGAGGAAGAAATTTTGTAGTGATTCCTTAATAAACACCCATGATACTTAAAATAAACTTGATAATGAAGCCGCGACTAGTAAATTATTTAATAAATTGAAAAATCAATATTTAATCAACTAATTGTCAGACAGTCGAGATATTTGGCAGAAACAGTTGTATTAACATCCTCTCCTAAAAAAATTTTTTAGAGGGAAATTTTCATTACGGTTGTGGTATAAATATCATTTTTTTCTTGATATTTTTCAATGACATATAAACTTTTTCCTGTGATTCTAAGACAACATTAATCTGTAACACCTTTGTTCCAACCTTGCACAAATTTCCTACCGTACCTGGAACACATTTTAAAAGTAGATAAATTCGAACACATATTATCCAAAAAAATAACATTTTCCTAATATCCAGATAAAACCTTTCTACCATCCTGACACTCCTGAATATATACCTGTAAACCAAGTAGAAGGATTCCACCAGGAACTTTCCCACCAGTCATCATTTTCAGAACCTAGATCATTATGGTTTATTCTGAACTTATCCTTTATTTGTGTGATATTTAACATATATTTATCTATCGCTTCCTCTGGATTGTCAGTTGTGTTCGTGATGTATGTGTAGCAGTGAACATCATAAACAGTTTCTAATGTGTGACTATCCACTACCTTGTGCAGATAAATAATCTAATGTTAACCTAGGTTGGATTTATTCAGTTTTATAAGCTTGAAGCTGTTTGGAAATATACCTGAAAATGTCATCATAAATTTCTGTAATATTGTCCAACAAATCAACTAATTGTTCATTTGCCACGATATTATTTAACTATCCAATATGTCCATGAGTGAAACCATTTTCAAAGCCTACTTTTAATTTAACTGAGTTTTCTGTTTTAAAAAAAATGGTTATTTTTAGCACCTATAGTTTTTATAGATCTCCTCCTTCTGTTTTATATTGTGAGTGATATTGTCAATCAGATCCTTATGTTCCATTACATTTGTACGAGGAATTAATTCACCAAAATAACATGCCTTCAGAATTTGAAGGTAGCCATTTATATGCTCGCCTTCCACATATGAAATACAAATTCTCAGGAACTGTATATGGTATACCAGACATTAAACTATGAGCTGCCTCATAGCCCAATTCACAAGTGGTCTGATTTACAGAATGTTTCGTCCACCTAGTTACATTTTCACTTAGTGTTACATTGATCAGTTCTTAATTAAATTTAGGTTGTTAAACTTTTGAGTCCTCAAATATTCTTTAATTGCTCCTAAATATATTTTTGATACATTATAATATACTCCTTTCTGCTGAATAGTAGGATTAGCAGTTTTATATTTTCATGTATCTATTATAATATTTATCAACTTTATATGCGGTGACATGGTAGTACTGTACTCTCCCTTAGTCTTGTTACCACATTTTTTTCTCACCTAATTTACTTTAATTTATGGGAAACGATATAAGACCAACATTTTGATGTCAACGCGGTACTTAAGTACAAACCCTACACTCGCTAGTATTACGTTTCTGTCACGAAGGAGAATGCTGTACCTGCAGGTATTGACACCGCTTCACTAGGAGGCGCGGAGTCTAACACGCCGCTGGTCTTCGCCAGGGACCCCCGCAAGGAAGTTTGGACTTCGCGGCGAATGACGTGCAGGTCGCGGCCCTCCCAGGGAGCTTCCTGCGAGGTGGCGAAGGTATCGTGGTTGTACAAGCTGGAGTAAGGAACCGAGCGGGCAGATGAAGTACAAAATCGGAAGGCAGAGAATGGTCAACAAGCCGAGGGTCAATCCGGAGAGAATTATGCAGAGCCAAGGAAGAATCCAAAGGAGGGTCAGGAGGAGCCGGGTCGGTACACAGGGAAGCAATTGGAATAATATATATAACGCTGGAGGCTAGATTAATGATAAACTAGTTGCTCTGGCACCATAATGGTGTCAGCGCCCCAGAGCCCGGAAGACGCGCAGCGCGCCCCAGTGCCGTCGCAACGGACGCGAATGCGCGCGGAAAGGACCGGAAGGAGCGTCTCCGTTGCCTGGCAACGGAGTGCTCCGTGGGAGTAAGACATCCGTCCCCGGCCAGCGGGGATGCATGGGGACGGTGTCTGACAGTACCCCCCCTTTTTATAGAGGGCCACAGGACAACCGTTGTTTCTTCAAGAAGGCAGACAATAATCGTGGGGTATGTAAATCCTCTTTAAAAACCCAAGACCTCTCCTCAGGTCCAAAACCCTTCCAATACACAAGGTATTGCAAGCATCCTCGAATTTTGTGTTCAGCAAGGATTTGACTAACCTCATATTCATCAGCCATAGTGGTAGGAATGTCTCGCGGAATGGGGATGACATGAGAAAATTTGTTGATTATCAGAGGTTTGAGGAGCGAGATATGAAAAGTGTTATGGATCTTCAGAGCAGGAGGGAGTTGGAGTCTAAAGGTAACTGGATTAATTACTTGAATCACCGGGAAAGGACCAATGAAACGAGGTGCCAATTTCATAGAGTGGACCCGTAATCTAAGATCCTGCGTGGACAACCAATCCTTGTCCCCAACCTGGAGGAGCGGCACTAATCTACGATGGTGGTCAGCAGAAGATTTGTAGTGATGTCCAGACTTTAGGAGGTTCTGCTTAGTGGAAGTCCATATTTTAGCCATATCTCGAGTCATGGTATTGGCGGCAGGAACCGTGGGAGACAGGGAGGAGAACGTGGGGAGAATAAGATGGGTACCAAAAACGATGAAGGGGGAATAACCAGAAGAAGGTGAACGATTGTTGTGGGCAAATTCGGCCCAAGGCAGCAGAAGACTCCAATTGGACTGGTTGTCAGATGAGAAGCAGCGGAGAAATAATTCCAAGTCCTGATTCGCCCGTTCCGTCTGCCCGTTGGTTTGTGGGTGATAGCCAGAGGAAAATATAAGAGAAATGCCTAAATCCTTGCAAAAGGCCCTCCAAAAGCAAGATATGAACTGGACTCCATGGTCAGAGATTATTTCCTGAGGACACCCGTGGAGGCAAAAGATTTCCTTGATGAAAACTTGTGCCAATTTGGAGGCAGACGGAAGACCCTTTAGTGGAACAAAATGGGCCATCTTAGAAAATCTCCACTGTTACCCAAATGGTGTTGAAACCACAGCTGGAAGGCAAATCGGTGATGAAGTCCATAGAGATGCTGGACCAAGGGTGATCAGGAATGGGAAGTGGTTGCAACAGTCCCGCGGGGAGTTGCCTGGGAACCTTGTTTTGGGTACAAGAGTTACAAAGTCCCGGACATCCGTACGAATCGTTGGCCACCAATAGTGACGGAATAATAGTGAGAGGGTCTTCTCGGAAACGGCATGTCCTGCAAATCTTGAGACATGTGCCCAACGAAGCGCCTTCAGATGTAGATGAGATTCTAGAAAAGAACAACCCACAGGAGGAGTACGAATGACAGCAACAATGCAGGAAGGTTCAATGACCGGTGGAGGCTCAGCAATGGGTGGAACATCGGAGATAACGAAAGAACGGGAGAGAGCATCAGCCTTGGAATTCAGAGTACCAGCACGGTAGGTGAGTTTTAGATCGAACCGAGCAAAAAACGAAGACCACCTGACTTGTCGGGGATTCAAACACCGGGCATCTCGCAGATAGATGAGGTTTTTATGATCGGTGAAGACGGTGACCGGATACTAGGCACCCTCTAGAAGATGACGCCACTCCTCAAGTGCCGACTTAACTGCAAGTATCTCCTTGTCGCCAATGCCGTAGTTAGCCTCGGAGGAAGAGACTCTCGTAGAAAAGAAGCCACAGGGAAGGAGTGTACCAGATCTGGATTCCTGTGATAATACTGCCCCAACACCAACAGAGGAAGCATCTACTTCTACTAGGAAGAGTTTGTTTTGATCTGGCTGAGCACGTACGGAAGCGGATGCAAAAGCCTTCTTGAGTACTTCAAAAGTGGAAATGGTCTCTGGAGATCACTTCTGGGGGTCAACAGATTTTCTAGTAAGGGCAGTGATAGGAGCAATGATGGCGGAAAACTGCGGAATAAACTGCCGGTAATAATTGGCGAAGCCAATAAATCTCTGAATAGCTTTCAGGCCCATCGGTCTTGGCCACTTAAGAATGGCAGATAACTTCACTGGATCCATCTGGAGACCGGTTACCGACACAATATAGCCCAGAAAAGAAATCTGTGGAACCTCGAAGACACACTTCTCGAGTTTACAATATAACTTATTGGAACGTAAGCGAGATAAGACTTCTTTCACATGAAGACGATGGGATGGTAAGTCAGGAGAGAAGATTAAAATGTCGTCCAGGTAGGCAACCACAGAAATGTAGAGAAGGTCTTGAAAAATGTCATTGATAAACGACTGGAAAACAGCAGGCGCGTTGCAATGGCCGAAGGGCATAACTAAGCACTCAAAGTGCTTTTTCTCTAGTACAGATAGCAGTCTTCCACTCGTCTCCTGGGCGTATGCGGATGAGGTTATACGCCCCTCGTAGATCCAACTTAGTGAAGATCTTTGACCCAGCGATCCTATCAAAAAGCTCGAATATAAGTGGTATGGGGTACCTGTTCTTGACGGTGATGGCATTCAATCGCCGGTAATCAATACAAGGCCGTAAAGTGCCATCCTTCTTTTTAACAAAGAAAAATCCCGCGCCAGCGGGTGGGTAGATTTCCTGATGAAGCCTCGCTGGAGATTTTCAGTGATTATATGTAGACATTGCTGAATTCTCAGGGAGAGACAATGGATAAATTCTGCCTTTGGGAAGCGGTTTGTCCGGTAGTAACTCAATAGCGCAATCCCAGGGGCGGTGAGGAGGAAGAGATTCAGCAGCGGTTTTGCAAAACATCCTGAAAGGAGATGTAGGGAGATGGCAAGTCAACTGGCGGAGAAGTCAGATGACACTGAAGAGAAGATTGTCCAGGTTTAACGCTGGAGAGACACGACTTGAAGCATTGGGGACCCAATGAGATAACCATCGCATGATTCCAATCAAATTGGGGAGAGTGAAGCTTAAGCCAAGGCAGTCCTAAAATAACAGAATTCACAGAACGAGTAAGAACCAAGAACTTGATAACTTCAGAGTGTAATACCCCTACCGTCAGCCGAAGAGGAGCGCAGATGTGCGAAACGGAACCATTGGATATTCGATTCCCGTCCACTGCGGTGAGGAACAACGACTGAGGCAATTTTCGAGAGGACAATTGGAGTTGCGATGCCAGAGTGGCAGAGATGAATTTTCCGGCGGAGCCGGAGTCCACAAAGGCTGCGGTCTCAAAGGGGCCGACCGGAATATCCAGGGAGATAGGCATGAGGCAATCAGTGCCGGAATTAGAATAGGGAGTAGCAACCCCAACTCCTAGGTCGGCCTCCATGCCACCGACTAAGAGGGGGCGTATCCCGGTCTCTTGGAGCAAGAAGAAATAACATGGCCGGGTTCCCCGCAGTATAAAAAGAGATTCTGCTTGAAACGTCGCTGACGTTCTTCAGTAGATAACCGGGAACGTCCAATCTGCATGGGTTCCTCCGAAGGTGCAGGGTTCTGAAATAGCTGAGCAAGGCGTGGTGAGATCCGTCTGGTAGCCGAGCGTTCCTGAGTCCGCTCCCTAAAACGCACATCAATGCAATTGCATAAAGAAATTAGGGAGTCCAGATCAGCAGGCAGTTCACGTGAAACTAACTCGTCTTTGCCGCGGTCTGCAAGGCCTTGCCAGAATGTTGCCACTAAGGCTTCATTATTCCACCTGAGTTCGGACGATAGTGTCCGAAATTGGATTGCGTACTGGCCGACTGTCAGAGATCACTGGCGAAGGTTTAACAGACTGGATGCAGCAGAAGACACCCGGCCGGGTTCGTCAAACACTCTCCGAAAAGCTTCAATAAGGGTAGATACATCAGACTAGAGGGGATCATTCCGTTCCCACAGGGGGGAAGCCCAGGCAAGGGCTTGTCCAGATAGGAGAGATATAATAAAGGCCACCTTTATCCGCTCAGAGGAAGAGGATGCAGGGTTACACTCGAAGTGGATTAGACACTGATTTAGGAATCCTCTGCATCTCTTGGGTTCTCCGTCAAACTTGTCCGGCGGGGAAAGCTTTAAGGAAGCAGTAGAAGCCACAACAGAAGAGGATGAGACAGCCACGGACCCAGAGGTCGTCACAGGAACGGCTTGAGCAGAGGTCACAGAAGCCTGGAGAGATTCGAGACGAGCAGCGACACCCTGGATGCACAGGAGCAACTGCGCCTGTTCGGACTCCTGCTTTTCGACTCTGTGGGCAAGGTGGAGAAGAAGGTCCCTGGCAGATGGTTCACTGGGTGTTTCAGTCGACATGGCCAGAGCAAACTGTCACGAAGGAGAATGCTGTACCTGCAGGTATTGGCACCGCTTCACTAGGAGGCGCGGAGTCTAACACGCCGCCGGTCTTTGCCAGGGACCTCCGCAAGGAAGTTTGGACTTCGCGGCGAATGACGTGCAGGTCGCGGCCCTCCCAGGGAGCTTCCTGCGAGGTGGCAAAGGTATCGTGGTTGTACAAGCTGGAGTCAGGAACCGAGCGGGCAGATGAAGTACAAAATCGGAAGGCAGAGAATGGTCAACAAGCCGAGGGTCAATCCGGAGAGAATTATGCAGAGCCAAGGAAGAATCCAAAGGAGGCTCAGGAGGAGCCGGGTCGGTACACAGGGAAGCAATAGGAATAATATATATAACTATATATAACGCTGGAGGCTAGATTAATAATAAACTAGTTGCTCTAGCACCATAATGGTGTCAGAGCCATCCTTATATAGAGAGAGCGAGGTTCTCATTGGTGGCCAGAGGGCGGCGGTCAGACGCACCGACCGTTAGTCGCGCATCCCGTTGCCGTGGACGCGCCTGTGCGCGGTAAGGACTGGAAGTAGCGTCTCCGCTGCCTGGCAACGGAACGCTCAGTGGGAGTAAGACGTCCGTCCCTGGCCAGTGGGGATGCATGGGGACGGCGTCTGACAGTTTCTTTCCTATCAAATGATGAAATGCATCTATAGGATGTTGATCATGGAAGTAATTAGGATTATCAAAATACTATTGTGCACATTGTTTCCTTAAATGACGCTTACAGTATATACAAATACATACTTGAATTGGAGGTACATTTTTGCAATGCTCCGGTGATGTAATTTCTCTTTTACATCACTTTTCCAAGGTGGTAACATTGTTCAGTTGTCCATTTACTGGACTGTACATATACAGTTCAAGAAAAAGACCAATTGAAAATGTCATTAGTGTTAAAATAAATAGCAATGACCACAATTTCAAATTTGGTTTAGGACCTATTAACTCTGAATACCAGTTTCTTTCCATCTCTTGTCTTTTCCTCTAAACAAGACTTACATCCCCTGACTTCATCAGGAACCTAGTGTCTTGCCTTTGCAAGGGCTCAGATATTATTATGTTCTCAGAAATGTCGTACTTGTAGAGTAATAAAGGTGATAATTATCCTCTTACTTGATCACTTTTTAAAATGTGAAACATGTATCCAAGTGCTCTTTTCCTTGACTTTTATCGCAGTTGGCGTTGTCAATGACACAAGATATAGATCTTCCCACCAATCAGTCAGCGAACCAGATCTCAAGAAACTTCTTATCATCACTGAATCTCCAGGATGCAGATTATGACAGGACTGTCAATTGAAATTGTTTGTGTGCCTATCACAGCAGCTTGAATCTGTCTCAACTGTTTAGTATAAACGATAAACTGTAGTTAACAGTCACATAATTAACTTGGCTTTGACTGGTATTGCAATTCAGAGTCAAATTAGGAATTTTTCCAAACAGAATTTTATATGGTGACAAGTTGTGAGGCCCACGAGGGGTTAATCTGATAGCATGTAAAACTATCGGTAATGCGTCAGGCCATTGCATTCTTGTTTCCTTAAATATTTTAGACAGTTTATTTTTAATAATTCCATTGTATCTTTCAACTTTCCCTCTACTTTGCAGATGATAAGGTGTATGCAGTTGTTCTTTTATACCTAGCAATTCACACATTAATTTAAAAACAAGTTGTCAGGATTCAAACCCAGGGCTTCTGCCTCCGTGGACTGCTGCTCTGCTGACTGAGCTATTCTGGCTGCTGGACAGTTCCTTGTCTTTATTCAGTGTTCTAGATCAGTTCCAGTGATCTTCCGATCTTCAAGCTTGCCTTAGCTCCACCCCTTGACTTCCTATAAAAGCCTGGCCAGTTCCTGTCTCCAGTGCCTGATTATTGTGCTCTGTGCCTGTGATCTAGCGCCTGCTTCTGTTGCTTTTCCTGTATACCTGCATATACTACACGAGTACCGACCTCGGCTTGCCCTCCACTACGCTTCTGCCTCAACCTTTGGACCGCTATATCTCTATGTGTACCGAATCCGGCTTGTTTAACCTTTCTTCCATCTCATCTCTGTTAGCCAGCCTTCCTCCCTGCCACTGGGCTCCTATCCAGTCTCCGGACCGTGACTCAAGTCCAGTAAAATGAGGACCACTATCAGAAGAAATTACCTGTGGTATGCCATATCTACATACAAATTCTTGTACAATCTTTTTAGCTGTAACATTTGCAGTGGCTCTCACAACTGCATAACCTTCAATCCAACCAGAAAATTTATCAATGCACACTAATACATATTCTAACATCCTACACTTACAAAGTTGGATGAAATCAATTTGAATTATTTGAAACGGGCCGTCAGATGGTGGCAGGTGATTCTGAATTGTTTTTACTGCCCTCCCTGCATTACTCTGTATGCAGATAATACATGAATCTCGGTACCTGGCAGCTATGGCTGAAAATCCAGGTGCATACCAATGCATTTGGACTATATTCTGCATAGCAGTCTTATCTGCATGGGTCAATCCATGACTTATTTGTGCCAATGCTGGAAAGAGTGCTTTGGGAGATACAGGCTTACCAGACTTCCCAAGCCAAAGTCCATCTTTATCAATTTGGCATCCTACTATTTCCCATCTGGCCCTCTCCTGTGAAGCACAAACTTTTTGCACCTCAATTAGTTCAGTTTGATCAGCAATTACAAAATTTAGTATTTCAGTACTCTCAACAATCTGTGCAATGTCTGTTTGTGCTGCTTTCTTAGCAGCTAAGTCAGCTCTATTATTTCCTTTTGTTACTTCATCATGTCCTGTCATATGCGCTTGGCATTTAATAACTGCTACCTGTTTTGGTAACTGAATAGCATGCAGTAATTCATTTACAATTTCATTATGAGCAACAGCTGTACGAAATTTCTTTGTCACCATATTTCAGCATAATCATGAAAAACGCCAAGCCCATATTTACTACCTGTAAATATTTACGTTTTTTCCCTCTACCAATTGACAAACTTTAATTAATGCTTTTAATTTGTCAATCATATTATCATCTACTATTGCAAATCCTGACTGTGATGTTCCTGTATCATTTTTCCTGTGGCAACTCTCCTCTACATTGAAAATGAAATCAGGATTCTGCTGTGTTTTTTTTTTTTTTTTTTTTTTAACTCTTTATTTGTTACCAGAGGAAACAGCATAGAAAAGAGCCAACAACAAGTAAAAACCAACTGTGTTAAGACAACAAGATGTCTCCTCTTATTTTAAAGTTTTATAGTAGAATGGAGGGGTAGGAAAGGGACAGGAAACAAAATGGGTTAAGGAGGGGGAACGGGGTGGAGGGTTGGGAAGGACAGGCACGTATATCACCATACCTATTATGAAGGAGGTTGTAAGCAACATATTTACAGAATAACAACCTATAAAATAAATAAGAAAATAAAGTAGACGACAAGATATATGGATCTCTTACCCATGGCGCACGGCGACCAACCTGGAGGATCCGGAGACGGCCCAGAATCTATGTACCATTACCGTCCCATCTCTCAGCTCCCTTGCCCCTCCAAGCTTCTAGAGAGACTTGTCTACACTCGCCTCACACGCTTTCTTTCCGCAAACAACCTGTTGGATCCTCTTCAGTCTGGCTTTCGCTCTCAACACTCCACAGAGACTGCGCTGACCAAGGTTGTCAATGATCTGATCACTGCTAAAACTGAACTCCTCCATTACTCTCTCCTAATTCTCCTGGATCTCTCGGCTGCATTTGACACTGTTGACCACTCTCTTCTCATACAAACGCTGCAATCCCTAGGTCTTCAAGACACTGTTCTATCCTGGTTCTCATCCTACCTCTCTAATCGCTCTTTCACTGTTAATTTCTCTGGAGCCACCTCTGCTCCGCTTCCCCTATCAGTTGGAGCACCACAAGGCTCAGTGCTAGGTCCTCTGCTGTTCTCTATCTATACCACTTCTCTTTGAAATCTAATAAGTTCCTTTTGGCTTTCAGTATCCTCTCTATGCAGATGATACTCAAATCTATCTATCCTCTCCTGATCTCTCGACATCTGTGTTGTCCCGTGTAACTGACTGTCTTTCTGCCATATCATCTTTGATGTCCTCTCGCCAACTCAAACTTAATCTTTCTAAAACAGAGTTAATAATATTCCCACCCACCAACAAGAGCATACCTGACATTTCTATCTCTGTTGATAACATGACCATAAATCCCACCCCACAAGCTCGCTGCCTAGGTGTAATCCTTGATTCACACCTATCCTTTGTTCCCCACATTGACTCTATATCTAAATCATGTTACATACATCTAAAGAACATTTCCAGAATCCGCACATATCTCACGCAAGACACTGCTAAAACCTTAATACATGCACTTATCATCTCCCGCATTGACTATTGCAATTCCCTCCTTACTGGTCTTCCCAAAAACAGACTCAAACCCCTACAATCTATTTTGCACACTGCGGCAAGACTGATTTTCCTGGCAAATCGCTATTCCTCTGTTGAATCACTCTGTATGTCTCTACACTGGCTGCCTGTCTTCTACCGAATCCAATATAAAATACTTTTACTAACCTACAAGGCCATCAACAAAGCTGCACCAACATACATCTCCTCTCTTGTCTCAAAATATCTCCCAACTCTGCAACTACGTTCTGCAAAAGATCTGCGTCTCTCATCCACCCTCATTACATCCTCCCATTTCCGGTTACAGGACTTTTTTCGGGCTGCACCCACTCTATGGAATTCTCTCCCTCGCACAATAAGTCTCTCCTCTGGTCTACAAACTTTCAAGCGTTCTCTGAAAACCTACCTATTCAAACAAGCTTATAATTTTCCTCAACCACCCTCTTAACCTCACTACCTTTAGCCTGTTACCGCCTGTTACACAATTTCACACAAGACAACTACCCCCTGACCAACATTGTTGTGTGACAGGATCATTTAGCTTATGAGTCACTTTTACCTTTGCAGTCTGGCTGGGCCAAGATGCAAAATGTATACTTAACCTCATGTGTCAATCTCCCATTGTCCCATAGATTGTAAGCTTGCGAGCAGGGCCTTCTCATCTCTCTGTCTGTTTTACCCAGTTTGTTTATTAGTTTACTATGTTTGTCCCCAATTGTAAAGCTCTTCGGAATATGTTGGCGCTATATAAATAAATGATGATGAAGGACCATGTTCTAATAAGGCATTATACGGGGACAGGTCCACCATATATGAAGCATCGTGCCTCTGGCCACATTCCCGCCAACAGCTCGAAGTAGCAGTGGGAAACAATCTAGACAACCTATCTGGGTATAGTAGCACCTATAGTACAGCTTGTATGCAGTTTCTTTAATAAGTGTGAATATTGAGCTCTTGGCAATCCCCTCTCTGACCTCCTCCCAACAAGACTCATACGGAGGGGGTCCCAGGTCCCTCTCCCATTCACGTTCATGGCGTCCTGGAGTGTCTATGTTTTTTTTTTTTAAACCTGGTCGTGATGCATTATTTTGCTTCATGTACACAACACAATCATGTGGCTCATGAGCAAAATTTGTAAAATTCTGACTTTCACTCTTATTGGTATTCTCTTCATCTGATTCGCTTAATGCCAAATCATTATCATCTTATCCAAATATACCTCCCTCTCTCTGAACCTTGCAAGATTCAATATCAGAAGCTATAATCAACAGGGTTGCAGGGTTTAAAACATTGCATCTGACAAGTGTAATATTTGGAGCCATAAGAAGAATCAATTCCCATTTTGTTAGTCTGGCATTTGTAACACATCTAATCATATGGCAATTTAAAAGTGCATCTACTACATGTGGGACTTGTACTGTAAATGGATTTCCCAAAACTATATCTATAAACTATATCAGCACATTTATCTACTAACAAAGCTGCGGCTGCAACAGATTTTAAGCAATTTGGAAGCCCTCTAGCCACTGGATCAAGTTGTTTACTGTAATATGTAGCAGGTCTGGGGGTATTTCCATGGGGCTGTGTTAAAATACCAGCAGCATGACCTGAATGTTCATGACAAAACAAAGTGATTGATAACTCATAATTTGGTATACCCAACGCAGGGGCCATCAAGAGTTCTTGTTTAAACTGTTCAAAACAACTTCAGTGTCCTATGTATAGGACCTTTGGATTGCACAACTGCATTTTATCCTTTGACACTTTATGTCCTGAATATGCCAAATAAGTTAACAACTCGCTAGTGTCTGAAAGTGATGCTTTAAAAGAATTGAAGCATAACAACAAATCATCTACGTATTGGATGAGTGTGCTCCCTTGTTAAAAACTCAAATTCTTTCAATCAGCTACTTGGCTAAATATAGTACCACTATTTACAAAACCCTGGGGAGCCCTAGTCCAGGTGTACAAATATTGACTATCCTTGTGTTTATGAATAGAAAAATAAGCAGAACATAAATCAGTGTTAGGTCTGTCTGATCATGTGACCTGAGAGGCGGGGAATTCAAACTTCCCCGCTATTTAGTCTTAACTCTGACACTCCTGTGTCAGAGCAACAAGTGTCCTTGTTGTCTGGCTGCTCCTGATCCCTGTGCTTTCTCTGTGCACTTCTCCCTGTGAAAACTGGCAGACTTTCTGTGTACCGACCCGGCTTGTCTATTTAACCCTGCATCTGCTGAATCCCTGGCAACATGCACTGGCTGACCTTCTGTGTACCGAACCGGCTACAGTTCCTAACTCCTATCGTTATTGTCTCCTCGTGCCTCTCTGCTAGACAGCAAGGTACGTCTGGCTTTCTGCTTCTTACAGTTAAGCTGTTTAATATCCAGCTAGACGAGGCCTTTTACTGTGTTCCCAGAACCGTTCACCTTAATACTATCTCTCTACCACGCCGGTGGGCTAACCTAGGGGCCGTGGCCTGCGGGCCTCCGGCAGCTAAATCCATCCCGCCTTTGGAGAAGACTGGGGGGTCCGTTAGACTCTGCTTCCTGGGAAGGCCAGTGCCAATTCCCTGTTGGTAGTTGTCTCCAGTGAGACGTCTCAATCAATGATTGAGAAAATCTGGGCTTTTGGTGGTATTTGCATAAAAATCGTTACAGGATCGGGAACAGCTGGATGTAAGGGTTCAACTATAACATTAATAGCCCGTAGATCTTGAACTAGCCAATAGCATCGGCCACCTTTTTTTTTGTTTTATAGGGTAGATGGGCAAGTTACATGGACTTTGGGTTTTAAACTCCTTGCTGTAATAATGATTGTATGACAGGGAAATTACCTTGCTCAGCTTCTGGCCTTACAGGATACTGAGGCAATGAGGGAAGTCTTACATTTGGTTTTAATTTAACAGAAATTGGGCTAACTTTCATTTTCCCAGTTTCGTTTGCTTCAGTAGTTCACAACTGACTAGGTATTCTTTCTAATATGTCATCTACCCTTTTGTTTAGCTCTGCTTGGTAGCACCATAGGGGCTGAATTTTATGTGTCTCATGATATCTTGTACTATCATTCATGTCAAGAGCTAGCTGCATGTCGTGTCTCTTTTTCTCATTAATGTCTAGAAACACTCCATCAGGAGCACAAAATATTGAACATCCTAATTTACACAACAAATCTCTACCCAATAAATTAGAGGGAGCATTTGTTGCCAATAAAAAGTGTTTATCTGTGATAGGACCTAACGTGACTGTAACTGGCTGTGTCTTTTAAATAAATTACTTGTCCAGCTACTCCCACTGCATTAAGAATTTTGCTAGTAGTTGGTTATACAACCTCATTTTTTAATACTGATCTTGCAGCTCCTGTATCAATCAAATATTCATGCTTTTTACCATTAATTGTCATCTTTACAGTGGGGTTCTTTACACCTGTTCTCAATATTGGACATTTGGAGCTGAAGCTGGAGCTGCAGGAGAAGTTCTTATTTGATCTGGCCTCACCCTATCCCTTTGTTTCCTAGGTTTCCTGCAATATTTAGCAAAATGCCCCATCTCCTGTCAATTATAAGGAATCACTTGTGATCTGTTACTTCTGTTAGGGTTTACATTTCCCCTCGTTTTGAGTCAAACACCCTGTATGGTTGCTTTTGCAGCTTCCATTTGCAAATTCATCAATTTTGTTTCTGCTTGTGCTCTTTTAATGACCATATTATCTTCATGATGTGCAGTGACTGTGGCTAACCCATCAATGTTTATTGAAGCCCACAAGGGGTTGTGTATCTGAATCCTAGTCTTCAAATTTTGCTTTAACCCCTTAACAAAAGCACTAGTTAATATTCTTTTAAAATCACCCTTATCAAACACATTAGAAAAGCCTGAATAATAAACAAATTCTTTTCTGAATCTAGCATTGTATTTTCTAACTCCTGCAGTTGCACCCTGTTTAATCATAAAATCTTTGGTCCAGTCCACTCTCAGGGGAACATTTCTTTAAACTTTGCCATTGCAAATTCCCATTGTATATCAATATGGGCTCTTGTATCATTTTTAGGGGCTTGACAATTAGCCTTCTTCCACTTACACTAAATATATAAAGTAGTAAGTGAGGTTGACAGCATGAAACAATTGCAGTATATCTGAAAATGTGGGACTATGTGTTTGGTACGATCTTTGCAATTTAATCATTACCTCTGCAGGTTTAGTTCTATAATATTTACATTCAGTAACACTTAAATTCAATTTGGTTCTTGTCCATGGGACATGTGCTACCCTCTGTGCACCTTGATCTGTAGTTATAATTCTTAAAGGGAACATGTGGTCATCAGGGGATTTTTCATGGCGTCTTGGAGCACTTGTAATGTTACTTGCAGATAAATTTGCATAACCTTTACCCATAAGGGTTTTTTTTTTTTGTCACTTTAACTTTACAATACGGAGACTAGTCCATTCCATCCTTGTACCTAGGCCCAAAAGCAAATATTTCTTAAATCAAGGCAGGAGACACTGAGTCGGAGATTTCCAGCCTATGGGGGGACTGGGATGGGGCCCCACCTTCGTCTGTGACGTAATTATGCCAGCTACGCCATTTCACTAATGGGGAAGTAGCTGCCGTAGAATACGGAACTCCTAGGGTCTCCATCTCAAAGCTGAAGTTCACTTTAGATATCACCTTAGCCAAAGACGGGGGAGACAGTTGTTTCCAGGCCTGAGCTATAGCAGCTCTGGTTGCAATGAGCACTTGGCCCATCACGTACCTGTCCCAGGAGGGAATGGAGGGGGGATAATGATGTAACAAAGCAAGCTCTGGGGAAGGAGATGTAGGATATCTAAAAACCTTTACCAACAACTGGAAAACCTCTAACCACAGGGGTTGTAGGACTGGGCATGCCCAAAAGATATGGAATATATCCCCTCTCTCAGTGCAATTACGCCAACATGTCGGGGGTACTGAGGGCCAAATTTTGTGCAGTTTCTCAGGGGTCACGTACAATCTATTCAGAAGTTTCACCAACATTTCAGTATGATTAAGGCATTTAGACATTGTGAAAGAGTTTCTAAAAATATGTTCCCATTCCTCCTCCGTGAATACTACCTGGAGATCTACCTCCCATTGGAGTTGAATTTTTGATTTGGTGATAACGACTTGCGAAGTTAAAATATTATACCAGGTAGTTATGCTAGCTTTGTTGTAACTCTTTGTCAAGTTTACCTGATATATAGCCGGGGGGGGGAACCTATGACTATACCTCTGAATGAGGGCTCTGACAGCCAGTGTCTAAGCTGAAGAAATTTATAAAAGTCGCTCTTCGGCAAATGATATTGTTCACTCAACTGAGAAAAGGAGGAGAGTGTACCTGAATTAAACAATTGGCCTAAAGTCGGAATCCCCCTAGATACCCATCCCGACAGGTTTAAGTCAGGAATCTGTTTTGATGCTGCTTGTATTGAGACATTTTCCGTGGGTCGAGCAAAACCCTCAGGGCCTTCACACAATCGGTCCCAGACTATCAAGGCGTCCCTGGTGAGAGCGGGCAGGTTATGGGCTTGCGGTCTCCATTCCCGAGGAGCCCAAACTAGATCAACTAAAGGAAAATCAGGATTACGAGCCTTTTCCAGGCCCACCCATGGCTTCCCACACCCTGGGAGGAACCAATCACGCATCTGAGAGAGTAAACAAGCATCATGGTATTTTCCCAGGTCGGGGAGGGCCAACCCCCCCTGTGCTTTCCTCCTAACCATACGCTGCAAGGCCATCCGAGGCGGCCTAGCCTTCCACACATATGTCCTCATAACCTTGACTAGTTTATTTAACAGGCGCTGTGGGAGATGGAATGGGAGCATCCGGAACAAGTACATCATCTTTGGGAGGAGCATCATTTTGAATGCCGATATTCTCCCCAGCCAAGAGACCTCATAGCACATCCATGAAGTAGTTAAGGACTGGAGTTGGTCAAGTAATAAGGAGAAATTCTTATCTATCAAACTATCAAGATGTGGGGTAACCTGAATACCTAAGTACGAAATTTCTGTGGATTTCCATATATAGGGATATTTGTCTTTCAACTTCTGTAATCTCTCCTGCGGAATGTTAATGGGAAGAGCCTCCGTTTTGGAAGTATTCAATTTATACAGAGAGGCTGCGCTAAATTGGGCTAGAAGTGTATGGATGGCAGGTAGCGAGGTCTCCGGGTTGGCAACGAATAATAGGACATCATCTGCAAATAAGCATAACTTGTGGGCTTCTTCTTCCACAACCACTCCCACACACTCCTGATCAATTCTCACTTTAGCGGCCAGTGGTTCAATAGCCATGAGGTACATGAGAGGAGACAAAGGGCAACCTTGACGGGTGCCATTAGAGATTGGAAAATTATCGGACAAAAACCCATTGCTAAATACTCGCGCCGATGGTTTGACATACAGCGCCAGGATAGAACTCAGGATCTCCCCGGCCAGCCCCATACGCTCCAAAACCTTTGTCATATACATCCAGTGGAGTCTGTCGAACGCTTTTTCAGCGTCCAATGAAAGCAAGAGCAGTGCATCCCCCTTCAAGTGGGTCTGCTCTATAATGTGAAAAATACGCCTTGAGTTGTCTGGGGCTTGTCTGCCGCTGACAAACCCCACCTGGTCTGGATGGATCAAAATGGGGATAACCGGGGAGAGCCTGTTAGCGATGAGTTTCGCAAAGATCTTAATGTCCGAATTCAGTAGGGCTATAGGCCTATAATTTTTACAATCTGTAGGGTCCTTACCCGGCTTGGGAATTACAATTATATGGGATTCCAGCATTTCAGGAGGAAATTTCCCTACTGCTGTACCTGCATTAAATAGTTGCTCCAAAATGGGCACTAAATCTTCATGGAAGGTGGTAAAAAAGTTATTAGTGTAACCATCTGGTCCGGGCGCCTTATCTTTGGGGAGATACTTGATTGCCTGTCTAATTTCCTCCTGGGACCACGGAACATTGAGCTTTTTCCGTATCGATGGGTCTATAGAAGGGAGTGGGAGACCTTCCAAAAAGGAGGATATATCATATTCAGATGGGTGGTGTGTAGCGGGGTCTAATTGGAGGTTATATAAATTTGAATAAAATGAAGCGAAAGTATTTGCTATATCACGAGGGTTAGAGCATTTAGACCCTGTAGAGTTTACAATGCTTTTAATTCTGTTACGGGCCTGGAGGCCCCTCAATTTTCTTGCTAATAACCTTCCCGCTCTATTACCTGCCACATAGAATTTTTGGCGTAGTCTAGACAATGCTAATGAAGTGCGGGTCAGGAGTAACTTATGCAGTTCAGATTTAACATGGGAGATCTCTGCACCAATAGATCTAGAAGGATGTTGTTTATGTTGTGTTTCTAGGAGTTTAAGCTTGGTTTCTAGCTCTGACTGTCTATGAAAATTTGCTTTCCGCATTCTAGCTGCCACCTGAATAGCTGCACCTCTCACTACAGCTTTGAGGGCACACCAGTAAGTAAAGATAGAGATCTCTTTGGGGTCGTTTGTTTGCATGAATGATAAAAGAGCCTCTTTAATTTCTAACTTGGCTTCTAGAGAAGAAAGTAGGTGGGCTGCCAAACGCCAGGGCCGTAGGGGAGGGGGCTGTCCCGAGGGTTTCCAAGACCATACCACTGGTGCATGGTCTGACCAAGAGATAGGGAGAATCTGCACCTTACGTGTATTCTGCAATGACCATTTATCTGATAGAATGAGATCAATTCGTGAGTACGTGTTGTGTACTGAGGAATAGTATGTGTAGTCACGAACATTAGGATTAGCTACCCTCCAAACATCATACAGACCATGTTCTGCCAGGAGTCTCCCAAACACTAATGACGGGTTCCCCGGGGTTGGGGAATTTATTGGTCCAGAAGGGAGCGATCTATCAAGCCTAGGATCTATGACTAGATTGTAATCTCCCAAAATTATCACGCTACCCCGTTTAATCTTATCTATTAGTGCAAAAGTCGACTTCAGGAATGGGACTTGTCTCGAATTCGGGGCATATAGGGATACTAGGGTGACCCATTTACCCTCTAGTTGACCAACAATTATCAAAAATCTGCCACTCTTGTCTTCAACCTTTGAGGATAATGTAAAAGTGCATTTGGAGCTGACTAAAAGAGCTACTCCACATTGTTTATGAGGCCCATTAGCGGTGAAACATGTGGGATAATGGTGATTCCTAAAGACTGGGGTGGCCCTAGCTGCGAAATGAGTTTCCTGAAGACCTACTATATCCGCTTTATGTTTATAGAAAGAGAAAAAAGCTAATCTACGTTTGTTTGGAGAATTTAATCCCCTGACATTTAAAGATAAAAACTTAACCATTATCAATGGTGATATGTACTGAGGGATATGGGTGACCTACTAGAGTCGAGATACTTCTAGGGAGTTTCAATGCCAACCAAAAGGCGAGGAGAGTGAAACATGGGATGTTGTGTTCCGCTAGGAAAGGAAGGGAAAGGTGACAAAGGGGAAAAGGGAAAGGGGTAAGAACCCCCCAACAGGATGGGGAAACGAAAATAACCCTATACATAGGGTCAAAGCATTTGCCGGAAGGACAGGGCACCGACAAAATACTTAACTTGGGGCACATGGCACGGGCCACAATGCGCCACCACCCGCATACAAAGACAGACATAACTGAACATATGAAAAACCATACCAATTACCCGAATGAAGTGAGAGATCTTAGGTTTATACCCTCCAAAAGCTCAACTTCTCAAAGTAGGAGTATTAATTCGATGTAAGCTGCCAACTACAAAAATATATAACTTTCCAGTACTTAACAGATTAAATATTGTGCTTCCCATACTGGCATAACCCTAACTGCAAAGTACAAAACCACCTCCCAGAAAAAAACGTTTTCCCTCCCTCTTATAGACATCAACCCCTAGAATACTAACAGATTTTTAAGGCACAAACAAGCGCAAAGCTAACCATTGTATCCGTAGGGATGGCTGGAACGACTTACCCTGGAGGGAGAACAAGATAAAGAACTAAGACAAAAACAGCAACAGTCCCCCCCCAAGCATCCGCATAGTGAGACTTATAACCCACACATTATTGTTTCAGAGAATAGAACACATGAGTAACCATGAGGGAGCCTACACACCGGGCAGGCCCAGCTAGACAAATATCAACATTGGAAAAGGATATCAGGCTTTTTAGAGACTCTCACTATATAGTGTCCCGGCAAGAATGTCCAAAGCCATAAAGAGAAATTCCAGAAGAACCGGACCGGAAACCTAGGATCACAAACTCCCAGGGATGGCTGTCCTCAGCTCTAACAAGAAAGATTGACGATGTGAATAGAAAATGTCCTCAACCCGACTCCAAATTTCACCTATATGGAAATATCGACACTGGGAAGGCCCCGGGAATTAGGGTCAGGCCGAGGTGATTGGATATTCCAGGCCTCCAATGTCTTTGATCCTTCTTCCACTGTAGAGAAGACATGCATCTTGTTGTTTCTATGGACCAGGAGTTTAACTGGGAAACCCCATCTATAGGGAATGTCATTGTCTCTCAGTATTTTAGTAACAGACTGAAACGAGCGGCGTTTGGTTATTGTAGCTTGTGAAATAGCTGTAAACCTTGCAGAATGTCTGAGTCCTCTGCTTCTCTCACTGCTCTCAATATCTGCTCCTTTACATGGAAGAAGTGAATGCGCATAAGGGTATCTCTAGGCAGAGTATCTGATACATTTCTGGCTTTAGGTAATCTATGTATTCGATCAATAAGTAAATCCTGAGTGGAAGCTGTTGGCAGGAGCTTCCGAAACAGCTCTGTGGTGTAAGACAGGAGATCTGCATTGGAAACTTGCTCCGGAATGCCCCGTATTTTAACGTTGTTCCGACGGGATCTATCCTCCGAATCAGCCAGTTTATCTCTCAAACTAGACACCTCAGCTTTGAGTTGTTCATGCGAAGTTATCAGATCATTATGAGAGGCCACCATCCCGTCCATATTGGTCTCCAGATGGCCCGTCCTTTTCCCAATCTCTACTACTTCCTTCCGAAGTGCGTTGATAGAGGAATGCATTTCAGCAAGTTTGTCTGTTTTAAAGGTAGAGAGTAGGTGTTGCATCATTTGGAAGGTGGTCGGAGCGTCTGGGTCAATAGAAGCTGAGGCATCACCAGGTGGTTGTGATACCGGTGACGCCGTTCTGACTGGGGGTAGTGAATCGCCATGCCTGTCAGCTTCTTTAGGGGAAAGAGAGGAGGCAGTCGGCTTCTGAGGTTTAAAGAAAGGTAATGGTTTGGCTGGATTAGCTGGTTTGTTCTTTTTAGGAGGCATGTTTACGTCAATGTTCCAGCAAAATGATAACAGCTCTCAGACAGTTATGCTTGGATAGCCCACTCTAGGAGAAGACAATGAAATATAATCAACACATTGGTAGGGTAGAGTGACTTCACCTAGCGGAGGGGAGAGAGATGCATGCGGGTGGCAGCTATAGTTACATTTTAGGTCAGATGCATTATTGCATGATTGATCAACTTCTAGGCCAAGTATAAGCCTTGCCTTAAGTAGACTCTTGATGCAGCACAGACCGGCTACAGGGTGTTAAAATAGATAATTCAGGCTACAATGGGTGCAAAATTTATTAGAATATCGGAGGCCAGCAGGTGGCAGTGTACGTCAAGCCAGTGTATAATATTGCAGGGTTAAACTCAAGATTAAAGACTGCAGTAGCAGCTCAAGACCACTAGATGGCAGCGTTCCGTAACTTGTGAAGGGAAAGAGCTGATCTGCACAATCAGATTGTCCCGACCCGACTTTTGTTCAGTTACTCACTGCTGTGAACCAGGCCACGCTGCGGGGAGACAGTCAGCAGGGTCAGCAGACAGGCTGGTACCAGGACTACTGCAGGACTCAGCAAGCCTCCCAGACTACAGTGCAGAGCAGCAGCTGCAGGGGCACAGATTTCCAGGCCACTTCTTACAGCACCAGACCCGTCCAGAAGGCACATCACAGATGGAAGGAGCCCCTCCCAGCACTCATGGAGACGTTTTCGGAGCGCAGGTAAGTGGGGTACTCGAGGGACCGCTGGGCTGTGCAGGAAATGCCACTGTGATGGAGGTCTAGGTGGCAGCATAGGCCACAAGCTGCAGCCCACAAAGCTGTGACTCCAGACGAGCTGCGGATGTCACATTTGACCCCAGACAGTTGGGGGGCCACCAATCCGTCACTCAGTGCTGTCTTGGGGAGGTAATGAGCCCAGAATTTACTAAAATATAAGGCAATCACAGGAGCCTTAAAAATCTGCGTCCTCGCACTATGGCGTCCAAGCCACGCCCCCCCATAAGGTTTTTTTTAATTTCTGTAACAGAACCCCCTACTGCTCCCCTTACCACACCCTCACTGTCCTCATCATATATTTGGGACTTATCAGAACTTACAGAAGTTTTATCATCCCTTTTTTTTTTTTTTCTTTCACATGTGTCTCCCAGTGGCATATCTATTTGATGATCCACTTGGTGAGGCAACCTGCAGATATAGCCTTCTCTCTGCCCCCATTACAATAGGTAATAAATCAGATATTGGGTCGTCTTGGTCTCCTGGTGCACTGGGAGTTTTAACTGCCATACATTGATCAATATATGAAGGCTATCACTGCACTAGGAGTCTTTGCCCAGCATATCACCAGATGATGATCTTACCAGAGTAGTGTGGGTTACACAGTGGTCCTCTGGTAGCAGGGTGACTAGTGGAACATATGACTCAGCAGATGGTGAGAGGATGCAAATAGAAAAGTCAATGACTAGCAGCAATCTGGGTAGTGATTAGGTAGATATGAACACGAGGATCTTGATGGACGTGAAGAAGTGCAGGAAGGTAACGGGGAAGTCAGTGGTCTGCGGACAGCAAGTTGTACCACTGCTATAGTGAGAAGACTTGTCCAGGTGTAGGTAGGTAACGGGGAAGTCAGTGGTCTGTGTACAGCAAGTTGTACCACTGCTATAGTGAGAAGACTTGTCCAGGTGTAGGTAGGTAACGGAGAAGTCAGTGGTCTGCGTACAGCAAGTTGTACCACTGCTTGTAGTGAGAGGACTTGTTACTGGTGCAGGTAGGTAACTGGGAGTCAGTGGTCTGCGTACAGCAAGTTGTACCACTGCTATAGGTGGGGATAGGTACAGGTGTCGATGAGTGGAAACATAGAATGTAGACACTGAGAGCACAAGGAACTTGATCCCAAACAATATGCACAAGTCTATGTTGGTGTGGCAGGCACTGCTTGACAGAGACGAATTCACTACTGGAATCCAGGCTAATAGCATAAAGTAAATTAGTATATGTATCTCACGACTGAGCAAAGAGGTAAACTTCCCAGCAGATATGCGGAGTAATAACACAGTCTCAGGGAGATGGAGGATTCTGTGGGTAAGTGGAGAACATTCCAAGCGGATATGCAGTAAACGAGTACAGTCAATAGAAAGTAAGCATACCGAGTTTCAGTTGAGCAGGCTGTCCACGAGAGGATACCGGAACAGCTGAGCGGCTGCACGCCAGCACAAGTAAAGAAACCACAGGTGAGTGGTAGCGGTAATCAGGGTCCGGTTCAGCACACAGGCAGAGAACTTGACACGGGTAGAACAACGATGAGCAATGCAGGAATCACTGGAGATAGCGAACACGAGTAGAACACTGAAGGTAATAGCGGACTGGAAGCTGCAGATCATTAGAGCAGGATTCAGCAGGGAACTGAAGACATAGTAGAACACAGGAGACTTGAAGCGGTCTGGAAACCGGCAATGAGTTGAGCAGGAAGCTGACGACACGGAGAAGTACACAGGAACACCTTCAGAGACTCACAGGGAATGAGACTCCAAGATCAGGCAACGAGGTAATGAACACAGGTGCTTTAAATAGGGAGCGTTGCCTGATCAACCAATTAACTAAAAGCAAAATGTCAGAAGAGTTCTTAGGAACTGCGCCTGCGCAGACCATCAGGATGGCGGGCGGCCACGGTTCAGGATAGGTGCTGGCAGGAATACTGGAGAGCCACGCACCAGTGAAGAGGCACTCATCGTCCGGTGAGTGACAAAGGCATGATTGTAGCATTATTGAACCATAATTGCAAGACTTGCACTTTTTTACTTTTTGAAACACTTTTTCCTTTTTTCCCCTAAAACGTTTAAATCAAAACTTCCTTTTGCTGTAAATTCAGGACAACTTGTTAACCATTCATGCATGTATTGAACAGATTTCTTTCCATATTTATGGAAAATAATTGCTGCCGGACTCCCAGGGTAGATATCCAACCAACTTGGCTTCCACTGTATGGCTACATTTTGTCCCATGTTGTAGGTTAATCTTTTCTTTTATAGTCCGACTTATTCAGTATCTGCACTATGGTAATAGCACTACAACCACTATTAAAATGTATTACACCCCATTTATAGGCTTCAACCATTTAGGGGAACCACACTTTATCTCGTCAGATAAAACCTGGTGTTATCACATGCACATATTACATACACTGCTATCTAAGGCCTATTGGGGTACTTTTTTTCTATGTGTTTTACAGTACTTTTCATGTGGCTTGGGACTATCTATTCCTTCTTAAAGCCTTATCCAGAAGTAATACTTGAATTCTGAATCTTTTCCTGGACTAAGGCCCTGTCAAGGAAACACACACACACACACACACACACACGCACGCAAACTTTCATACTATGGTTAACAAGATTAAACAGTCTTTTTGATAAATAAATAGCAAATGGAAATTCTAATTGGTACCAAATCTATACTTTTACACTTACATAGTTAACTATAAATACCTATTCAGCAAACTCAGAGATTAGGAGACAGAAGCATATAGTCAGAAAAGATAAAATATTACCTGCGTGGCCACAGTTGAATATAAATTTCGCCTCATGTCTCTGGATGTATTGGCTGATCACTATTTACGGATATTCTCGATAGGGCCTCCATAATGTAGAAGCACTCAGAAGCAGTAAGTGTTGAAATAGCAAAGTTCCTTTATTTCCCTTGTATCCAATGCATCGAGTCTTGCTTCTGGTCAGAGCAAGGACTGAAGACAGATTAGAATGACACATATTTTAAACAGGAAAACCCACCCCTCTAGCAAACGTCACTATTCATGTTGCATCCTTTTGAAATAATACACACCAGAAATCAAACATAAATAACTTTGACAGACATTTCATCAGAAAGAAAACCTATATGCCTAGGTCAAGGAGCATGTGTGACCTAAAGCTTATGTCCACTCTAAACATCTGGTATCAATTTGAACATCCTGTTAACATGAAATTCAGTGAATGACACAAAGAAACCATATTACCCTATACACAAAATACAAGCAATACAGAAACTGGAAATATTCTATCTGAACACATATATATTACAGTAATAATATTTCATCCAAGTTAAATAGTTGTACCAAAATTTAATCCATAGCAATTCAATGGGGTTGGCCGGAGCAAATTATGCCGCTACTTGGCTCAAGTGGAAAGCCAGAAAGTAAAGTTTAGTATCCGGAAAACCTCTATCTCGGTTTCTTTCTAGCGACCTAGCAGTGCTAGGGGTTATATCGTTCAAAACTAATTTAAGGAAGAGGAATTGCAACTCTTGAAAAGTTGAGTGAAGAACCTTGAATGTTAAGGTCTGAAGAAGGTATAGCAATTATCCTCTCAAACCATGAGGTCATATATTTTCTCCATGTAGTGAGGTCAGATTTTATTCTAGCAAACAGTTCTGCAGGTAAAGATAGTCATAAGAAGTAGTGATAAATATTCACAAACTTGTAATTTTTCTATGATGCTACTTAAGTGCAATGTTGGATAGAATCCCAGCTTTGATACGCGGAGGAGTTTGCATCAACATGGTCTTCGAGTTAGAAAAGTTTATTTTATAAAATGAAATGCTACCTCATATATCAAATGGTGTAAGGTAGGGATATAAGTTTGGGGTTGAGATGGGGATGAAAGATTCGGTGTTCTCACCAGGACCTATTTCCTTTGTGCTCCATCCTGCTATTTTACTTGCCCCCTAGCTCTTGGAGCCCAGCACTCCTATTATAATTAAATATAATAAACCATTGTTTCACCTATTAGAATAGGCACTATGTGAGCACTACAGCCAGGTGTGGACAGGATTCTCAAATGTTTTTAATATTATTGCAATGTATTATAACTGCCCCCATCTGGCTAATTCTGAATGTCACCAGGCCGGCAAAATTTTCTGGGGAGAACACTGCATGTCATCCATTAACAGGGAGCTTTTATTTTATTGATCCCCCTTCTCCAATCGACAAACAGTGTCTGAGTTTCTGATTATGGCAGCAAGAGGTTCTATTGCCAGGGCAAAGACCAGAGGTGATAAGGGTCAACCTTGTCTTGTCCCATTGTAAATTGGGACAACATCTGACTGGGAGCTATCAATCATCACCCTAGTTGCAGGAGAGGCATAAAGAGCAGCGATACTAGTGAAAAAAAATCACCTGTAAAGCCAGAAGATTAGATAAAATCTTAGAGTAAAGCTTAATATCATTAGACAAACTGTTAACACACCAGAAAAAAAATATGGGTCTGCAGCAACCGACTAGGTAGGTTCAATGGCTAGATGTGGTGCAAAAGCACCCATCTTGGGAACCAGTGATAGGGCCTTTTCGATGGATCTAGCCGAAGGCATGCTATTGTGGTGCCAAATCGGGATCCGGAAGGGGAAGCCCCATCGATATCTGATGTCGTTATTCTGTCAAAACGTAGAGAAAGGCTTAAGTTCCTCTTTGAAAGAGTTGTCTGTGCCAGAGCCTGGAAAAATTTCCACAAAATTGACCACAAGTCAGGGAGAGAATTGCCGGTGATGAGCGAGTGTCGACAGTGCACGGTATGTTGAGAATGCCGTAGTGGTGCCGTTAGTAGTGCTTTCAAGTGCAAGCAGTAACTTCAGCGTCTGCAGAAGCATTCGGACAGGTCTCAGTACATCAGGGTTGCCTTTGTTGCACAGTCGGGATGTAGGCTGGAGAGAAGACTGAGCCCAGGTAGTTAAGATGGCAAGGCTGGAATGCAGAGTCCACCTCAGCTGACCCGTTCCGACAGGAGCGAGGTGGTGTGGGCACTAAAAGCTAAAGCCTGACCTAGAGCAGTGGGGCTTCCCAGAAGCCAGCACACACTGGATGGGTAAGCGTCTTGTCTGCAGAGGTTGGGAGAAGCCAGACAAGGCGGTTGGTAATATTTCACGGGAGGGGGACCTCGATGGGACCAGATAATATAACAGGAAGTCAGAAGCCTAAAAGAAACATGCCCTTCCAATATGGCCCACCACCATATCAGTTCTGCCTGTTCTATTTTATTTGTGCAACAACCAAAAATATAGTTTTGTTCATAAATATGAATATATTCATCATTTGTGTGATGCATTCCTCATAGATTTTCATTTGCTAAACTATTTTTTAATGTCGACTGGGAGGGAAATCGAATCACCTATCTTTCTGTGTTTGTACGTGTGTTTGTATGCATGAATTATGTATATATTTTGTGTATATTACTTTCTGAATACTTTTTTTCCCTTTTTGTCTAGAGAGTTGAACAAGTTTCTTCACCAAACCTAAAAAACTCAACATTTGATGATCCTCAACATATTAAAGGTTGGTATTTGATTGAAGTCTCTGATCACGTGTTTGTTAAACATATATAATTATTATATGCTGGCTGTAGGTCAGTGATGGCTGCAGAGCTAGTGTGTTTCTAGTTCTAAGGGTGTGTTTTTTTTTGTGTTTTTTAAATCAAATATTTTTATTTAAACTTTTTGAGACACTACAGAAAAAACAATAAGAAAAGAAATAAAATAAAAAGGACAAATTAAAGGGCAAATAATTGTAAAGGGCAAGACTAGATCCCCAGAGCGGGAAAAGGCACTCAATCCGGGTCAAAGTCGTCCCCCAGCGCCGCCACTGCGTATCTCGACTTTTAGTGTGTTTAGTTACAAGTGAATTAGTATATTGATTAATATATTGTAATTCGGAGTTATATTGGAGGTAAAAAGGAGAACAACTTTCTATACCACTGCTAAAGGACAACAAAAAGACAGATCATTTGTGCCTTTTTTTTTTTACTTGATATATAGTATGCGTACTCTTTTAATTATTTGCTTGCTTAAGATTTTTGTAGTGTGAGATTAATGGGGGTTAATCCAAGTAAGTGATCATGCAGCTCTGTTCCCTACTTATTCAACTGATAGACATTGTGTTAGCCATTGTTTATTTGTTACAAGTGTGTGTTTTCTATAGCATAGTTATAATTACACAAGAGCTGGGCAAAGGGTGAACAAGAGAAGAACATTCTACCTTGAAAACATAGCTACACTAGGACAACTTTCAAAACTCAACTGAAACTACATTTCAGTTCTGACATTTTCATCTTTCCATGACTTCATGCTTCCCACCTCAAGAAGTCTGTTGTGAACTCTAATCTTATTTCCTTTTCACCTCAAAAAGTTTGTTTTTATCTGTCAGTTTATTTCCCTGCAATATCCCCTCTGTTAATCAGCCTGCTCTACAGATTGCTCAGCCAGACACTCCCCATGCAACAGCTTTTTCAGTCTTCTATGTAAACATTGCATATTCTTGCCTACTCAAGGCTTTGCCTGCCATCACAAATATGAAGAATTGAAACAGAGTTTGAACTGGATGTGGACTGGACTTTGTGGGCAGCACGGTGGCTAAGTGGTTAGCACTTCTGCCTCACAGCACTGGGGTCATGAGTTTGACTCCGACCATGGAGTTTCTATGTTCTCCCTGTGTTTGCGTGGGGTTTCCTCCGGGTGCTCCAGTTTCTTCCCACACTGCAAAAACATACTTGTAGGTTAATTGGCTGCTATCAAAATTGACCCTAGTCTCTCCCTCTCTGTCTGTCTCGTTCTCTGTCTGTGTGTCTATATTAGGGAATTTAGACTGTAAGCTCCAATTGGGGCAGGGACTGATGTGAATGAGTTCTCTGTACAGCGCTGTGGAATTAGTGGCGCTATATAAATTGATGATGATGATTATCTCCCCATCTGATACTGCTTCTTCCACTGAACTCTCCCTCGGGATCTCTCCTCCCAACTCCCAGTCCTAGCGACTGCCAAGGAGACTACCTTTCTGTCTCCTGGCTACACCTTTAGTATAATCCCCCCTGAACTCTCCTTCTCCTCCGTTTGAAGTTCACTCCATCCGCATCTTCTCCCCTCCCCATCTTTGTGTTCGTGTTGTCTATTGTCCCCCTAGCCCTTAATCCCAGTTTCTTGATAACTTTGCCGCCTGGCTTTTTCATTTCATCTCTTCTTATCTTCCCACTATTCGTGATTTTAACATTCCTACCGACTCTCCTATTGCTGCCGCTGCATCTAACCTCCTAGCTCTTACTTCCTCCTATGGCCTTTCCCAATGGACAACTTTTGCCACCCACCTTGATGGTCACTCCCTCTCTGAACACAATCCCCTTTCCTTTACCCTCTCTTTACCCCTTACCCACCCCCTCCCAAATTTATTTGCACATAGTGTCCCATCATCAGCATGGACACCATCCTCTTAGCGTCCTCCCTTGAACCACTCCTCACTTCTATTTTTAATATTTTGAAAAACATAAATGTTCATACTGTTGTTAATAAATGCTCACAGTTTTATTTTGGGATCATGATGGGATCATCTGCTACAGGAGCTTTCGCTTTGGACTGTTTGTTAAAATAATGAATAGGCCTGTTCATTACTTTTAATTTATATCTTTAAACAATTCCTTTGATGTATATTATGTACTATGACACAGTATGTTAATACTGAAATATTTAAAACATTTGTGATATTTTTTTTTTCTTTCACATATAAGAAAGCTTACTACTGATCATTACCATTTGGCGCTGCTGCTCTGGATAGATGGTGCTACTTAATGGGTTGGAACTGGCTGAAGGGTTTATTTGTTTAGTTTTTACATTTCAGAAAGGGTTTGCATTCGACCTGTTGGACTTAACACGGCGGTTCCCAAACTGTGCGCCGCGGCTCCCAGTGGTGCCGCGGCGCCGTCACTGGGGTGCTGCGGGCCAGCCACAAAGAAAACCACAAACTTACCAATCCGTCGGGCGCCGGGACCCAGCAGCCTCCTCTCTCCCGCAGCTGTC
Source organism: Mixophyes fleayi (assembly GCF_038048845.1). Classification (NCBI taxonomy): domain Eukaryota; kingdom Metazoa; phylum Chordata; class Amphibia; order Anura; family Limnodynastidae; genus Mixophyes; species Mixophyes fleayi. The sequence goes on from NC_134402.1 coordinate 167,303,130, forward strand.
ACTGAATATCGACGTCCGTAACAAGCTGCGGGAGAGAGGAGGCTGCTGGGTTCTGGCGCCTGACGGATTGGTAAGTTTCTGTGTTTTTTTTTTTTTTATGGCTGGCGCGGGGCAGAGGAGGGTGACAGCGGGGCAGAGGAGGGTGACAGCGGGGCAGAGGAGGGTGACAGCGGGGCAGAGGAGGGTGACAGCGGGGCAGAGGATGGTGACAGCGGGGCAGAGGAGGGGGACATTGTGAGAGAGGGCAGATGAGGGGGGACAGCGTGAGAGAGGGCAGTGTGTCTGGATGCAGAGGGGGCAGAGTGCCTGAGGGCAGATTGTCTGGATGCAGAGGGGACAGCGTGGCAGAGGAGGGGGACAGCGTGGCAGAGGAGGGGGACAGCGTGGCAGAGGAGGGGGACAGCGTGGCAGAGGAGGGGGACAGCGTGGCGGGATGCAGAGGGGGCAGTGTGTCGGGATGCAGAGGGGGCAGTGTGTCGGGATGCAGAGGGGGCAGTGTGTCGGGATGCAGAGGGGGCACTGTGTCGGGATGCAGAGGGGGCAGTGTGTCTGGATGCAGAGTGGGCAGAGTGCCTGGATGCAGAGGGGCATTTTTGCATACAACTAAATAAGTATTTCTGTCCTGACCTAAATACTTATTACAATTTTTTGACCCAACTACTTCTAAAACAGGACTGCTCAATAATTATTTTGGAGGGGTGCCTTGAAAAAATTTGGAGACTCTAAGGGTGCTGCGAACTGCAAAAGTTTGAGAACCACTGACTTTACAGATTCTCCTTGCAGAGAACATCTACCTTAGTAATCCATAAAACATCCGGCTTTCTTGTGTATGAAAAGATGGTGATGGACCAGCTGGATGGAGGAATGTCACTTTCACTTCATCAATGTTTTCATCTTTCTCCAGAATAAATGCGAGCTACCATTTGTTGTCCTAGACAGCAGTTACATAACCTCTGATGTCATCTTGAGGATTTGAACAATGACCCTCTTGCTCTTTTTTCAAAGTTGTTTTCTGCAGCTGGCACAAACTTTTGCAACTTTTGGCATTTCAAAAAATAATCTAGACATCCATTCTGAAACCGTTCTCATCCCCTTCTTATTAGAAATATGATTAGCCTTTTTAAATGTGTTGAAACAATAAGGTATCTGTCACTTTCCTCCATGTTTATTCTTCTTTAATAAAACAGTTTAAACACCAATGGGGCTGGATCACTTATAAATAACTTATTGTATAAATATATTTAAATTTCTAGCACAGTGCGCTAATTTATATCATTGCAAATGTACTGTTTTTTATTATATTGTGTTGCTCTTTTGTATAAGAAATGTATTTATTTAAGAGATAGTCAGGGGAGAAAACTCTGCAGCTGGCACAAACATTTTCAACTTCTGGTATTTCATAAAATAATTTACAAATCCGTTCTGAAACAGTTCTCAACCTCTTATTAGAAGTATAATTAGCATTTTTAAATGGGTTGAAACAATAATGTACCTGTCAATTTCCGCCATTTTTTATTCTTCTTTACTCTTCTAAACCAATGTAAGCACAAACTACTGCAAATAATGGTCTAAACCAATTTAAACACCAAAGCAGGCTCTACTGGGCTGCCAGGGTGTTGGGACAATAATTCCCATAAGACTCTGCTGAGGGCGTAGAGGAGCATGTGCTGAGCTCTGATTGGAGGATCCCATCACATGTTCCCCTGACTCGTTTAGATCAGCAACAGCCTCATTGGCTGTGCCATCTCTTCTCTGCCTGGCCAGGTGACTGAGGCTTCTTCTTGTGAGTTCAGTGTTGCTTTCAGTCTGCTTGGTCTCTTCATCCCAGCACCCCTTCTCCAAGTTGCTGTTCCTCCCAGCTCCCAGCACACATTTTCATAGTCTGATACTCCACTGCAATTAAACACTCCTCTTTCATCCATCTGGGGGACACTGCTAACCATGGGGTTGAGTAGGGTAGGGAGGAGTTTGGCACCTAAATAGTTAATTTTTTTTACTGCTGACAAGCCCTGCCCCTGCCAACCCCCAACGGAACTTAGTTTGATGTAGGTGCCGAAGCAGTATGGGCTGAAGTTAAAGAGCTGCACAGTGAACAGGGTTCACTGTAGTTAAGTTTTTTTAATTTATTTTTAAAAGTTATTTCCCTTTTAGTTTACACGAGTGGCTCTGTAATACAGAGCACACTCGTTGTAAGAGAAGCAACGGTCAGCAGGGGAGCCGCGGCTCCCGCTGACCGTTTTACACTGAAAACTGTGAGTCTTCTCACAGTGTGACAAGCGGTCTGTTCAGACCGCTGTCACACTGCTGCAGGGTCCGGCGCTACCACAGGTAAAGAGAGCCGGGACGCCTGCTGTCCCCGGAGGCCATTTTCTGAGGAGGAGAGGAGAGTGGAGCATATCAAGTTCCCTCCTCAGTGAAAGAGATGGGGGGACTTGCAGGAATGGCCGCGCTGTGATCACCGGAGACTGCAAGGGCTGTGGTCTGAGCAGGATTCTGTTCTTCCTATAAATGTGCTGGAACTGATGGCCACCTTGAAAGCAGTGCAGGGAGCTCAGAGTGTTTTGCAAGGAAGGCCGGTTCGCATTCAATCCAACAATGCCACGGCAGTGTCGTACATAAACAGACAAGGAGGCACCAAGAGTGTAGGAGCGATAAAGGTGACGTTTCAGAATTTGGCTTGGGCCGAAAGATACGTGCCTGCGCTGTCAGCAGTTTTCGTCCAAGGAATACAGAAATGGCAAGCAGACTATCTAAGTCGGCACGAAGTTCTACCGGGAGAGTGGGCTCTTCATCCGGAAGTGTTCCAATCACTGTTAAACATGTGGGAACTTAAGGATCAAAATTTGATGGCGTCACGCGTCAACAGGAAGGTTAGAGTTTTGCGCAAAAGCAAGAGATCCGCTTGCAGGGGCAGTGGATGTGTTGACAATGCCATGGGACTTCAGGTTAGGTTACTTGTTTCCCCCCATATCAATGATTCCCAGGGTCCTTCGAAGAGTCAAGCAGGGTGGTCGACCAGTCATTTTGGTGACTCTAGCTTGGCCACGAAGAGTCTGGTATCCAGAGATTCTTCTTATGGCGGTAGGTCCGGGTCTTTGGTTACCGCTTCGAAATGATCTGCTGATTCAGGGACCATTCTTGCATCAGAGTCTAGACCGGCTGACTTTAATGGGATGGCTTTTGATTCCAGTCTGTGGAAATCTAGAGAGTCTTTTTTGAGGGTAGTGGACACTCCTCAAAGTTAGGAAGCCTGTTTCGGCTCAAATTTATCACTGCATCTGGTATACTTATATATAAAGTGGTGTAGGAAGAAGTCTTAAAATTCAAAGTCTTTTTATATGACTAGGTTTCTTACTTTTCTACAAAATGCCTTGGATGGAGGTCTCCGTTTGGGAACTCTAAAGGTTCAGGTGTCAGTACTGTCGTTGTACTTTCACAGTCGTTTGGTGGAGATACCGGATGTTAAGACTTTCTTGCAGGGTGTGCTTTGCATCCAGCCGCCCTATGTTCATCCAACGGCGCCTTGGGATCTTAATTTGGTCCTTAATATGCTGCAGGAGCCTCCATTCGAACAGTTACTCTCAGTGGAGTTGCGGTTTTTAACTTGGAAAGTGGATTTCCTGCTGGCTATTGCCTCAGCTCGGAAGGTCTCTGAGCTGGGGGCTTTATCTTGTCGTGAACCTTATCTGGTCTTTTATGATAGAGCAGTTTTAAGAAATAGTCCATCTTTTCTTCCTAAGGTGGTGTCTGGTTTCCATGTAAATCAGGAAATAGTAGTTCCGGTGTTCAAAGAGGAGCCTCAGGTTTCTGGAACAGGAAAAATTTGATTTTTGGATGTGGTTAGGGCTTTACGGATTTATGTTAAGAGAACTGCTAAAATTTGTAAGACAAATTCTCTATTTGTTTGATTTTTTTTTTAGACGTGGATGGACAGCGTCTAAGCCAGTGGTTCCCAAACTTTTGCAGTTCGCGGCACCCTTAGAGTCTCCATAATTTTTTCAAGGCACCCCTCCAAAATAGAGCAGGTCTATTTTAGAAGTAGTTGGGACAAAAAAATGTAATAAGTATTTAAGCCAGGACAGAAATATTTATTTAGTTGTATGCAAAAATGCCCCTCTGCATCCAGGCACTCTGCCCACTCTGCATCCAGACACACTGCCCCCTCTGCATCCCGACACAGTGCCCCCTCTGCATCCCGACACAGTGCCCCCTCTGCATCCCGACACACTGCCCCCTCTGCATCCCGACACACTGTCCCCCTCCTCTGCCACGCTGTCCCCCTCCTCTGCCACGCTGTCCCCCTCCTCTGCCACGCTGTCCCCCTCCTCTGCCACGCTGTCCCACTCCTCTGCCACGCTGTCCCACTCCTCTGCCACGCTGTCCCACTCCTCTGCCACGCTGTCCCCCTCCTCTGCCACGCTGTCCCCCTCCTCTGCCCTCTGCCACGCTGTCCCCCTCCTCTGCCCTCTGCCACGCTGTCCCCCTCCTCTGCCCTCTGCCACGCTGTCCCCCTCCTCTGCCCTCTGCCACGCTGTCCTCCTCCTCTGCCCTCTGCCACGCTGTCCCCCTCCTCTGCCCTCTGCCACGCTGTCCCCCTCCTCTGCCCTCTGCCACGCTGTCCCCCTCCTCTGCCCTCTGCCACGCTGTCCCCCTCCTCTGCCCTCTGCCACGCTGTCCCCCTCCTCTGCCCTCTGCCACGCTGTCCCCCTCCTCTGCCACGCTGTCCCCCTCCTCTGCCACGCTGCCCCCCTCCTCTGCCCTCTGCCTTGCTGTCATCCTCCTCTGCCTTGCTGTCCCCATCCGCTGCCTTCTAAAACGCTGTCCCCCTCCTCTGCCCTTTGCCACGCTGTCCCCCTCCTCTGCCTTCTGAAACGCTCTCCCCTTCCTCTGCCCTCTGCCGCGCTCTCCCCTTCCTCTGCCGCGATGTCCCCCTCCTCTGCCCTCTGCCACAGGCGTGCCGCGGGCCAGCCAGGGAAATACCAACAAAACAAAAACTTACAAATCCGCCGGGCGCCGGGACCCAGCATCCTCCTCTCCTATGCAGCTTGTCCGGCGGATTTGTAAGTTTTTGTTTTGTTGGTTTTTCCCTGGCTGGAAAACAAAGACAACCAGCGCAAATATCACCAGATGCTAAATATTCAAACACCATCAATAGATGTAATGGTAGAATGAAAAATGACTGTATCGGTATTGTAAGGGTCCCAGCCGGCTATGAAATACAAAATGATTTATTCAAATATCACATTCATTAAAAACAAATGATAAACGTATACATGTGATTATTCACAATTGTAGAAAGTTGGAGGTAGTGAGACCATATATTTATCCCCTGTAGTTGCGTGGGACAATAAGGTATATATCGATACCAACAGAAATGGACCCCAATGATGAAAAGTTCAGACTCCGATAGAAAGTACATAGGGAAATGATTCCCAACAATATATCTCGACACTGAGAACCGGGAGCAAATGAATAATGAGGGAGCGATGAGAGGCAATGATGGAGTATGTAACGCACAATTTTTCCGTGGCCGCGCTCAACCCTCGATGTTCCTTGAACAGGGCAGGCAGACTTGTGATTGGATGCGCACCCTCAGATGTCCGTCCAGGAACAAAGTATTGTGAATAGAAATTCCTAGCTCCGCAAGTTTCTTTCTGTCCAGGTATGATGTTAGCACAATTGAGTCTCTCAAAAGCTATCAGAGTATAACAAAAGTGTTTTCCCTGGCTGGCCCGCGGCACCCATGTGACAGCGCCGCGTCACCCCTGGGAGCCGCGGCGCACAGTTTGGGACCCACTGGTCTAAGCAATCGATTGCTAGGTGGCTTATCCTGACCATTAAGCAAGCTTATGTCAGTACTAGCCGTCCTGTTGCGAGAGTATTGTTGCCCATTCTACCCGTTCTGTTTGGGCGTCTTGGGCTGCGCGAAACGGAGCCTCAGCGGATCAGTTATGCAGAGCAGCCACCTGGTCCTCAGTCCATACTCTCACAAGATTTTACCAATTTAATGTCTTTGCGTCTGCGGACGCCTCATTTGGCCGTAGTGCTCTACGTGCTGGGCTATCAGAGCGATCCCACCCTTCAGAGGGGCTGCTTTAGTAAGTCCCCATGGTTAGCAGTGTCACACAGATGGATGAAAGAGAAAAGAGGATTGATACTTACGATAAATCGGTTTCTCTGATTCCATTTGGGGGACACTGCGTTTTCTCCCTTCTGCTTTCTTCTATGTGTCTTGGTTGATTGGCCTAACTTCTTGGGGCTTTTTAGTCAAACTGAGTTCTGTTGGGGTTTGGCAGGGGGGGAGGGCTTGTCAGCAGCTAAAAAAGTTGACTATTTAGGTGCCAACCTCCGGCCCACCCTACTCAACCCCATGGTTAGCAGTGTCCCCCAGATGGAATCAGAGAAACCGATTTATCGTAAGTATAAATCCTCTTTTTTCAAATGTGACACATATGGTCCATAGTCAGGTAATGTTTAGGTGGCCTTAGATTAGTCACCAAAGGGCTTTTCTTCATTAATTAAAGCTCCCCCAAACCTAACCTGTCCCTGTAAAAGGCGGGCCTAATCGAAAAACAACTTAAGTGTCTTTCCACATAGTGTATCTTTCCACTTAAGTTCACATGCCTGCGGAGAAGTGGGAGCAGGCGCTGTCTGTAATATCTCCTCCCCAAACAGACCTGAAGAGGAACTTGTATCCTCTAATGTTTCTTTTCTTGATTTTCTCAGATGTGTAGTGCCTCAATAAATACAATTTTCATAAATCACTCGAAACTGAAAGCTCTTGTAGTAGATGACCCCATCATGATCCCAAAATAAAACTTTGGGGATTTATTAACAACAGTATCAACAATTTTTTAGATGTTTTTAAAATTTTTAAAAATTTGCCTTTTTGAGAAAATCAACATTTTGATTTTGAAAATTCAACATTTTTAATATATAATATGAAAGCCCATAAAAAGAGGTTTAAAATGAGACCTTGCCCAACTCTATCTCAATCAGGTGAGCTAATGCAATTTAAAAAAAGTTAACAGCATGTTTTTCATTAAAAAATTGCAGCTTTAAAGGCCAAAACCAGTGCACATATCAGCCTAAGATTTCGGGTTTTTCTTTACACCCATAGCAGATTTTAGAATACCAAATTTAAATATAATTAGATAATGCAAGGTAGAATTGTTCTCAAAATTGTGTTTATTTGATGTAGAATGACTGCAAATTAGCTTCAGGAGATTTTATTGTTTGCTCTTTTAAAGAATTTTAGAGTAGCCGTCCTTGTTTCAGATCCTTTATGGCTCTGTTGTACCTCAATTTAGTGCTCAACACTCTGATGTTTGACCCTTTTTGAACCACTGCAAGAATATTTTTTGAGATGGATGAGTAATGCAAACACTGGTGCAAGGAGCCCTTTCTGAATGTCTGTGGAGATAAGTAGATTTAGAGTCAACCCAGCATTTCTGTCTAAAGAAACATCTTTTTCATGGTAGGCCAATATTAATGGATGTCCTACTTTACATTTAATAGTTATTATCATCTACATAGTTTATCTTTCTCAATTCCCACTGTTGGTAGACACGTTCTCTGCACAGCTACTATCTAAATTTATGATTTTGCAACATATGTGGCTAGTTTTTAATACTCCCTACTGTCTTGCTTGGGTACATACTATTGTAATGGCTGTCATGGAGGATTGAAGAGGAAAAATATGAAATATTTTCCCTTTCTTTGAAATACTCTGTGGAAGCCCTGTTTCCCACCCATGCTTATTATGTTTTATATTTTTTAGAGAAATCTTTGAAAGTTACTCAAAGAAATAGGGGGGTTATTCCACATCAGATCACCCAAAAGAAACATGAAATATCCACGACCGATGTCAGATTTTTTGAAAATGTAGTTAAGAGAGGATGTCAAAACAACTCTTTCTGCCAAATATCTCGACAGACAATTAGTTGATTAAATATTGTTTTTTCAATTTATTAATCGCAGCTTCTTTATCCAGTTTGTTTGAAGTATCACGGGTGTTTATTAAGGAATCACCACAAAATTTGCACCTCTAAGGTAACTCTTCCTCCTGAATCGAAAAATCCAAACCAAATTACTTTGTCTGCCTCATGTTTTACGTTATGGCAAAAACGCACGTTTTTCGAATAGAATTAAAAACGCTAAGTTCAATTGACATTAGGATCCCATTTTTTGGGGGTGTTTCAAAAAGGTATACATTACTACCACACAAAAAAATCAGCTGGGTACTTTGTTTCATAGTGGGAAAAAAATAATAATGAAACAATGAATACATAATTTACACATTGTTTAAAACCCATACCAAAAAAGTGAACTAAACTGAGGCAATGGGATAAAACTTAAAACATACAGGAAATGAAACAAACAGAAACTGATGGGAAGGGGATTCCCTTTAGAGAGACCAAAACTGAAACTTTCCAGAGAAAGAGAGAGGGAGACACAGAAAGAGTCAATCATGGCAGCTGCTCATTTGTTAGTAATATGGCAGTCTGTATTTAAAAGACTATCTACCCAAAAACCATTGGATTACATAGCTGGGACCACTTTAGAGATGAAGAAAATGAACTTTTGATTCTGAGAACTGAAGTTTCAAATGCAGTAACTAATGATCCTGAAACCTCAGTCTGCTACCATCATGAAAAGCTTCTGCTGCTAAGACATGAAGAATTTCAGAAAACATGCTGTAATCCTTTCTTGTCTCACAAAAATGGAGCCAGAAAAAGCTTAAAAGTTATGTCATTGAAGTGGACCAAAGAACATGGTGACTGTCAGCTTGTTGTATATCTTAGGCAAGATGATTGTGACACTTGAAACAGTGTGAACCTGTGCGTTATTAGCGATACCCATGACCATGTAGCTATAACTGTGTATGCCTTCATTACGGTGGTTATGAAACACTTAGCGAAACTGTTGTCAAAATTGGAGTATGTTTACTACTTTAGTGATAGTGCTAGTGCACAATACAAGAACTTCAAAAACTTTTTTAACTTATTACTTCGACAAGGATGACTTCAACATTCAAGCAGAATTACATTTTTTGCCACATCTCATGGTAAGAGTCCATGTGATGGCATTGGAGGGACAGTTAAACGTTTAGCCACACGCAAAAGCCTGCAAGCAGTGGAAACCCATCACATCTTCACACCTTTGGACCTGGGCAAATGAAATATATATTGCATAAAGTTTTTATTTTTACGTGTCACAAAACGAAATACAAGACTCCAAAACCAAGCTGCATGTCCGTCTAGAAACAGCAAAGACTGGCAGGAATACGTTCTCATCACAGATTTCGGCCTATTAGAAATGATGAGCTGCACATATATCGATTGTCAGACGACATAAAGACAGGAGGAACCAAAGTTAGTGTCCCTACGACCACAATCACAAATAATGTGGACAAAATTGATCTGCAACCTGGAGCATACATAGCAGCAGTGTATGATAACATCTGGTACATTGGGTATATCATTCAATATAATGAGGAAGGACACAATATGCTGATACACTTCATGAAACAAAACCAATCAACAAATGTGCTGTCCTGGCCTTCAAGAGATAAGTGTTTTGTTCCTTTTATTCACGTCCTCTGTGTAACGGAAATGCCTAATATCCAAGGAAGTACTGGAAGGCAGTATACACTTTCTGCTGACACTTTAAGGAAAATTACAGACCATTACAACAAGTTCCAAACAAGGGAAAAATAATGAGATTGTTGTCTCAACTTCAATTCTGGACTAAAGTTATGTTAAAGGTTTTAAATTTCATGGTTTCTTGTGTTAATTATGTAATATGTAATTATGTAGATGGGTGGTGGATATCCCTGGTTGAACTGACATGGAATTGACCCAGGGGGAAAGGAGGAGCTGTGTTATATACCACACATGGGGAGTTTTCTAATCTGGAAAGGAATATTCCCTGTTAAAATACATGGCAGTCATTACAAGGGAAATCATTAAAGGTTAACATATTTAAAATTGTTTTGTCTAAGTTTGGAAGCTTTGTTATATGTCATTCTAGGTCTTGTAAGTAGTATTTCCTTTAAAACTTCATCTTTCAGCAATATAAGCCAATGCTTTTCAAGTATCTGTTTAAACTTGACTGCTAATTATTAAATTGTGTAATAAATGGAATCTTTGTCTCCACTTCCTAATTCTTCTAATAAGTGACAGTGACAGGTTGTTTTTATAAATCGCCTTATCTACCTCAAAACACTTTTTAATAACCACTGTGGTATTGTAACATTATCCTGCTCAATGTAGAAGGACTAATGTTCTAGTGATATCTGTGACATCAAAGGTGTGGAGAACTGGGAGGCTGAAACAGGATCCATCCTGGTTCCTTCACACAGAGGTGTTTGCTGAACTGGTACTGTACTGGGGTCAGTCAGAAATAGATCTCATGACATTGCGTCTGAACTTCAAAGTTCTTCAGCTTTTGTGTGAACGGATGTTGTCACAGATGCCATGAGTTCCCTGGCAAGTTGATCTCTGCTATGTCACCTGGAAGGTTGTGTTTTTACTCAGAATTTCTTCTCTAATTACACAGGTCTGCAACCAAAAAGCTGTTTTCATAATTTTATCTGATTCTTATGTTATTTAGTGCGCTGAATTCGAAAATGACCACCGTTTTTTCCTGGGACGTCAGGTATTTTCACAATCGAAATGTGCCTAGGTGAAACAGGTAGCTGGAAATCGCTAAATTTCAAATTCATCATACTTGGGGAAAAAAACTGAACATGGAAAATCAAATTTATTTTCACTGCCTGTGCTCCCAAAAACATGAAAATACCCTTTTTTTCTATGTTTATCGGACAGTAGAGACCGACAAAATCACTGGAAGCAAAAAACTTGGCCACCAAGAAGTTTAGTTGTTTGTGAAAAGAATGTTCTTAGAGATACATTGGTACCCTCTGAGAAGGTTTTATTACTACCACTCCATATAAAATCAGGATTAATGAAGCAATTTGTTAAGGCACTTCCCAAACATAGCGAATGCTTCAAGTACTTGGGATCCAAGTTTCCAGGCTTAACGGAGGCAAAACTGGAAGAAGGGTTTTTTGTTGGCCCGGATATTAGAAAACTCATGTCCGACAAAGACTCCATCAGTTCAATGACTCCAACTCAAAAAGAAGCGTGGGTTGCCTTTACTGTGGTCATAAATTTTTTTGGGGGAAACCAAAAGGACCCAAATAACAAGGAAATGGTGGAAACAATGTTGAAAGCGTTCCACAAACTTGGTTGCTCCATGAGCTTAAAAGTCCATTTTCTCAACTCACACCTTGACTATTTTCCTGAAAATTTGAAAGCAGTGAGTGGAGAGCAGGGAGAACGTTCCATCAAGATATAAAAGAAATGGAAAGAAGGTATCAAGGGAAATGGAGTGTTACGATGATGGCTGACTACTGATGTTGTACAGGGATTTTCTGGAAGCCACCTACAAGAGGAAAAGCTAAAAAAAAAAGGTTAGAGTTTAAAAAAAAGACGATTTCACATGCAATCTACTTGAGTGTGGTGTTAACTTTGTCGTCACCTGTGCAAATGAGTTAATATTTTTCATGTAAATAAAATATTTGCGTTAAGAGATTTTTTTAAACGATGACCACTTGTTTGTTCGAAAACCTGACGTCCCAGGACAAAATGGCTGTCCTTTTTGGATTCAGCGCACCAAAAAAAAGTAAGAATCAGTCAACTAAACCAAAACAGCTGTCCCAAATTTTTTTTTTTGCAGACCTGTGTTGTGTCCCATTTTCAGGCGCTGTGTTCTACCCCCCTTTCCTTGTCTTTCATTCTGACAGGGCAGTGCATTTTCTATTTTATTCGAAGATGGTCTCCTGGGTTCACTTGAAATAGGAGATTCTTGTTCCAACCTTTTGTCTAAATTCCAATTTGTTTTTGTAGCATCTGGATGTGGTTCAGATTCTCAGGTGGAATGCGCATCTTCGGTTAGTAAGAGCAATAACATTATTATTCTGTCTGTTGCGCTTTGTAGAGTTAAGAAACCCAGACTGCAAACTTTGGGTGTGGTCTTACGTTCAGCTGTTTCAGAGCTACCTGTAAGGGATTCCATATTTTCAAGGCAAAAGTGATAGTTTAGGCCTACGCTGTTTGGAAAGAATCATTTTGTCATTTTAGATTCTATGTCTAATTACGAGACTGTTGCAGAAGGTGTAAAATTTGCAGCTAGTGGTGTTAACTGCTTGGCCCACTAGTAAAGTTTGGCACCAGCAAAACCCTGTCTTTAATTGATTTGATTGAGAATGTCTTGCTTTATTTTTGCACTTTATCTTTAATACAAATTAAGAGTTTTGTGGTATTTGAGTTATGTAGTTTTTGTGAGCAAAATTGGAAATGCGACATCTATTGGGAGTGTGTGAAAATGGTATAAAAGCTTAAGGAGAAATTTTATTTGATAGCGATGATCCTTCCCAGCCATGAAATTATCATCATGTTTTTAAATTCTTTTTAAAAGTGATACTTAGTGTCGTATGAGGCAATGAAAAGTCCTAGATTATGTTTTAGTTTTTTTGGACTCCCAGTATGAATTTAAAAGTAGAAATAAGATTAATTTCATATTAAAGGGGGGCATGTTGTATTAGGTCCTCTGACTTTTAAATATTGATTTTATATCCTGATATTTTCTAATAATTCTCAATCATTTTGTGGAAGTTATGTATAGTAATGCCGATTGAGTGAGTGGAGAGAGATCTGTGAACAATGATGTTCGATAACCAATGTTTCTCATCTGCACTCCATGAATATTGTCACATTAATGACTAGAGAATGCCACTGACCGATATTGTCGCGACTAATCTGGGAGGCGCAGAGTCTAACGCACCCCCGGTATTCACCAGGGACCCCCGCAAGGAGGCACGGGCTTAGCTACGTAGGGTGCGCAGGTTGCGGTTCTCCCAGTTGGCTATCAGTGCAGCGGAAGAGAGCAGGAGTAGTCGTACGGTCCGGGTCGGTAGCCAAACAATGGTGCAGTACACAGGGATGGTCTGAAAGAGTGGTCAGGAGGAATCCGGACGACAGAATCTAGAAATTAAGGAGGGCCAAAACGCAGGACAAGGGATAGTCAGGAACAAAGCCAAAAAGGTCAGAAACAGTGGAAACGGGATACAGGATGGTGATGATGAGCTGGTGAAACCAATACTCTGACACCGACTGTAGGGAGGAGGTGCCAGATATACTCCATGGTGGGCCCTGATAGGTGGCTGCTAAATTCGGCAGTCAGATGCACCTGGCTGCCAACATGCGAATATGAACACAATCTCTTAGTAAATCAGTTTTAAAAAATTTGACTGCTTGGGTGGTATAAAATATCTTTATACTTCTTAAGAAATCTTCAGAAATGCAACATTTATTAAGTGTTTGGAACAAGAATTGCCAGAATATTCTATCAAATGCCTTATGTCCACCGAGTGAAAACTCAACTGCAAGGGTTTTTTCTAGAAGTAATAATTTGAATATAAATCTATGGTCCTCCTTGTATTATCCGTGGCGATATGCAATTATGTATATCTTTTCCCTCTATGAATAAAAATAATACAGGATTCTAACATAATGTTTTGGAACCTTGGAGTGATGAATTAAACATGGAGTGGAGGTGGGTTGTCAATACACCTGAAAATGTTTTATAACATGTATCTTTTTTTTTTTTCAAAGGGGAGACACCTGTACTGAGAAATAATCTCTCAGGAAATCTACAGACTTCAAAAAATTTATTGGAATCTTCTCCTGTTCCTAACAAATCTTATGAGAAACTCTTTTCTGATGATTCAGATGAAAGTCAACATACTTTAACTACACTAATTGAAGATCTGAAAGATGGAGCCAGTGATTCAGGCAGGCAGTCTGACAAAAGTCCAGTAAAATCCAGAGAACAGATGTACAGTTCTGAGAGTTCGGTGGTGCAGGAACACCCATGCCCAACTGCTAACCTTCTTACTAGAAATTGGTAAGGTTTTATTGACTTTATTTTAAAGATAATTGTTATTGGTAATTTTAGATTACAAGTAGAAAGGCTTTTTTGTTCTAAGAAATAAATGTATAGAATGTGAAAGTATAGGGTGACAAGCAGTGCCAGAGTGGGACTATAAATCAGCCCTGGCATTTAAAGCACCCTCTGTTGATGAGTTGGAAATCAACCATGTGGCCACTTTGTGTTGGGGGTGTGGTCAGCATGGGGCATTGATACATACATTATAATAAAACATTACATTTATCACGCCCTCCCCATACACATCATGACACCCACAGTCCACTTTACTTTCTATGCTTCTGATGCTGCTGACATCCATCAGGGTGGGAACTTCCTATAGAATGAGCAGAGAAGCTCTTATCTCACAATATTGCCAAATCTCATGAGACTTAGCCTGCAGCAAGTCGAAGAGTTCTGTGTCCTGTCCTGGGACTTGGAGCAACTATCAGCTTCCTCCTGCTAACCAGAGCTGGATTAAGGCTAAGGGGGCTCAGGGCACTTAAGACAGGGGGCTCCTATGATATAATATGATTATTAGACAAATGCACAGACAATAATGTGTGCACTACTTTTAGGTGTGCACAGTTTTGCCTTCACAAGCAGTACAGTGGGAAGCAGGACCTACCTCCCAACTGTACTTGCAGTCAGACCAAACCCTGACTAAGCGGGACAGTCACCCACCAAATTCAGGACAGTTGGCAGACTGTCCTGGTCTCTTACCTGTACTTGTCAACTGCGGCTGCTGTGTTTTTAGTTGCTGCTTGTCTTGATCTTGGAATGTCAGAGACACAATTTGGAAAAAAAATGGGTACATAAAATTTAGAAAACTCCCATCAGCCTCGGCATTAATCAATAGCACCCACGTTATATAATTATGCCTCCTTCCAGCCCCAACATTAAAATAATATTATGCACATTTGATAAATAGATCTATTTCCCTCCAAACAGCCCTTGCATTAAATTAATATCCTAAAACTACCCCAGCATTAAATTGAAGGTCCCATCACCTCACCTTAAATAAATAGCCCCTGTTTGTAAAAGGATTACATATTGTTTACCTTCTGGAAAGCTGCAAAACTAAAAAACACTCTTTGCCCCCCTCATCCAGCTCCAACATTAAATCAATTGCATTCACATTTAACAAATAGGCCTATTTCTCCTAATGACCCCCAACATTATTTTGTTGGCACCCCCATTACATCAATAAATACCATGTCAATACATTGTTTGTACCCAGATTACAGTAATAAATAACTCTCCGACACACTACAACAATTTGCAGTACCCCTTCACTTAACAGCAACACTCCTACATTACAGCAATTATGAATAGCCCCCAAATTACAGCAACAAGCATTACCCCCACATTACTCTTTGCCACTTATTAACAATATTAACCCCCAAACACAGTACATCATTACAACCATGCCACCCCCACACTGGAGTAATATCAACAATTATACGGTCACTGTAGGGAACCAATGTTCTGCTTTTTCAAATCTTCCACAAAATAACAACGGAGTAGCTATACATATAATTAACAAGTACACTTTTCTCTCAATTAAATTGCAATGGCAAAATGTTCATGAATCATTCCACATGAAATAAAACGCTAACAAATATATCAGAAAAAGAACAACTTTTGAATGATCACCTGACCCATCACTGTCACTTTAAAAGTATTTCCATCTACAGGAAAATGTCAGAGGAAAATATTTTCACGGATGGCTGTATTAATAGATGACCTTGAAATTCTTTCACGAAGGAGCGACCATCTCTCCTCGGCTAGGGTCACCCCAAGATCCTGTTCCCAAGCCTGCTCAAAAGGTTCCTTAGGAGGAGATGAGGAGGATACGAGAGAACTATACAGGATCAATATATAGCCTCGGCGACCCGGACTATAAATACAATGCCTCTCGAAGGGTGTTGGCAACGGCAGCTTAGATGATTTAGTCTGGGCTTGTATAAAGCTTTTGATTTGCACATAGTGAAAATATAGGTTGCTTGGAAGTGTATGTCTCTCACTCAGGTCTGTGAAGGAGCTTGGTGCATGCTCTCCCATCAGGTGAAAGAATCGATCTAACCCCACTTTTCTCCAAGGGTAGGCAAAAGCATTAATGCAACCCTGTGGGAAACGGGGGTGTCTCCACAGCTGGGTGAGAGGCGAGGGGTACTGGCCAGTGTATATTTTTTATTCAATTTGTCCCATACCTCCAACGTAAAAGGGATAGAGGGCGTAACAGAGGCTGAGGCTGGTCTGACACTCCTAGGAATCCAAGGTAAGAAGCGAACTCCTATATCTGGAGACAACAATACCTCAATATCCACCCACTTCTTGAGTCCTAACGGTGAGAGTCAAGAAATGAGATGAGTCAGTTGTGTAGCTTGGTAATATTTGTCAAATAAGGGAAGGCCCAGGCCACCATTATATTTAGATTTAGCTAGACAGATTTTACTACGTCTGGGTCTCTTGCCTTGCCACACGAACTTGCCACATATAGATTGAACAGAGCTCAAGAAAGAGTCAGGGACTTTAACCGGAAGGTTCTGGAATAAGTATCAAAGTCTGGGTAAGACATTCATTTTGATGGTATTGATCCTCCTGAACCACGAGATGAAGAGAGAACTCCAGGTCAATAAATCTTGTTTTATTGTAGACAGCAAAGGGGGGTTATTAGCCTGTAACAACGTTTCGTAGGAGGTTGTTATATAGGCTCCCAGGTATCGGATTGCTCGGGGACGCCATTGAAACTCGAAGTTGAGCTCTAATACTTTCTTTATATGAGGTGGAAAATGTAGCGCAAGCGCTTCTGACTTGGAGTTATTCACTTTATAGCCAGAAAGAGAACCAATATTTTGCAGTTCCGCAAATAAATTAGGAAGAGAGGTTTGAGGTGATAATAATGTGAGAAGAACATCATCTGCGAACAACGAAATCTTGTATTGTCTACTCTTGACCTGGATTCCCTTCACATCTGGGTTCAGTCGAATCCGAGCAGCAAGTGGTTCGATGCATAGTGCATAAATAAGAGGGGAGAGAGGGCATCCTTGTCTCGTCCCATTACCAATGCCAAACACGGATGAACTCAAACCATTTGTCGACACCGAGGAAGATGGATTATGATATAAGGCTTGAATACCTTGAAGAAAGTTGCCAAAGTATCCAAAAGATTGGAGGGTTTGAAACATAAATGGCTAGGAGAGCCTATCAAAGGCCTTTTCTGTGTCTAACGCTAAAACTACAGAAGGGAGTTTGGTTTGGTTTATATAAGAAATCAAGTCTATAGTTCTCCTGGTGTTGTCCAGAGCTTGTCTGTTTGGGACAAATCCAACTTGATCTGAATCTATGAGGTGTGACAGATGATTGTTCAACCTACTTGCCAAAATTTTGGCAAATAGCTTAATATCCGTGTTTAGCAACGAAATGGGCCGGTAGTTAGCGCAAACTGTGGGATCTTTATAGGGCTTGGGTATTACTATAATACTGGAATGTGAAAATTGCTCCCCTCGTAGAATTGAGTTGAAAATAGAAAGTAGGTGCGGAGACAAAATATGCTTAAAAGTTTTATAATAAGAGGTGGTAAATCCATCAGGACCAGGAGCCTTTCTAAGTCTTTTGGGATTTAAGAGCTGCCTTAAGCTCCTCCTAACTGATGTCTTCGTTCAATTTAGAAGCTATGTTCTTGTCTAGTTTTGGAAGGTTACTCGTCCTTAGGAATTGTTGGATGATAGACGGTGAGGGGGGTACCGGGACACCCTCTTTATTCATATTATATAAAGATTTGTAGTAACTATAAAAAGAGTCATTGATAACTTTCGGGTCGTAACGCAACATACCCTTCCTGTCTCTTACTGCCATTATTGCCTGGGCTGCTCGTTTTGCTTTCAATTTATTTGCTAGCATAGTGTCAGATTTGTTGCTTTTCTCATAAAATTTTTGATTAAGCCAGCGAAGGGCTCTCTCTTTGTTTTTTCCGCTAACAAAGGTTGGATTTCTCCTCTAATGGAGAGGATTTGCTTATAAACTAGTTTTGAGTGATTTTGTTTGTGAGTACCCTCGAGCTGTTGCAACTGGGCAGTAAGAGAATTTAGTTTCAAGGTTTGTTGTTTTTTACGAAAGGAGGCAAACTTAATAATGGCCCCTCTAATGACTGATTTATGTGCCTCCCAGATCGTGGGAAGAGAGATGTCAGGCGTTAGATTAAGATCAAAATATTCTTGGAGTTGAGACTCTATCTGCTCTTTGAACACGGGCAGTTGGAGCAAAGATTTGTTTAATCTCCAAAATGAGCTACTTTTTGATTTATCCAACAGATGAAACAAAGCCGTGACTATTGAATGATCCGACCAAGGGTTGGGGAGTATGGCAGTGCAAGAGAGGAGTTGTATAACTTTACTACAACCCATAATCATATCAATTCTGGAGTAAGAATTGTGTGGATGTGAGTAAAAGGTATAGTCACGAGAGGAGGGGTTATGGGCTCTCCAGGAGTCGAACAGACCAGTCCCAGCCATATGTTTGATCAGCGCTTTTGTTTGGGTAGTAGGCGGGGGGACATGCCGCGTTACTGACCTGTCCAGTTCCTCCGACAGAATAGTATTAAAATCCCCGCCTAATAGGAGAAGACCTCTCTGTATTTTACTTAGCTCAAGGAAAAACTTGTTAAAGAAACTAGACTGCCCTGTATTGAGGGCATACAAATTTGCCACAGTAATAGTTTGATGTCCCACCTGACCCACCAATATAATGAAGCGGCCCTCATGGTCTAGACTAGACGATGTAAGCTGAAAAGGCACGGAGTTCCTGATCATGATGGCAACCCCACACCTCTTGACTGGTAGGGAGGCATATTCCACAGTGGGAAATCTACGGGAGGACAAGGAGGAATGGTCGCCCTGTTTAAAATGAGTCTGCTGTAGGAATACAAAATCAGCTTTCAAATCTTTTACAGTTCTGTGTAGTAGTGATCTCTTTTGTGGTGTGTTTAATGGAAGCAAAGGTCAACGACATGATGCTCTACGAGAGTACTAGGGGGGCGCACTAAGTTAATCGAGGGGAGCAAGGGGGAACAAGTAGAGCTTGGATAGCAAAGAGAACGAAAGGGGAAGGGAAAGTGTAGAAGGGGAGTATTGGTGAGGGGATAAGGGTAGTTAATGATCTACCACCCCACCCAATGAAGTGTGGGGGAAGAGGTGACTACTGAGGTTGAGCCCACGGTAAAGTGGGAATTCGAACCGCCTCAAATAGGGCGGGTCCAATGGGCTCAGGAGTTGGGTTTCAAGTAACTAAATTTAAGGTAATGTGAATAGGGAGATTATGAGGACTAACCTGTCTACACACTCCTATGACCCAATGTATATGGGGTGCGAGGCAGGGCAGACAAACCTAGCCCAACCCACCCAGCAACACGTATTACAAACAGAAGTATAAATCCTTATAGAGGTTTACAATACTACAATAACGTATATGCAGGAACAATTAAAGCAATATTAAAGACTTAGATTCTAAAACAAAATTCCGGGGAACCTTAAGTCTCCACCCGATCTCTGGCACCAGGAGGCGGCCATGCCCCATAAGCTACCCAACAAAGTCCACAGGCACCGACTGTAGACAGAACCATGTTGTCGATCGGGTCCCATCACTTACAATATGTGAAACAGCAGGAGAGCCCAGGAGACATGGCCGTCCCACAACTGCAGGAAGTTATCCTAAAGAACAATTTGGGAAACAAAGTGTAAACAGAACATGAACATTTTGAAACGTGTAATAGCAAGAATAGCATGTGAATAAATGATCAACATATTATGTATGTCATTTTTCTAGAACAAACTAGCTAATATAATTTGTAATTTAAACTTTACTAATCAACTACACATAGTCCCTTTCAGTTGAGGGTGTCGGGACCAATGGTACTTGCCGAGGATGACAGATTTCGATTTATGGAACCGTCACACTTGCCAGGAAGACGTAGAAGCCTACTCTCCGTTCCAGGAGGCTGACGTTTAGAATGGTCACTTAGTATCAAAGGGAATGAAGAACTTCTATCACTGACTGGAGATCGGATCCGGACGGCCCAAATCAAGTGTGCGTAGCAAGTCCCTGCCTTCGATCGGATCCTTTATGGTGATTTGACGACCACCTGCATCTACGATTAAGGGGAAAGATAAACCCCACTTGTATTTATATCCATGCTCTCGTAAAGTTCTTGTGACGTCCTTTAATTCTCTGCGCTTCAAGATTGTGGATGGAGCCAGATCCTGGAAGATTTGAATCCTGGAATCTTCAAATAGAATATAAGGGGAGTTCCTGCTTGTCGTAGTTATGCTTTCTTTGGTTTTAAAAGACAGGAATTTAAGAACAACATCCCTGGGAGGTTCAGTGTCTTTAGGTTTAGGGCGCAAGGCCCCATGTGCTCGTTCAATGCATATGGTTTGATCTGAGAGCTCAGGGACTAATTTTTGAAATCAACAAACCAGATAGGGTTCTAATTGCTGATGGTCCACCGACTCCGGAATGTTACGAATCCGAAGATTATTCCGGCGTTCTCTGTTTTCTATATCTTCTGATTTCTCTTTGTAGAACAGCAGCTCCCTATTTAGATATCAATATCTTGTGTTGTTTCCTGCAGCACTTTGGAGTTTGATTTTACTTTATGTTCAATAGAGGCAGTACGTTTAGTCAACTGCGCAATTTCGCCGCGGAGATCCGCCGACAGCTTTTGAAATTCGGTTGTGAAGGTGTACTGGAGTGAAACCATCATAGCCTGAATAGTGGCTAGAGCATCCGCAGAGTCAGTCGGGTTTCCCTGAAGCTGAGGCTTGAGGAGACGGAGGGGGAGGGTTGGTGTGCATGGGAGAATCCTGTCTTTTCATGTGTTGAAGGATTCCCGTCTGTGTCCCCCTTTTGCCTCTGGAGCTCTTCTTATGCATGTTTATTAGCAGTACACCAAACAAGGACTATAGGCAAGAACAAGGGTGTCTCCGGGTGGGCCAGGCCAGATAGCGTTGTTTAAGCGGGCATTACGGGAGAACAAATGTCCACTCCGAAATGGGTAATGGAAGATGTTGTTTAAGGCTTGAATGAGTAAAGAGCCACTTTGATTGTGTTAAACTCGTTGCATCTGAACTATTACTGTTTAGCCACTAGATCGCAGTGTAGGCACAGTAACAGGGAGACTGTTGTACAGCAGGTATGAGACAGCAGTTTCAGTTGCAATATTTGAGTTAGACAGTAGAGGGCGGTAAATCTTCACTCTTCTTATAGGATCAGTGTGAAGCTGAATTTATTTGATGTATAATCTCTTAATGCCTTGAGCTTTTTGAGACACTAGATCTCGTCCTGGGGGGTTTATATGTTGCCAACACAGATCCCTTTGCAGCAGTAGTATTATACAATTTGCCCTGGGGTGTAATAATTAAAGAGGAGCACTGATCTCGCTTTCCACAACCTGAGCTCTTCCCACAGGTATAGGGACAGAGCGTTGAACCCCCTATTTCCTTCCGCCAGGGAGTATTATATGCCCCGTTTTGTATGTGCCTTATGGATACACAGCTGGGCTTGAAGGGGGTGAAGTACTCACTCACAAACGGCAGGCAGGCTTTTCGCTGGGTCACGGCGACCGGCAGTTCCCCGTCGAGAACCGGAAGTGCTGCTGGCTGGCCACCGCTGGAGATGGAGACTGCGGATGAGGCGCTGGATGAAGGGCATAGGAGGCACCGACGTCGGACCAGGTAAGGGTCACTCTCTTTGTTGCCAGGGCCGCAATGGGAACGGATGATGGTGGTGAGGCGCCAGTTAGGCGGGGGACCAGCCCCGGAGCCAGCGGCTACGTCTGTGCCAGGTGAGCAGGCAGAAAGAGGTCTCTCACCGCCTCTTACTGCCCTCCAGAGCCTCCGATGTTTATTCACCCGCCTGGGACAGGGAACGCAATGAAGTGGGCGGCTATGCGGGGCCTCCAGGCGCGTCCGTTAGGGCTTATGGAGCCCTTAGCAAAGGCAGACCCAGGGGTAAATGTATTAATGTCCGGATTCTTCAACTTCGGCGTGTTCAGCGTCTTCGGCGATTAAATTTAAAGCGGTACTGCATTGTAAAGGGAAGTTTCCCTTTACAATGGAGCGCTGCTTTAAATTTAATCGCCTAAGATGCTGAACACGCCGGAGTTGAAGAATCCGGACATTAATACATTTACCCCCCAGTCTTCAAATGAGCCACCACGGTCCAGGGGGGTACTGGATCCCTTTTTCTGCGGGGCGGAAGGGGACTTTTCAGGTCCAAATTGAGCCAGTGTTATCGGAACTCTCTTCTCATGCTGCCACTCACGATGGCTGCCAGGCCACGCCCCCCAAAAGGACATGTTTTTATAGTGCAGTAAGTCCGCCCATTGTAGTGCCTTAGCACCGGTGATTGGACAGTTAGAAAGAGGCATAGTTCTAAGCACAGATTGGAAGCAACATAGGTAGTCTTTGTTATCCATAGAAAAATAAGCAACGTAAATAAAGTACGACATATCATTTGTGTCTTTTCCACTATGAACTATCGCATACAGAGGGCATAGAATACCAATAATATTGTAATGTGAATAAATAGGTAGTATAATATGAATACCATATATATTAAAGTGAGATAAAATGGTATAGAGCCAGGTAGAGGGAGAGCCTAGAGGAAGTTTTGATATATACCTTGATATACAAAAGTAAGAATGGAAACATATTCTCTAGTAGTTGGTAGAAGTCAATTTCTGAATGTAAGGCTTATGCAATTCACCATTCTCTAGAAAAGTGCCCAGATCGAAATCCAGGTTTATATTGGATTATTGTATATTGTATATTGTAGCCCACATGGACACTTGAGTAGATAAACCACCACTATTCTTACTTTGTGAGGTTCTTTCTCTTTTTGCTTATATTTATTAAGAGTTAAGGGGAATTTTTCAATGACCTCCTCCCCACACCTTTGATAAGTTTCAATATATAGGCTCTTTTGGTGATAAGGGATAGAATGTGAGCTTGTTCTTAAGCTCTGTGTGTAGATAGACAGAGGTCCCCTTATTTGTATCAGGAATTCCATCCCTTGTGTTTTGCATAAAGAATTTTTGTAAAGTTTTTATCTGAACTTTTAACGATATTGGATTTGGATTACTATTAAGGAACTGTACTTCTCTCCTTTTGGATGTAGGACTGTTTTTCCTTACAGGATCCTATTAGAAAGTCAGTACAATAGGACAATCTTGAGGATTATTCCAATTATCTTAATTCCTTTTTAGACACATATATATTTATTTGTGCTGATATTTGACTCCTTAGTTGATTATTTAACTCTTTAGTGGGATTTCTCATTGCCTTTATTCATTGTGCATATATCATTTGATTATACCAGTTGTGTTCTGGCCAGAACTTTCTGTTTGATTAATTGAATATTATTACATTGTTGCGTTTCGGAACTCTATTTGTTAACTTTATTAAAATAATAAACTAATTTGCACCCCTTAAATTGTAACATTGTTTGTCCAGGATCATATTAACTCCTTTTTGCCTTGTTCTTCTTAATGACTGAGGCAGCAAAAGTTTAGATTTCACCTACTAAGATATAGGCAACCCATCTCTGGACCTTCTACCTTCTTACCCTACTGCTCTCCCCTCCCCCCTGCAGACCAGCAAGCAACCCCTCCTCTCATTTTCCTCGTCACCTTTACCTTTTTCCGTTTACCCATATTTAAAAAATTGGTCAATGTGTTACTCAGCTCTGTGCCTTCGCATAACTTTGTATTATAGATAGATATAGAAGAATATACATTGATCAGCCACAACATTAAAACCACTGACAAGTGGGGGCGTGGCCTGGTGGAGCATGAGGTCTTGCCTCTTTTGCTCTCCACTGGACTGGGTAAGTATTTATCTGGCCTTGTATCAGGACTTTGGTGGTCGTTTTGGTTTGTGGAGTTTCATCTTTCCTGTTGGGTGATACCTGTCTGGCCTTCTCCCCAGAAATCATCTATCTGGAGTGTGTGTTGTCAGGATATTTTCCTTCCCTTCCTCTTGGCCCCTCTCACATCCTGTGCTGCTATCCACAGTTTTGCCCCCCCCGGACCGTTCTCCTAGGCCAGTGGTTCCCAAACTTTTTCAGCTCGAGGCACCCTTAGGGTCACCATAATTTTTCCAAGGCACCCCTAAGCAAAAATAATTACAGGGTAGTCCCGTTTTTTAAGTAGTTGGGTCAAAATGACGTAAGATGTATTTAGACCCCTTCAACATCACATTGTGTCCCTTTATCATATCACTCTGTATCCTCTTCGCCATCTCACACCCTGTGTCCCCCTCTTCGCCATCTCACACCCTGTGTCCCCCTCTTCGCCATCTCACACCCTCTGTCCTCCTCTTCGCCATCTCACACCCTGTGTCCCCCTCTTCGCCATCTCACACCCTGACCCCCCTTCAGCATCTCTCTCTGTCCCCCTCCTTAAGTGTCTCTCTGTCCCCCTCCTTCAGTGTCTCTCTGTCCCCCTCCTCCAGCGTCTCTCTGTCCCCCTCCTTCAGCGTCTCTCTGTCCCCCTCCTTCAGCGTCTCTCTGTCCCCCTCCTTCAGCGTCTCTCTGTCCCCCTCCTTCAGCGTCTCTCTGTCCCCCTCCTTCAGCGTCTCTCTGTCCCCCTCCTTCAGCGTCTCTCTGTCCCCCTCCAGCCTCTCTGTGTCCCTCTGTCCCCTTCAGTGTCTCTGTGTCCCCTTCAGTGTCTCTGTGTCCCCTTCAGTGTCTCTGTGTCCCCTTCAGTGTCTCTCTGTCCCCTTCAGCCTCTCTGTGTCTTCGTTCAGTGTCTCTCTGTCCCCTTCAGCCTCTCTGTGTCCCCCATCAGCCTCTCTGTGTCCCTCTGTCCCCATCAGCCTTTTTGTGTCCCCCATCAGCCTCTCTGTGTCCCCCTTCAGTGTCTCTCTGTCCCCTTCAGCCTCTCTGTGTCTTCGTTCAGTGTCTCTCTGTCCCCTTCAGCCTCTCTGTGTCTTCGTTCAGTGTCTCTCTGTCCCCTTCAGCCTCTCTGTGTCTCCGTTCAGTGTCTCTCTGTCTCCCTTCAGTGTCTCTCTGTCTCCCTTCAGTGTCTCTCTGTCTCCCTTCAGTGTCTCTCTGTCTCCCTTCAGTGTCTCTCTGTCCCCTTCAGTCTCTCTCTGTCCCCTTCAGTCTCTCTCAGTGCCCCTCTTCAGCGTCTCTCTATCCCCTTCAGCCTCTCTGTGTCTTCGTTCAGTGTCTCTCTGTCCCCTTCAGCCTCTCTGTGTCTCCGTTCAGTGTCTCTTTGTATCCCTTCAGCGTCTCTCTGTTCCCTTCAGCGTGTCTCTCAGTGCCCCCCTTCACTCTCCTTTACTTACCTTGTTCCCTGACGTCTTCTCTGCTGCAGCTCCTCACTGAGGCTGCCGGACATGATGATGTCACGCCCGGCAGTCAGTGAGGAGGAGGATCCGGCGCTGGATGATGGGTAAGTTGTTTTTTTTTTTTTTTGTTTTGTTTTTTTTTTGTTGTTTTTCTTTCTTTTTTTTTCTAGGGCGATCGCGGCACCCCTGTGACAGCGCCGCGGCACCCCAGGGAGCCGCGGCGCACAGTTTGGGAACCGCCGCCCTAGGCTATGGGAAAACACTCCACTATTACTGCCACTGGCAGGCTGGATAGGTTTGCTAAAAAATACTCCACTTCTGCTTCTGGGAAGGTTCAGCAGTCTGTGTCCAAGGCGTCCCAGTCCACCAAGGATCCTCCTGAAGAGCCGATAGTTACAATACAGGTGACCTTGAAAGCCATCCCCGCCTCTGGAAAGAAGTTGACAGACAAAATTGGGGAGGTCCAAGTGTATCTGTCCCTCCTGTGGCAAGACTTTCAGAAGTTTCGGGAGCGAGTAGCGGAAACTGAGACAAGTATTTATATTCTTAAGGATAACACAGCACCTATGAAACATCAAATTAGTTGTCTGGGGTCGCAGATGGCGTCCTTGAAGCAAAAACTCTCGGAGATTGCGGGTCTTCTCGGTTGCATTAATGTCAGATTTGTGGGACTTCCGGTGTGGGCGGAAGGAGGATAAACTGGAGTCCTCCCTTAAGGCATGGTTACTGGTCTGGAAGAATTCATCGCTCAGTTTACGGTGGAGAGAGCATACCATATTCCCTCTCAGCGTTCTCCTGTGGGAGTGCAGCTCCACACCTTCATTTCTAAGCTGCTGCATTACAAAGATTGTCATGCTTTCCTCCTTCTGGCACTGCTGAGAAACAATTTAATGCTTCAGGATTAGAGAATGGCGGTATTCCCTGACATCTCTATTGTCGTACACAAGTGCAGTGCTCAGTTTATTCATGTGAAACAGCATCTTCGTGAATTTCATTACCCATACGCTATGCTCTTACCAGCCAAACTCCGGGTTGTTGCTAAAGGGTCGACCTTCTTCTTTGATTACCTGGTTGATGCGACTGCTTGACTGCTTTTTTTCTGACCAGTGATGAACTGTGTACTTCAGTGGACTACTTTTGGCAACCATGGCTATTGTATGCATTCAGCTGTGTTCTCGCTCTATTTATGTATGTTTTGTTATCTCTGCATAATTTACCTGCTCTTCCATTTAGTCACTTGCTGGGACGTGGTTTTCAGATTGCGGATAGCGGTTATTCGCCCATAGAGTGTGAGCATCACGGGATATTGGGTGTCACCTCTCCCTTCTTTGTACACTGTATACTGCTATGGGTGTCACTGGGTGGTAATTACTCCCACTATAGGGCAATCTTGGCTGGGGTGGGGTCCCATTGCTTAGAGCTTGCGGTCTCTGTTTCCTTTGTATCACTTGTTGTTTTTTCTGGAGGAGGAGGGGTGTTCATGTTAATATCCAGGTGTATTTGGGCAGCGATTAGATATTCGGGGTGAGGGGTTGTTGAGTAGGGACTGGAGAACTGTGTTATCTAGTGTTAGGTACAGGGTCATGTTTTTTACTTACAATTCTCAAAGGTTTGTGGTGCTTTGTTGTTATTTGTGCTGATGTTACCGCAGAGTGACTGGATATCTGTACGGGATCGGGTGAGAGGTTTTCCTCTAGCGATTCTCCTGCGTATTCCCTAGTGTTATAACAAGTGGCAACATAACTAGTGGTTTCCTCTGTTTCCTGACCTGGAACCTTCGGGGCCTCAATGATAGGGTGAAGAAGTCAGTTGAAGAGGTGTAAAGCAGATTTTACCTGTCTCACTGAGACCCCTTTGATCAGGGGTAGACTATTGACCATTAAGAAGCTGTGAATTTGCTGGTTCTACCATGTATAGCCCATGCCTGTAATTCCAGGGGGGTGTCCCTTATTATCTGTAAGAGGGTCAATTTTGTACTGTAAAAGGTTAATACTGATCCCTTGGGCATATATGTATGTCTGAGTGGCACATTTAATTCAAATCTGTTGATTCTTCTCTGGATTTATATCCTGCCCCTATAATAGCGAGCTCCTCAAAAGCTGCAGTGACTTTATTTTCCTGTTTCCTGAGACCTCTGTGCTTTGCTTTGGTGAATTTAATGCTGTCTTAGATACCCATATGTACAGGTGGTGGATGTCGGGGAGCTCTCTGCTTTCCGTGAAGATGAAAGTATCTGGGCATATGGGTCTCCAATGATATGGGTCATTACATTAACTATAATATTCAACCTCAAATTGATTTGAAAATTCGAAGGCATTCCTGGAAACCGTTGCTGATGGCGGTCATGAGTCAAGTTAATCTAGTAAAAATGATCTTTCAGATGAAGTGCTTATATGTTTTATATTCCATAATCCACAATTGACCATATTATCTAGTCCCTTGTGTGGGCAGATAAGAGGGCCTTTATTAGGTTGACTACACTCTTCAGGTCTTGGAGGACTGTTTTCCCTACTAGATTTCCCTACTGTTATCCCTGCCGGGTTCGACATTGCCGTGCCGAAACCTCCACCTTTACTACTTTGCCTCTCAGTTAGCGTAAATTAGAACAAGGCTGTTGTCCCGGGGAGAAACTGATCTGCATGATTGCCTAGTATCTGAGATGGGTTCCCAGCATTACAGAACCTTGTTCCTCCTGGCTGGTAGACACAGTGTGTGTGTGATCCTACTATTGTGTCTCAGGCAATAAAAATTTGTGAATTATCGGTTAAAGTCGCCGATGTCTCTGTGTATGACGCGGTAACCCCTTCTGGTGTAATTCAGATTTTGTTGGATTAGATGGAAAGGGTAGAGGCTTGGCGCAAATATGGAATACACCATGTTTGGCAACTGTATGAGAATGGGGTTCTACGGTCCATTGAGCAGCTTCAAATGTTGCATGGAATCACTAGTAGTCATTTCTATAGATACTTACATATTAGGCATGCTCTTGACTCGCAGTTATGGGTGCAATTGGCGAGGTTGGCCACTCTGCTTCAAATTTGGTCCATTTACTTCATCCCGAAAGAGGGACTGAATGTGGTTGGCCTTCTGAAGCTGTGACTCGCCTGGGAGACTCATTTGGGTGAGGTTAATGATAAAGGCTGGGGTAACATGCTTGAGGGTCCAAATAAGGTCGCTGCATCTGCTAGGTTTTGCCAAATCCAATTTTTTCTTTTGCATAGAGCCTATCTTACTCACCTCCTGCTTTCTAAATTTAGCGAGGGTCCAGGTGATACTGTGTCCTAAATGCGGAAGTCCGGTGGCAACTTTTGACATATGGTATGGGACTGCTCGGTGGTGTCTGTCTTGTGGGGGGAGTTTGTGGGCTGTGTGGTACAACAAGAGGTGGGGATGACTTCCCTCCATTCTGAAATGTGTCTTTTCTGTCTGGTCCTGGTAGGAAATACGCATAAACTTATGAGACAGCTGGTTACCATGTTGTTTATTTTCTTGAGGTAGAAAACCCAAGGATTCCAACCCTTTATGCCTTACCTAAAATTCATAAGAATGACAAAGTTCCACCAGGGAGACCTATAGTCTCTGGGGTTGGAAGTTTAACTGAGAAAGCTAGTCAGTTTGTAGATCAACATTTACGAGAATTTGTAACAGGATTACCATCATATACAAGAGATACCCTAGACGTATTATCCAAGATCAATGATTTATCTGTTGACAGTAAGACCATGTTAGCATCTCTTGATGTAGAATCTCTGTATACTAATATATTACACCAATATGGCATCTTGGCAGTTCAGCATTTCTTGAACATGAAGACCCACAGTGAATTTAATACATTCCTTATTGAACTTCTTGATTTTGTTCTAACTAAGAACTATTTTCTATTTGAAGATAAATTCTTTCTGCAGACCAGAGGAACCGCTATGGGCACATCTTGTGCACCGACGTATGCTAATATTTTTCTTGGTTGGTGGGAACATCAATATGTGTTTAATGAGGTCAATGAGAAATATACTAGACATATATTATTATGGCTACGTTACATAGACGACATTTTGATTTTGTGGGATGGGCAGGAGAATACATTTCATGAATTCATTGGAATTCTGAATATAAACCATCTTAATTTGAAATTGACTTCAGATATACACCAAAATACTATTAATTTCCTTGATTTGAAAATACAAATCAATAGTGAAGGCAGATTGTGTACTGATATCTATAGAAAGTCCACAGCTACTAACAGTCTGTTACACTATACCAGCTCACACTTTCCCCCTGTTCTTAGAGGTCTACCTAAGGGTGAACTTCTTAGGACGAAACGTAATTGTTCAGACGATAACACTTTTCAGGTCAGATCTCAAGAATTACAGACGAGATTAAAACGACGTGGCTATAGCAATAAAGTTATACGGAAAGCAGCCCATTCGGTTCAAGAAAGAAACAGAGAAACATTAATTTATCCATCTCCTAAAGTAAGTGTTCGGGATTCTGGAGTAAGAATGATTGGGTCATTCTGTAATGAATGGAAGGAAATTTCAGAGATCTTTCAGAAACACTGGAATGTATTATTGCTAGATGATGATCTTAAGCAAATTTTGGACAACAGAGTTTCCATGACCTGGAAGAGATCTAAGAATCTCAAGGACCAACTGGTACACAGTCATTTTAGTTCCAACAATAAGATTACTAGGAAGACTGTTGGATTTTTCAAATGTGGTACATGTAAGGCATGTGAGTTTTGTATACAAACTAAAGAATACACTGATCGGTATTCCAAAATTTGGCCAATAACAGATTTCTTGAACTGCAACTCTATTGGCGTAATATATTGTTTAACCTGCCCGTGTAGGTTGAAATATATCGGCATGACAAGTAGGCCGTTTAAGAAACGTATTTTAGAACATGTAAACAATATTAAAAATGCATCCCGGGACAAAGAAAAATTTAAACCTTTGACAACAGTGGCAAAGCATTTTTTGTCATATCATGGAAGTAATCCCAAACAACTACAGGCCTTTGCCATGGAAAAGGTCTCTCTAGGGATTCGTGGGGGTAATTTTCATCAAGAACTCCTTAAACGAGAGGCGAGACAAATCTTTATGATGAATAGTCTGATTCCAAACGGTCTGAATGACTCAAATAATCTTATGGTCTACCTATAAATGACAATTTTGTTATTTTTATATTCTAAAATGTATATATAGCATTTGCAATCTATACATCTTGTTAGTATAGCCCCATATTTCATTCATCAGAATTATTCACCTTCATAGTTAATCAATATGGTGCAGATATTCAATCCTGCACCATTATTAAGATTGGTTCACATAAATTATTCCTCCGTTAGTTTTATATGAGGATCTTCCTTGCACATTTTAAATTTGTTTTACACTGATCATAATTAATTAAATTTATACACTTACCTGAATATATGGGATATAATATATCCAATTTAGGTAGGATCCATGAAGGTTTAAATACAGACACAATTGGTCTGAATTTAGTGTTTATATATTTCTATGTCAACAACCCCTAATATAGGTTCTTCCTAGAAATGATAATCATACCGATCCTTATATTTTTTGATTCTCACATAGTAGTCACTTTTATCTGTACAAATTTTTGTACAGTCTAATTTTTATTCATCACTTTCACTTTTATATTATTTCACTGGGATAGGTGTCTAAATCCCACACCAATATTAATATATATACTATATCCTCTCTTTAATTGCAGATGAGGATAATTATTTTGCGCATTTATCTCATACTTACTATAGTTATTTATCACTATCATTCTTGTATATGCTGCTTAGTATATAGGGTAGTATTGACATCTAATTTAGGTAGGATCCAGGAGGGATCAAACGTAGATACAATCAGTCTCAATTCAGTTATTATATACTCTTTGTTTACATGCTGACAGCCGGGAATGACGATCTTCCAATGATTGATTACAAGGGGCGGAATAATGCTAATCCGATTAATAGGATTGGCTGCAGCAACTGTCGATCAATAGAATTGCTTGTCACGGAGTTCCGCCTATCATAACGTTACACGTCATACTAGTAGGCGTGAACTACTGCATAAATATGTTTACTCCTCACTGTTTCTGGTTAGCCTTGAAAAAGCATGTAGCGAAACGCGCGTTGGCGTTTACCCTGCTACTGCTCCCACTCACTCTCTGTTATAATTGTTTAAACTTAGTAATTCTCAGGATACATCAACCCTATATGGGTGATAGATATTATAGATGTGTGTGTGTATGCGTGTGACGGCTAAACGATATGGCTGTAATTTAGAAGGACATTCACTTAACATATAGGTGACTGACCTATAATAACAAAACTAATCCACTTAATGATATATGGAACAATACATTATCAGCATTACCAGCATATACTGCTAGATCAGAGAGCACATGCTAACTCTGTAGTCTGCTTAGTCCTTGGTATATTACCATATATGGATAGAACGGTCTAAACTTGTGCATTAACAGCTGGGTCTGAGCATATTAAAGTTTAACCCTCACTGGGCTTTACAAGATAATATGTATATGTACTGGATAGTTCAACAATAACGGACACATTTCAAATCTATATGTAGTCTTTATTACATCAGTGGTATGAACAGTGATTAAGTAACCATTCTAAAAGACCAAAGTGACAATACATTGTGTCATTTATAAATTAACTGCTTCAGAGTGAATTGAAGCAATGTAAAGGCCCTTATTGAACAACCGTCACCGCAATAATTAATTCACACCACATATATCTTTATTAATGAATGTTACCTCAGAATAACAAAACGTTTTCAATAAGAGAGTGACTAATAATATCATACATTGACAATGTATATATGTTGGTATAAAGTAGCAGGGCATAGCAAATTTTGCTATTTTAACTCACAATTATAGTCACAATTATTTTAATATTTCGCTATCTGAACTAGGAGGGATTATTTTAATGTATATTAATAAAGACATAGATATTTTAGTAACTATGATCGCTGAGTGTCTCCAATTACACAATTCTTCCCTATCCCTCTCCTTTTTGCTTCTACATTAATGATGGTGTAGGAGTGCACCCACCAGTAAAGATACAATTTTCAATCTTAGAAGTTATAGATATTATTAAACTGGTAGCGATACCTAGTGCAGCGGTATTTTCTTCTAAAACCACGTTGTTTATGTTGTATAAAGTTGTAATTGCAAAAATTGCTTCATAGGTTGCCATTTCGAGGGACTGGATTGATCAGTGACACTGTTGGCCAAGAACGATTCATGTACACTAGTTGTAATTTGGTTGACAAATATGAGAAGTTATGGTGTAGACCCTATGTGGTGGAGGGTCTGCTGAGGTGGATCCCCTATAGGTGCTGTTTTCCGGGCAGGTTTTCAGACACTCCATATCAAGTACTTGCTAGGTGTGCTCTGTTTGCAGGGTCCTCCACTTTTGATATGCACTTTGACTCATATGTTTTCCGCTTCTTACAGCCACAAGATGAAATTGTTTTGTTGCCATGCTTTCTGTTTATGTACTGAATACTTGATTATTACTGCTTCTTGTTCTTGATTTTTTATTTATTGATTTTCATGACGTTGTTGCCCCTGTGACGGTTTAATTTAGTAATGTTAATGTTAAGGTGCTAAGCATCTCCAGTACGGCAGGTCTTGTGTAGTGTGTCGTGGTTAGTACCTACCAAAAGTGGTCTAGACAACTTTTGAACCGGCGACAAGGTCATGCACTTCTAAGGCTCATTGATGCGCGTGGGGGGGTTTAGGCTAGCCTGTCTGCTCCGATCCCACAGAAGAGCTACTGTTGCACATATTGCTGAAAAAGTTAATGCTGGCTGTGAAGATACCAGCTTTAATGTAACTCTGTGCCTTACAGCTTGCCCCTCTCAGGGGGTGTTGTCTATCCAAACTTCACCTGGCAACCAGCAAGGCAGCGGTCCTCAGTCACTGTCACTCTGCTTTTGGCAGACACACAGCTCCCCAAGATCTGGATTGGTAGATCAGGGCAAGGGCGGTACCCCAAGGACCAATTGTCCCTTTCTTGTCAGGGCAGAGGCTGTGGCCTCAATGCCAGCATGACATCATCTATCACCGAGTAGTGAATACCTCTTTGCTGTTCTCTGGAGCTCTTTTTTAAACCCCAAAATGCCCACCTCAGGAGTTTCAGGACCTGATTTATTGGTCCTTTTCTTTGGCTATATAGCAGAGTTTGTTTAAACAGGAGAGATCACAATCCAGACAGATTACATTTAAATACACAATGCAGTCCTCTGTAATTAAACATAAAATTTTATCTGTGGACTTTTTCATTATCTGAACACATGAGACCTCCTGGTGTGATGTACATTCATACAGGACTGGTGGACAATAATCTGTTTGCCTAGACTGAAACAATGGCCTAGTCTGCAAAATAAGAAAACCATGCTGATAGACATTTTAACTACTTACAAATGGAATATATACAAGTTTAAATATGACTGACAAATATGGGAAACCAGAGAGCTAGAAAAAGTATATGGTTTTTATAGTCCACAGTTTGTGAGAAACGAGGTGCAGACTGGTTGAGGTGACAATTAGTACTTCGTTTCACCACACTGGTTGTGATAGAAAAGTGTCAACACACAGAGCATTGCAGCTTGCGACGTATGGGGCTCAGTAGCTGCAGACCGGTCAGAGTGCCCTTACTAAGTTGCTTGGTCTAATAAATCATGTTTTATTTTATGTGCATGGCCAGGTGGGTGTGCTTCGTTTACCTGGGACAGATATGGCACCATGATGCACTATGAGAAGAAGATAAGCCAGTGGATGCAGTGGAAATGTTCTGCAGGGAAACCTTGAGTTCATTTGGATGCTACTATGACATGTACTAGTTATCTAAACATTGCTGAAGACCAAGTATCCACCTTCATGGTAGTGATATTTTCTGATGGCAGCAGCCTCTTTCCGCAAGATAATGTGCCCTTACACACTTCATAAATTGTTCAGAAATGGTTTGAGGAACATGACAAAGAGTTCAAGGTGTTGACTTGGCCTCCAACTTTCCCAGATTTCAATCCAGTCAAACATCTGTGGGATGTGTTGAGGGAAAAACATGGAGTCATGGAGGCCCCACCTCGTAACTTAAAAGATCTGACGCTAACGTCTTGGTGCAGATACCACAGGACACCTTTAGTGGTCTTGTGGAATCATGCCTCGACTGGTCAGAGCTGTTTTGGCGGCACAAGAGGGACCTACACAATATTAAGCAGGTGGGTTTAATGTTTTTTTTTTTTTTTTGTAGAAGTCAAACGTTGGGAAAGAGGTTTGATTGATCATAGCGTACACTCAGTGGCCAATTTAATGATTCAACAAGTTGCACACGCAGTTGCTTTAGATGTGTCGACTTCACATTCCTGTTGGGAATCTTATACATTCCAAATGTGCTCCTTTGGATTGAGATCTGTTGACTGAAGACCATACACTGAACTTATTGTCCTGTTCAGGGCACATTGCCAGTAACAATACAATGCTTGGTTAGTATTAAGGTGCCTAGTTTATGCCAAGAAGACATTCCCCACACCATTACACCGCCAGCCTGCACCATTGACACAAGGCAGAATGGATTCATATTTAAGTCATATTTTAACTCTACCATCTACATGTCGCAGCAGAAATCGAGCACCAAGGATATTTACAAACGTTATGACTGGTCATGGCAGCTCTCTTAAAAACAAAAGGGGTGAAGGAGGCATTATTGACGAGAGAAAGCAAAGTTACCCATAAACATCCTTGGGCTACGAGCAGTTTTCATGCTGTGGGGCAGGCTCCATTACTTTTGAGGAACAGACCCATTTGTATCCCAATATGACAACACCACTGTTGTGGCATATTTAAATCACCAAGGGGATATCAGAAGTTCCTAGCTATGGAGGAGGCAGGAAAGATCATGTACTAGGCAGAACATCATGTCCCAGGGATCTTGGCTGTTTTTATTTCAAGGGTGGTCAATTGAGAAGCAGTCTTCTTAAATTGACATGCCATTCATCCCGAGTAAGGGTCCCTACATCCGGAGGTTTTCGACCAACTTGTGGATAGTTGTTGGTAGCCGGAGATCAACATGGTTGTCTTTCGACTAAACCACAATGTAGTTTTGTATTGTGCAAGAACCAGGGACCCGCAGGCATCTAGTGGAGGACATGACGATTTCCAGGTGGTAACAGCTAGTGTATCTTTTTTTTTTCTCCAATCCCCACGTTACCTCAGGTACTGAAGAAGGCCTAGAGGGAAAGGGTGCCTGTATTTCTAGCGGCACCGCTCTGGCAGAGAAAATCACGGTATGCTGATCTTCTAAACATGGCGGCAGAACCTCCATGGAGACTTACTCTCTGAAACCTTCTAAGCCAGGGCTCATTTAACACGGCTGGCTTTGACGGCATGGCGGTTGAGGCCATATTTTTGGAAAAAAAAAAACAACTTCTATCTAAGAAGTTCATCCAGACCCGGATCAAGGTTAGGAATTTGGCCACTTCCAAATATTATCACAGAGACTGGGGAACTTACATAGGCTGGTGTGAAATGTGACATGCTACCACCTGTTCTTTTTATAGGATTATAAGTAAACACAGAGAGAGAGAGATAGTATGTTTACCAGGGCACTCTTGAGGGCAAGGGCATAAAATATTTATACTTCAAATCTTTATTAGGTAACAAGTGGATTAGCGAAATATTAAAAACAAAACACAGTGAAATAGACAGTAAACCAAAAAATTCAGTTACATTAATAAGTATTGTATTGGTATTTATTTAAATTTTACAAAAGCTTTAATAGATTTCTCAAATACCAATCATTTATAATTATAATACAAGTTAGTGCCTTTATTCAGATATGTATCTTATCATAAGTATGCTGAGTGATATGATAAACTAAATTGCAGACAGCCACTCATGATAATTAAAGATAGTACCACTTTGTAAGTAAAGGGTATTGCCATCCATCGGTAGCAGCAGTTTGAATGGTACTATTACAATGTAATTATTCCTTGCTACTCGAAAGCCCCTCACCAGGTAGTATTACAATAATTGGCTTAAAAGTAGTGAGTTGAATGAGAACCTATCTGCTACTATCGCTCAGGCATCTGAAGCCTGAAGCGCTGGATCCCAGCTGTATCAAAATTACCAAGCTGCTAATACACATAGTATTATATAGATACAAGTAAGCTGTGAGTCACCCTAAGGCATCTAAAGCCAAGAACGCGGAGTTACATGCAATAGAATTATGATAAGAAATTATGGGACTTAAAAATTAGTATACAGTCAAAATAACTAGTAAATAGAACATTACGTTATCAACCTAAAATAAAATAAAATAATATTGTGTGTTTTTGTTCTATCAAAATTCTGTAAAAAAATGTAAGTCCCTACACATGGACAAAGCAAAAACGAGAAGAAAAAAAGCAAGTCCTTATAGTTTTACAGGAATACCATAAAGTTATTGTAGTCATTGTTAAGTGCGTATTGTCGCTAACCAATAACGATTGTCGAATCTCGATTTGTGTTTCCAACTCACAAAGATTTATTCTCAAAAAGTAGCAGTAGATATTCAAGCGAAAATTATAATAAGTACAGCCGTTACTTATCGCAGGCGCTCTGGTTCCAGTGTACAGTCATTCAATCCTGAAGTCTGGGGACGAGATGTCTGCCCACTAGATGAGGAGCTGTTGTTTATATGCACACAGAAATACAGTAAAACAATGCAGAATGGTATAGCTTGCTTCTATTGGTCCAGGTTTCAGGAAGGTCCAAGGGTTTGTCAATCATTGGCTAGTTCAACCTAAAGAATCCAAAGGAGGGGGTCATCTCCTCAGGGGGTATGCTCCGATCTTCCCGCCAAGATTCCTTAGTCTTAAATAGTTCATAATTCCCTATCATTCATAAATTGTGTATGCACTCTGCGATTCCTTCGCAGAGTGGCCCGGACAGTTGCAAATGTTAAGAGGAGTATTATGATACCACACATGATATGATTCCTTCAACCTGTGCCATATGTTTTACTGATATGCATATAACTTATGATATTACACATAAATACTACTATATTTCGACATAAATGACTGTGTTGCAACTACCATTAATGTGTACTATTTTACAAGTGTGCGTGTATTTGCGAATGTATGTAAAAGACTAAATACTGTTGTTGCCACGTGTTGCAGCTGCGTACGCCCTTTTACGCCGTAGAGTGCCCTTTTACGCCGTAGCGCGCCGTACGCATCTTTTCAGACAAAGACAACCAAGTTTGCTCTATTTTAATTGAAATGACTTTATCCAATATGCTGACTTCGACATCATTTAGGCCGTTAGTCCAGGAAGTTACTGCTTAAATTTTTTTTCATTATCAAACAAAGAGAACAGATGTCTATTAATCCCACAAATTTAGCGCCTGATATTCCTCTTTTTGACACTGAAGCTGAAATTGAGGCACTATAGAACTTTGAAGAACTGGATTCGCCAACTAGCCCTACAGAAGATGTCCCTAACCAAACCAGTAAATCCTTACCACTTAAACATAAGGAATCAACATTTTCCCCTGATTTATCAATATGTCCTCAAGTCAAAACCTTCAGGGACATGGTCTCGAAAGACTTGTACTAACTCCATCAGCAAACTAAATATAGAAGTAAAATTAATAACAACTTAACCCGGGATGAATTAACAGCACTGATGGAAATTGAGGAATGGGATGACATCATAATAAAACCCTCAGACAAAGGGGGCAATGTCGTAATGTGGCCTCGTACAATGTATCTAAAAGAAATTTATCACCAACTAAACAATAGTAATTGCTACAAACGTCTAATTTTCAACCCCACATCAAATTTTCTATCCCAATTTAACCAGTTGATTGGAAATGCTTTCTCTAGGGACATTTTAACAAAATCCGATTTCCAATACCTCTCTGTGAGCAGAATACCAACTATTTACTTCCTTTCAAAGATCTATAAAAATTAGTGCAACCCATCAGGAAGACCTATAATCTCAGGTGTGGTTTGCCTGACAGAAAAAGCAAGTAGGTTTATTGATAACCATCTTCGTGATTATGTAACAAGTTTAGATTCTTATGTATGGAATACTTTGGATGTATTGTCTAAGCTTAACAATATTACGGTCAGTAACAATACTCTACTAGCTTCCCTTGATGTAGAGTCCCTTTATTCAATATCCCTCACAAATTAGGGATTAATTCAGTCGAATACTTCCTTGACATGGGACTCAAAAGTAATTTCAGTGACTTTCTAATCACATTATTGGATTTTGTATTATCCAAAAATTATTTTCTGTTTGAAGAGAATTTTTTCCTTCAAATTCAATTTATTCCTGGGGTGGTGGGAGAGAGAATTTGTATTTGTCGACTCCAACAGTATATACACAAGTCACATTTCTATGTGGCTGAGAAACATCGATAATGTATTAATTTTATGGGATGGAGATATATCATTATTTAATGAATTTACAGCTCTCTTAAATTCCAATACGGTCAACTTGAAATTAACTTCGGAAATACAAAAAAATCAAAATTAACTTCCTAGATCTGACTATTTTCAAATTAGAGAGTGGTAAACTTGGAACAGATATCCACCGTAACCAAACAGCCACTAACAACCTCTTACATTCATCAAGCTCACATTACCCTGCAGTCATTCAAGGAATCCCTAAGGGTGAAATGCTTCGAATACGAAGGAACTGTTCGGAAGACGACAAATATAAACAATGAATAGAGAAACTTGAATCCAGACTCAAATGTAGAGGCTACAGTAATAGGACCATCAATAAAGCTAAAAATACGGTCAAAACTAAGATAGGGAGATGCTAATCTATCCTTCCCCTAAAATTAGGGCTCTTGATACTCCAACTCGTATGATTGGTACTTATTGTACTGAATGGAAACAAATCTCTACTATTTTCCAAAAACATCTTAACATTTTAAGGTCTGATGAGAACCTTAAGAGTATTATTGGTGACAGAATCCATACGACCTGGAGGAGGTCCAAAAATTTAAGAGACCATCTAGTTTAAAGTAATTTACCCTCAACCAAAAGAATTACTAACAAACCATTGAGTTTTTATAAATGTGGTTTATGCCGTGTCTGTCAGTTTATGAAACAACTAAAGCAGTACAGCGATCGATTTTCAAAAGTATGGATGATTAAACAGTTTTTGAACTGTAACTCACTTAACGTTATTTACTGTTTAAGTTGCCCATGCAACTTATGTTATGTTGGCATGACCAGTAGACCATTTAAGGTCAGGGTATTAGAACATGTTGGCAATATAAAGAGAGCCATGAAGGACAAAGAAAATTTCAAACAACTTGCATCTGTTAGAAATCACATTTGGCAATGGCATTGGCATTTTTTGAAGTACCACAATTCTGACCTCAAATTTCTCCAGGCATTTGCTATGGAACAAATCACCTTAGGCTTGAGGGGTGGGGACTTACAACAAAAATTACTTAAGAAAGAATCTAAAAGTTTTTTTTAATGAATAGTCTAGCCCCACGTGGCCTAAATAACTACAATAACTTTATGGTATTCCTGTAAAGCTATAAGGAATTCCTTTTTTTCTCCTTTTTGCTTTGTCCATGTGTAGGGACTCGCACACTTTTTCACAAAATTTTGATAGAACGAAAACACAAGATATGTCACTAATTTTTACTTTTTATCTCATTATGTATGAACTTACATTTCCTAATACAAATATTTTGAGAGACAAACAATACACATTTTATAGAACTCACTTTATTTTTTATTTTCTATTTTTTTATTTTTATTTATTATTTTTATTATTATTTGTTATTTTTATTTTTTAATAATATATTTTATTTTAGGTTGATAACTTAATGTTCTATTTACTAGTTATTTTGGACTGTATACTAATTTTTAAGTCCCATAATTTCTTATCATTATGATTCACTTATGATGCTTTAGTTTTAATTCCTTTATTATTATCACAATGGTTATTTTTCTCCCTCACACAGTAATTACATCATCATTCACACCAAATAAATATACTTTATATTTAATTTCAATATATTAAATCTCACCATCACTTATATATTTAGTTATTCACTTTCTTATCATCAACTCAATTTGATGTTCTGACCTATCACTAGTCACTTATCCAGCATCCCTGCACATACAGTCTCTGCTTAAACG
The DNA here is from genome assembly GCF_038048845.1 of Mixophyes fleayi. Taxonomy (NCBI): domain Eukaryota; kingdom Metazoa; phylum Chordata; class Amphibia; order Anura; family Limnodynastidae; genus Mixophyes; species Mixophyes fleayi. Next base: position 167,343,676 of record NC_134402.1, read on the forward strand.
TTATTATTAATCCATCAGGATCTCTTTACCTCATATACGGAGTGACATCATTGGAATCCTCTTCTCCTTTTATATATACACGATCATCTGCCAAAATAAACACATGAAGACTACTTGGTACTACTCCTTTACATAATAATGATAAGTTCTAGCGCCTGTGATTGGCTACAAGTGGTGTCCGTCATTTCTCCCTGGCTACCGTTACCATAAACGTCTCCAGGCCTAACGTCATAATGGGCGTGTTTTAGGTCTTTAAATAGCGAATAGAATGAGTGACTCGTCTTGCCTCTGACAAAGCTCATTAGCGAAACGCGTGTTGGCGTTTCTGTGCCCGATGCCTCTCCTCCATGCTTAATATTAAGCTATAGTTCAGTTTATGCGAGTGTTAGGATAGGAAGCCAAACAATAATTCTATTGCATGTAACTCTGCGTTCTTGGCTTTAGATGCCTTAGCGTGACTCACAGCTCCCTGTATCTATATGATACTACGTGTATTAACCAGCTTGGTAATTTTGATACAGCTGGGATCCAGCGCTTCAGGCTTCAGATGCCTGAGCGATAGTAGCAGATAGGTTCTCATTCAACTCACTACTTTTAAGCCAATTATTGTAATACTACCTGGTGAGGGGCTTTCAAGTAGTAAAGAATAATTACATTGTAATAGTACCATTCAAACTGCTGCTACCGATGGATGGCAATACCCTTTACTTACAAAGTGATACTATCTTTAATTATAATTAGTGGCTGTCTGCAATTTAGTTTATCATATCACTCAGCATACTTATGATAAGATACATATCTGAATAGAGGCACTAACTTGTATTATAATTATAAATGATTGGTATTTGAGAAATCTATTAAAGCTTTTGTAAAATTTAAATAAATACCAATACACTACTTATTAATGTAACTGAATTTTTTGGTTTACTGTCTATTTCACTGTGTTTTGTTTTTAATATTTCGCTAATCAACTTGCTACCTAATAAAGATTTGAAGTATAAATATTTTATGCCCTTGCCCTCAGAGTGCCATGGTACACTCTCCCTCCCCCCCTCTCTTCCTCTCTCCCCCTCCCCCCCCTCTCTTCCTCTCTCCCCCTCCCTCTCTCTCTCTCTCTCTCTCTCTCTCTCTCTCTCTCTCTCTCTCTCTCTCTCTCTCTCTCTCTCTCTCTCTCTCTCTCTCTCTCTCTCTCTCTCTCTCTCTCCTTCCCTCCCTCCCTCCCTCTCTCCCTCCTCCATAGTTACTAATGTGTGGGTGCACCTATCCTAATTTGAAGAGATTGTGTATCCATTATAACGAACGTTGGCACGCCACATCGATGGTGACAACATTGTCATTTAAATATCTATTCTAGGATTCTGGGCCTACCCAGTGCGGTACACTTAAAGTTCAATATTTTTTTTTATAGGATTGTCTGGACAGGGTGCTGAATTTGACTTCCCTTGACTTCTTCCAAGAAGTCTGGCTATTTTGCCAGAGGTCCAGACCTCTCTATAAGGGTTTATTCTTGTGCAAACGCCCTTTGTTCCACTGATAGTGCCATCGAATCTGAACTTGGTTTGACACTACAGAAGTTGCTTTTCGATCCTCTGGAATCTGTTAATTGAAGGTGTCCTTTTTGCTTGCCATATCTTCTGCTAGACTAGAGTCTGGATTGGTTACTCTGTCTTGCAGGTCACCGTTTCTTGTCTTTTACTCTGACAGGATGTTCTGTGCACCAGATTTTCTGTGGTGTGGAGGTCAGTTTCCACACTTTGTGGCTTTGTCTCACTGCTTATTCACTGTTTCTGGATTTTCGTTCTGCTTCACACTGATTTCCGTAGAAGAAACCAATTATATCGCACTAGGACAATCCTATATTAACCAGGAGGTGGAATAAATGATAGGCTTTTTATAATACATCCATCTACCTGTAAATGGTGCACCCACACACATTACTGAATGTAAACATGGACAAAGAACAAGTATGTGTTTCTGAGGCACTCAAAGGATAATTGAAATAATATAAAAAGTATCTGAAGTTTATTGGTATACAGTAAATTAATTTTATTGAGTAGTAATTAGAGTAGTGAAATATTAAAACTTGAAATGAAAAAAATAACCAAAATAAACAATAACTGGTAAAACTGGCAGACGTACTGCCAGAACGCGCTGACCCTCCTGTGATTGAATATAAGTTGTTAAAGGGTGCTAGACTTTAGTGATCCACCAAAACACCTTGCATTTATTATATAATGGAAGGGTTAATGCTCTTAATAGGTTAAATAAGTCTGTGTACTGATCGAAACTTTTTAGTTGTATAATCAAAAAAGAATCTAGTACAGACTGTTGAGGACAGCAGGACTACATATATTAGATGAAAATACTGGGTGGATTTAACCAATCATAGGTTTAGAGTAGTGTTTATGTGAAGAAGGAAGTTATACAGTCTCCCTCTAATATCGGAGCAACCTAAGTATAATGAGATAATAGTGTGTTAAATCACTACCGGTATCTCTGATAGTAGTGCTGTCTAAATGAATGAAATGATCCATAATACACCCACTCTAATGCTATAAAGCTAAGTATTGAATAATCTAGTGAAGTGGATCCAAGTCTGTAGAGGATTGCCTCGCTAGGAGATACAGTATATAGAGTCCCTGTTGAACAAAATCGCTGTGTTTGCTTGTTAATACTAGTCCGTGGTTCCCCAATTGTATATAGAAGTATGATAAAGATACACCACAGTAGACTAGAAGAACCGACCAGAGCATGATTCGCTATTATAGAAGAACCATGATGAATCTATCTAGCACCCACACTATAAATCTGATAATAGTAACAGAGGAGAGTCAGCGCGTTTTACTGAACTCAGCTTTTTCAAGGCAAACCAGACCCTATGTTCCGATAGGGTATTTATAGTGTAGGACCCGCCTACTTGTTGACATCATGTTGATTGATCGCTATGGCAACACAGGACACTTCCTAATACCAGCGTTTTCTAATTCTCTTGTAATAAGAAAAGAGTGGCATAATTAAATTATTCTGAAATGCTGAAATAACATTGTCCTTTATGGTAAGTGTATTAAAAACCTCATTATCTTAAGAATGTAATTAACTGATGCTAATCGTTTCATAAGAATAGTCCACTGAGACACATCAGAAACACAAAAAATAAAGTGTTTATATTATTAAGACCATAGGGAACAAAGAAATTATATAAAAAGCACATATTAAATGTGATAAACATAAGAGCAAAGACTTAGATGTTTGATAAACGAAAAGAGATAAATAATAGATTAATAAACACCTGTGATAAAGGTTATACAAATATGTGATACATTAAGTTACATATATGAAGAAAGATCCATATGTAAGGAGAGAGTCAGATATAGTTAATGTAATCACGAATGAAAATATGAGATACCTTGTAAGGAATAAAAGTAACTATAGAAAAATGCTTAAAGGGGAGTATCTGGTGTAAGAAAAGAAGCTGTAAAGCAATAAGGTAAGTGTTTTAAACAATTAGCAGTGAAAAGAATGTGTGTTGTGGAACTAAATATAATTCATGTGAGCATCAAAAAAAGGGATAAAAGTGAAAAACCTGAATAAAATATATTACATTGGGATATATAAATACAATTCAAGAAGGGAGCACCATGCATGCTCCAAAAGGTATGAGTGATGGACTAGTGAAAATATGTGCTCAAATATATTGATATTATAATTCAAAACATCCCCAATAGCATACAGAGGTAGAAAATTACAAGTATACCGAAAAATTGTTATGGTCATTAAGCCCTCTAGGAGCCAGACTATTCATCAAGAAAATCTTTCTTGTTTCCCTTTTCAGTAATTCTAGGTTAAGATCACCCCCTCTTAGACCCATATGGATTTGTTTCATAGCAAATGCCTGAAGTCCAAGTGGTTTTCCATTGTGACATTTTTTAAAATGCCTAGCTACTGTTGTAATTTGTTTTAGATTTTGTGTGTCCCTTTCTGCCCGTCTGATATTACCCACATGCTCTAGCACCCTTCTTTTTAGGGGTCTGCTAGTCATGTCAATATAACGTAAATTGCATGGGCAGATGAGGCAATAGATCACATTTGGTGAATCACAGGTAAGAAATTCATTGATTTTCCAAATTTTACAGTAGCGATCTTTATATTCCTTAGTTTGGGTCATATATTGGCATGCCTGGCATTTACCACATTTATAAAATCCAACAGGTCTATTAGAGATTTTAGGTAATGGAGGTAAGGCACTATGTACAAAACTATCCCTCAAATTTCTTGAACGGCGCCATGATATGGATACTCTGTCTCCTAAGATTTTATCAAGATCATCATCTGATTTGAGTATTGCTCAATGTCTTTGAAAAATCTCTCCAATCTGTCTCCATTCAGTACAGAATGAACCTATGAGACGAATGTTTGAATTTTGAATCTTGTCCTTAGAGGACGGGTAAATAAGATCCTCTCTATTTCTTTTGTTGACCGCTATTTCGGCCTTGTGTATAACACGTTTGCTATACCCTCTAGCAACTAATCTATTTTTGAGTTCAACCGCTCTATTATTAAATGTTTGTTCTTCAGAGCAGTTGCGTTTCATCCTGAGGAGCTCCCCTTTGGGGATGCCCCTAATCACTGCTGGATAGTGGGAGCTAGATGAATGGAGAAGGCTATTAGTTGCGGTTTTCTTTCTATAGACATCAGTACTAAGGTGTCCATCTGATGTTTTAAGGATGGTGAGATCCAGAAAGTTAATACGATCTTTATGTATTTCAGATGTCAACTTAAGGTTAAGGTCGTTTGTATTCAAAATTTCAGTAAATTCTAAAAATAGACTTTCCTCTCCATCCCATAGGACCAGAACATCGTCTATGTATCTTAGCCATAAAACAATATGGTCAGTATATTCATGGTTCTCCTCAGTAAAAACCTTCTTTCTCTCCCACCAACCCAGAAAGAGATTCGCGTACGTGGGTGCACATGCACTGCCCATTGCGGTTCTTCTTATTTGGAGGTAAAATTTCTCTTCAAAAATAAAGTAGTTACAAGTCAAGACAAATCTTAATAGATTTAAGATGAAATCATTCATATCATCTAAGGCTCTCATATCCAAGAATATTTTATTGCCTGTAGGCCCTGTTTATAAATTATATTCGAATACAAGGACTCCACGTCAAAAGATGCCAATCTTGTTGTATCATTAACAATAACATTATTGATCTTTGCCAGTACATCCGAAGTATCTCCTATATAAGAGTCAAGACTGGTAACAAATTCTCTTAGCTGTACATCAATGAATTTACTGGCATTTTCGGTTAGATTTCCTATGCCGGAGACTATTGGTCTGCCAGGAGGGTGTCTTTCGTTCTTGATAATTTTTGGTAGAACTTAGAATGTGGCCACCTTGGGATGACATACTACCAAAAAGTCAAAATCAGTACGTGAAATAATTCTTCTTGCATGTGCATCATGCAATAGTCTATCGTATCTTAGCTGATAATTGGCTGTTGGGTTGAAGATAAGGCGTTTATAACCGTCAGTATCATTCAGCTGACGGTAAACTTCCTTTACATACTGTGATCTAGGCCATAAAACTACATTCCCGCCCTTATCCGATGGTTTTATAATTATGTTATCCCACTTTTCAATTTCTTTGTATGCTTTCCATTCTCCCTCCGTAAGATTGTATTTAGCCTTAAACCTGTATTGTTTTTGTTGATACAATTGGTCTAGATCCCTAGATACAAGATCTTTGTATGTCTTCACTTGAGGACAAATAGTCAAATCAGGAGTAAAAGTTGATTTCTTTTTATTTTTAGGAGGCATATTTTCATCCAATGGTTCCTTATCTAAGGACAAAAGGTAATCTGATGTGTCAAGTTCTTCCAAGATTTGGAGTGCCACTCTTTCTTCATCTGAGTCTAATTTTAGATTTTCTGGATTGTGGTATAAATCCGAAGAGGTTGCTTGATCTCTTGTTTTTATATGAATTTTTTTTTTCAAAAGCAGTTTCCTAGAGAAGAGTGTAAGATCTTTCTCCCACTCAAATCTATTAAAATTTTTGGAAGGTGAGAAAGATAAACCATTTTCTAACAGAGAAATTTGGTCTGGAGTAATCTCAATATCCGAAAGATTTGCTATTTGTTTGGTTTACATTGAGGGGCTATACTTTTGCCAGTTGGATTGAAATTGTCATTTACCTGAGGCTGTTAGTGCTTTCTGGTAGACTCATCTGCTTGTTTGGTCTGGAAGGCTGAACTCGGCCGCTACGCGTTTGTCCGTACAAGTGTTTATCAAATTTTATGGTTTGCAAGGTTTTGCATCCCAGAATGCAGGTGTTGAGCGCCTGGTTTAAGCGTTATTGTTTCAGAGCAATCACTTTCTTTGGGGCAGCTTAGAATTTTCCCCATTGTTGCAGTGTCCCCCAATAGCATGACAGAGAATTGATGATTTATTTACTCACCTTAAAATCCATTTCTCTTAGTCCATTGGGGGGACACTCACTCCCTACCCTTGCTCTGACACTTGGTTGTTTTATGTTCTAGGTTTTCTGTTGTTACTCCTAGTTATGACCTCTCTTCTGGACTTTGTTATAAAATTGAAGATGGCTCCCATGGGAGAGACATAGTAGGGGAGGTGCTATCCTTCAACTGTTCAAGAGTTAAAGTGGCTTAGCTCCAATTCCACCTACTATACCCCATTGTCGCAGTGTTCCCCAACTAACTAAGAGAAATTATTATTTTATTTTTTTTAAATCTCCCAAAACGAAAAAAAAATGAAAATAAATAAATAAAATGCTTCATATAATGTACATATGAATCAATCTTTTTGAAAAGGTAAAGTGAAGATTTTGCCCATAGCATTCAATGAGATTCTATATTTTATTTAATGCATTATAGAAAATGATAGTTAGAATCGGATTTGTTGCTATGCGTAATGGCTACCCTTCTACTTTTTGATGGCAAGAAGGCGTTTTAAAGTACCTGTTATTTGGATTAAGTGGATGGTGTTATCAATCACATGTTTACCATTTATGTTTGATCATATTGATTGATTGAACATTCCCGGTTACAGGACTTTTTTCAGGCTGCACCCACTTTATGGAATTCTCTCCCTCGCACATTAAGACTCTCCTCTGGTCTACAAGCTTTCAAGCGTTCTCTGAAAACCCACCTCTTCAGACAAGCTTATAATCCTCAACCACCTTCTTAACCTCACTACATTACCCTATTACCACCCGTTATACAACTACCCCTTGACCAACATTGTTGTGTGACAGGATCATTTAGCTTATGAGTCACTTTTTCCTTTGCAGTCTGGCTGGGCCGACTGCAAATGTAGACTTAACCTCATGTGTCAAACTCCCATTGTCCAATAGATTGTAAGCTTGCGAGCAGGGCCTTCTCACCTCTTTGTCTGTTTTACCCAGTTTGTTTATTAGTTTACTATGTTTGTCCCCAATTGTAAAGCGGTACGGAATATTTTGGCGCTATATAAATAAAATGATTGATGATGATGGATGATACGTGTCAAAGTAACATCCGTATGAATGCCAGTACCAAAGGTTTCCCAGCAGAACATTTCCCAGAGCATCGCACTGCTTCCATTGCTATGCTCCCTTAGTGAATCAGGCAGTGTCTAACAGATGCGTAACAAACAGCCTCTCGGAAATAATTGACCAGGTTTTAGAGCATCTGACACAGCTCTGAGTTCTAATACATGCACAGTGAGCTCTAACTCTTCGCTAGACCATTGGCCTTGAAGCCAAAGACGTAATGTTACCACTCCTCATCTCTGAAGACTGACACTCATCGTTGCTATAGTCCAGTCCAAGAAGGAAAAAGAGCGGTCCCTGTCCCTCATCCACCACAGGCGAGATTGATGAATTGAACGGCTAAACGAAGATTGAATATGGGCCACCTTCAGATGTCAGATGTTTGCTGATTAGCAGCAATATTAGGAATACACCAGGCATACACTGAGAAAAAGAGGATACCAGCACGATGGCTAAGTGGTTAGGACTTCTGCCTGACATCACTGGGGTCATGAGTTCAATTCCCGACCATGGCCTTATCTGTGTGTTTGTATGTTCTCCCCGTGTTTGTGTGGGTTTGTGTGGGTTTCTTCTGGGAACTCCGGTTTCCTCCCACACTCCAAAACTCCAAAAACATACAAGTAGGTTAATTGGCTGCTATCAAATTGACCCTACTCTCTATCTCTCTGTCTGTGTGTATGTTAGGGAATTTAGACAGATCCAGTGGGTCAGGTACTGATGTGAATGAGTTCTCTGTATAGCGCTGCGGAATTTGTGGCGCTATATAAATAAATGATGATGATGATTTAACCAGCTTTAAATTCAGCATTTTACTTTGCTATTTCCTCTTTTTTTGGTTTTGGAGAATATGATTTATTGGTCTGTTTCAAATATCTTTTCCATAGATCTTTGTTTTCTCAACAAACTTTTAACTGTTTTATTTGTAATATACTGTGGAATCCTGGTAAGTTCTGATTGCCCTTAGTTAACTTTTTTCTTATTTAACTCTATAATGTATATTTTAATATTTTCAGGCAGGAAACTTGTGAGTTTCAAATAGAAGAAGAAGAAACCAGCTTTAATTTGGGTGGCTGGGTTTCACCTGCTAAAGCGACCCGGACACCTCTCCTGAGGCCAGAGGGAGACAAATCAATATCCTCTATTGGTGAGACAGAAAAATCATCTCTAAATGTTTGTTAAAATTTTGGATGCAGCAAAGCATGAACATGGAATTAAAATTAAATTCTGAACAAATAAAAAAAAATAGTTTTATCCTGTATTACAATCCTTTTTATGCATGTGATTGCCCCTACCTTATTTCTGATGTATACCTTATCTCTTTCTGCAAATTTCTGTTTAAAAGCATATTTTGTATTGCCAAGCTACAGCTTGGCATTTATGAACATGGAACAAAAGATTATGGCTGCTCGTTTCCAAGCTTGCTGCTCCTCAAATCAGCTATCCCTGCAAAGGATAACCAGTGACTCCAGTTATTGTGAGAACTGATGGATTATGTTTTGGGATTGAAAGATTGTTACATGAAAAGTATTAACTTTTTTTTTTGTACTGTTTGTTAGTTTCCTCATAAAATATCCATAAAAAATTATTTTAGTTCATTATAAAATTTATAAAGAAAAAAACCTTTGCTCTGGTAGGCTTGGAAATTTAGAAATTAAATAAAAATTCTGTTAATTAAGGTGTTACTCCCATCTGATCATGAAGAGGCTAAAGCAAGATGTGCTAGAGAAATAGTTATATATTTTGTATTTCTACAAGTTAACTCAAAGATCTACATTTTGACATTTTAATTTAGTTGTACTTATCCTGTAAATTAGTGTCTGTTGTACAGCTATTTAACTGATCTATACCCTAGGTACAGTGGTTGAAATCTGATGATACTGGATGGTGTGCCATGTAGTCGCATCTCCCTTCGGTCTACAGACCTCCCGCACTGCAGATCATGTGGCTGTGTGCTTGTCCTGGCTGTCACCATTAAGTGCAGTGACTGGGTACCTAATTCTGTTTAATTATAGCAAGGAGTACTTTCTCTATCGTTACTTAGGAGGAGTCACCCACATTGTCTCCCACCTTCACATCTCTAGTTCACCATTGTGTCCACTGTGGTGTAAATATTCTGCCTGTAAGTATCAACGGCGGAAGACGTCTGTGACGAGACTGGGTACCACAGTGGGTATAAATAATGTGCCAACCTGATCCATCAGTCAGTGGGCGAATTTGGCTATATTAGTCGCCTAGTGGCTAGATCCAGCATTGTATTGTGACCAAAGAGGGAGGGGGGAGGCTTGCCATAGGAAGTATGGAACAGCTGTGGACACTGACACCTCACAAAGTAGTGGATTGTGTTAATAACAAAAAAGTCTGGATTCCATCTAAGATGAGGAGGTGGGATTTGTCTTTCCACGTTCCAAAACTGGACTTGATTGCAGGGAAACAGGTGGGCTACTGCTGTGGTCATATTCTACTTTCACGCCTGTTACCACCTAGGATCCAGCCACCACCAATGAAAAAGGGATCATGGCCCAGAGGGTTGACCCAAGCACAATGGGATTTTGAAGGGAGTTCAAAAGGGAACCCTGAAAGGACATTGTGATTGTTGCTGTGGTATTTACTTGAAGAAGGACTTGGACTTATATTGAGTTGTTGTACTCTATCAGTGCCAGAGAAGAATGTTGGAATCAGGAACCTGCTCAGTCAGATTGGATGCTGTATCTTTGAGACTGATTTGTCCTCCTGTGGACTTTGTTAGGATTTTTGCCTACACTGGTGAAGTTACTGATACTTTGTTATATTTGGTGGGGTAATATGTTTCTCCTTCCGGAGAACTGTTGCGTTTACTTTGTGTACACATTTGATAAATAAAGAGGTTTTCTCTTTAATATTCACATTTCCTATCTGGTGGACACTGTTACCATGGGGTTGTATGATGGGAACTAGGAGTTGGCACTTAAACAGGTAATTATTTGTTTAACCTACAGACAGATCCCTCCCCTCTGCAACCCCCTGCTTCCACAGTGTAATTTGAGTGCCCAAGGAGTTGGGTTTATTGTGTGCCGCTCTGCAGCATTTTCTTACAGACTTAGAGAAATTTCATTTATTTTCTCTTTCTTTACTTAAGATTAGGTGTAGGTATCGCAGCGCTGCTACTTTCTGGAGCTGTGTTGGAAGCATTTCTTCACGTGACCCCTGCTTCTGTATTGCCAGAGCACGGATGGATCTGGTACTATAGATCACTATAAGAAGTGACAGCGGTCTAAACTGACCGCTGTCAATTGTGCACAGTAGGGTGTCCAGCGCTGCTTGTCAGCAAATTGCGCCTTGATCCCAATGCAGGCCACCATTTTTAGGATGGTACCAAGTTTCCCCAGTAATGAGATGTGGATATTTGGAAAGCACACTGTCACAGATGGGCTGAAGGATGATGCAGGCTTAAATATAGAAGCCAGCACATCAGCCCGAGAGAACAGCAGTACTGTTAGGTTGCTTGATAACAAGACAAGCACACCATAACAGATATTGGAGGGGCAAGGAGCACCATAAAGAGAGTACAGATCTACAGAAAGTGGCGACTTGGTGTCTCCCTGAAAAGAGCTGAAAAACGGCAGCTGCCTGTTATCCGCTACTGAGGCAAGCTGTATGTTCTCCATGCTGCACACAGACTTCTCTCCTGTTCTTCTCATGCTTTTCAGAGGGTCCTTGGCCCTCTAGGAGGGCTAAGTACACTGTTTTGTCATAAAAGTTTTTGTTTGTTTTTTGTTGACAGCCATGTACTTTATAGATGTATGTCCTGCTACATTACAGGGGTTCGTAAGCGCTATATACAGGTCACACACATACTGTAACCTAAGGTTACTCACTGAAAGTATACGCTGGGTCTCCATCTCTCTATTTTACTTAAGATATTGTGAGGCAGAAGGGGTCGGAGATACTGTTTGGACTACTACCCAAGGACAAATCGGTATCCTCCCTTACTACTCTACTCTGTCATAATCGTGTGTGCTAACTTATTCTTCCTGCCTGCATTTTTTTTTTGCTTGGTAAACAACAAAATGAAATAAAAAAATGTCAGACAAGGGAAATCCTTTGTCAAATCCTTGCTCGGGTTCACAGTGGAGAACTCCCATTATCAATTCTGGGCTCTTCCCTTTAACCTCTCCACAGCTCTAAGGGTGTTCACCCAGATCATGGCAATAGTGGCCGCACTGCTGCGCTCCAAGGAGGTCAGCATAGTTCCTTTCCTGGACGATCTGCTAATCAAGACATATTTGGAACAGCTACTGAGACAACCTCTCTCTTGTCATTCGAGTTCTGGAACAACATGGGTGGATAATAAACCTTCCAAAATACAAGCTCACTCCCTATCATCCGATGGTCTTCCTATAGGTCTAATCTTGGATATCAGGTTGCAAAATATTATTCTTCTGGATACCAAAGTGCTCTTCCTTCAGATCTCTGTGCAAAGGGATTTGGCCCTTTTTCTGCCTTCCATGCTAGTATGCCTGAAGCTTCTGGGCCAGATGGTCACCACGTTCGAGAATATTCCCTTTGGGAGATTCCATTTACGCACCTTTCAGTGGATCCTGTTGAAGAAATGGACGGGCTCCACCATTCACTTGGATTCCCACTTGATCCAGTAGTCTCAGGACTCCCGCCTGTCCCTCTGTTGGTGGCTAATGAAGGATCTTTTGCCCATGTGTTGTCTATGTTCAGGTCCATTACCATGTTGTCTTGGACAATTGACAATCAACCTAAGGTTGTTTAAGGTTTTCACCTGAATCAGGAGATCGTGATTCTGGGTGAGGGATGGATGTTTGGGCCACCAATCCAAGGAATCTACGGATGTTGTTGCCTCCTTCGCTTATATGTCAAATGAATTTTAAACATTCGCAAGACAGATTCCCTCTTTGTGCTTTGTGCTGTTGCAGGTGCATAAGAGGGGATGGCAGGCTAATAAGCAGACCATCGCCAGGTGGATCATATCCACCATTTGGCAAGCCTATATCACAGCAGATCGGCCTGTTACTACCTGTTTTGCAACCCATTCCACCCAATCAGTGGGTGCTTCTTGGGCTCCACGAAATGGAGTTTCAGCGGATCAGCTTTGCCGAATGGCCACCTGCAACACCAACCAATTGTTAAGTGCGAAGAGAGGTATGTTTGAAAGATTTAGGGATACGAGAGAACAGGACATAGTAGAAACATGAATGTTAGGTTAAGGGACATGGGAGAAATTAAAGAACATGGGAGAGATCAGACACAGAATAAGTGAACCACTATTGTTCAATTTGTCTTTGACATTGTTCAGTTAAATTTTCCATAACCATGCTTCTCAAATTTCACTTCATCAAGTACTATGTGTAGCCTTTGTGTGACTTAAATAAAAATATGATAGTGGCTGCTAAAGTCATAAGTATATTCCTTAAATCAGTGCTGCTATTTGTTAATATGATGCTCACCTATTCCTCTTGTATTGAAAAAACTTTTTTGCAAATGTTAGTACTTTACTTTTGGATTTTTTTTGTTGTTGTGGGTTTGAGAGATTAAAATAGTAAAACATTTGTTTTTAAAAAATACCCTATTAAGCTCATAATTTTTTTTCTGTTCTCCCTGAAACATGTTCTGAATGTGTTCCTTTACTTTGGATAAAGTTATAGGAAATGTAAATGAATGTCGTTTTATTGTTTTTGTATTTTTCTTCCTTTACGCTTATGCTTTTTTAAATTCTAATTGTCTGTTTTCATTTTATACTTGGATTGTCATTTCACTGTCATTTCACTGTTCACAGCAAAAGGATGAGACAATAGCCAAGTGATAGAAATGCAGGTTTATTCATTAGTAATACACTATTTTAATTTTGCTTCTCATCTCTTTTGCTATCACCTTCAAGGACCAAAAGTTACTCTTGATTTTCAGAGGCAAAAGTCTGAGATTATACAAGAATCAGTAATTGATCATCCCCTAATAATAGGGTAAGAATATTTGTTTTTGTCTCGTTAATGGAAATATTGTGACGCTTGTCCAAAATCTTTCTCCACAGTAGCATTAATAAATTAATTTCACCTACTTGTTTATAACTTCTTAATCATTTTGGAAAATGTTCTCTTAAGAGATATTTTAGAAATGTTATTGTACTGAATGTACAGCTTGTTTTTTGTTTTTCTTTATCATTATGTTTTAGAGTGCCAACGTTTTTGAGTCTTTTGGAGTAAACCTAAAGCTCTGCATAGTATATATATTATGCTCTACTAAATACAATGAAGCAAAGACAATTGATCAGATTATTTTGACTGCTGGCATCCAGTTGAACACTGGCATTGAGGCTCATAAATACGGATAGAAGGCATTCACTTTCGCAAACCTTAATTAGTACTAGCAGTGACAGAGATGCGGAGCTGGTGTCAATAGCTGGTATCAACAGCAAAAAGAATCTGGTCAATGTAGCTGAGACTGGTGCACTAACTGGCTGCATGGTGCCAAATCGGCAATCGGAAGTACCAGACTACAGGCAGATTAGAAGTCGGGAACAGTCTGGTTCAGAATACACAGGAATTGGCCACAATATGAACAGGAACCCTGGAGTATTGAGCCTAATACTCTGGAACAGGCCTGTGTATAGAGCAGGTTTAAATAGCTGAGCTCATGAGTAGGGCTGGTCACTGTCAGAACTTCTTTTAAAGGGCCTTGTGCCTTCTATTGCAGTAGGATTGTGGCTCTTGGTTCTGGATCTGGAGCTGAAGGAAGAGTAAAGGGGGCATGCTGGACAGTGGGTTTGAAAAGTAACAACCAGACTCCAAAGTGTTACACATCCGAAATATAATTTTTTTATTAAATTGTCCCAGTTACTGCATACATTTAACTACTTTATACAAATATGTGTACCACATCATATTTATATATACACACATCATATACCACATCAATGGTATCTTGTTCATTAATGCTCCCTCTTTCTCCAGGATTTTTTTTTTCTTCCTGGTTGAATTTCATATAGATTTATTGGAGACCGATTAGTTTCTATTTGTAGCATAATGGAGTAAATGTATAAATCACATAAATAAAAATACAGGGTGTTCTAAGCAAAATGGAGGAAACATAATTTCTCATTATTGGTCAGATAGTTATTTATACATTTTTAAGTCCACTAGAAAGAAAATCCCAACGTATACATAATCTCCTAAAGATAAGGATATAAAAATGGTCACGCTCCGATTTTAGTTATGGGACCAATAACAAACAAAAAAGTAAGCTGTACAAAAATAAAATAAAAGCTGTGGGGTATGGGCATAGTGCTTTTGGCAGCCAGACAAGGTTTATGGAATTGGACAATACATATCATACTATGTGTGACATTCATAAAACACTTTAGCGTCATGTTGAACAAGTGAATTGGGTGTGTGGTTTTTTTTTTGTTTTTTTTTTAATATAGGTTTTGCTGTATTTTTATGTTTTTTCTATAGAATTTATATTGTTATTTATGTAGTTTTTATTAAATGTTTTGCTTTTTTCTAAGAATAAAATGTTTCCATAATATACCTTTTATACACATAACCTAAATTGTATTGAACAGTACCAGCTATAATCTTAACACAATGTGTTGTACCAGATTAATACAGTGAATATCCATGTAGTATTCCCAGGAATATAATTTACAATCAACACCACTATAAGCCCATGTAGAAAATATGTTTTGTTTGTAATGCAAACCGTGCCTGTAGAACAACTCCAGAAGCACTTTGGCATTTCTTATTTGGTGTCTGGAGATGGATGGATTGTATACAGTGATCACATTGACCAGCTATTTTACCCTGTATTACAGTTAAAGTACTACATTTCAAAAATGAGCAGGTTTTGGAGGATGTGATATTTCCCACTTCTTTTCTCGTTCCTTGGTCTTATTCTGTTCTTGCTGTGACAAATTGAAAGCCAGAATACTGTCATGTGGTTGCTATGGGATGTAGGTCTTTTCTAAGCTGTGATAGCGACAAGAATTGTAGAAGGGACTGCAGCAGCGGAGCTATGTACATGGAGCTCCCCATCCTGCTCTGTCAAACTGACACCTTATTTTCCTCTCCTTGCTACAATTCTTAGGTGCTGGCTTTGGTGATGTTGAGCTTACAAGTCAGATCCTAGTGACAGCTTGGTAAATTTGTATATGATTTTGTCTACATACACAACTGTTTTTTTCAATAGAAATGAGAAATGTTATAGCAGCTGCTCACATAGGAACAACCGAAGCCTGCTACATTATATAGACATCCCATTTTCCTCTCCCTGCTCCAATACACAGACACCATCACTACTCTACCCAGCTCTAATTTGCAGACACCTCCAGTGATCATTTTGACAGGCTATAGCACGTGTTTGAAACTACATCACAGCTAATATTATGAAGGAAATTAAATAAAAATAATAAAATACAAATAATTAAGAAAATATTATATAGGACCCAGAAATAGTAATGTAGAAACCCAAATATTTTAAATGATGGGTCCCTGTGACACACAAAATTATGAAGTGTGTGTGTGTATGTATATATATATATATATATATATATATATATATATATATATATATATATATATAATGTGTGTGTGTGTGTGTGTGTGTATTATACTCTATGTACACTATATGGACAAAAGTATTCAAGTCTGAGTCCCCCAAATCCCCACCCCACCTGTAAACCCATCATATATCTTGTAACATATGGTACTTTCTCCCTAGGTAGAGCTATAGCTGGACACATACAGTAAAAGTGACGAGTCAAAAACAATGGATCGCAAAAGAAAACATGCAAAATAATCAGTGTACAGGAACATACGACAATGTTGGAACTTACACATAACAGGCAGATAATAAGAGTGCATTAAAAACAGTGCAATTGGAACTATATCAGACAACCTCACCGCTACCCCAACCCAATCCCCACCCTGTATACCTAACAAAAAACAGTGGTATACTGTGGTAAACCTTCTTACACTTTTATAGAAAACAGTTCTAGAAATCCAGTCACTTACATTGAAAGAGCATTTTATAGTACTAAATTAGCTAATTTCCTGTCCTAGAACTGAACAATATGTGTCCGTATCAATTAAAGTTCTCCATCTCACCTGTGATCAGCATGAGGCCTGCATTTGTTTTGAGGAAGAACCTAATGTCAGGTGCTTGTAGTAATGGAGAGGAACAGAGAGCTAAGTGAACGTATGACCAAGCAGCCTCTGCAGTGTCAGACCAGGCTAACCATTCTGGAAAACTTTTCTTTAGCATATCCATATCGGTGAGTGGAGCAGCTCTAATGGAGAAAGGGCTTAGGAAATGCCTGTAGTAACCTACAATGCCTTTTATTATTTGGTATTGGCCAGTTTATGACTGCTTGCGCCTTGTCTAGTTGAGGTTTCACTTGCCGTCGTCCGACAATGTATCCTAAATATTTGGTTTCTCTCCTAGCTATAGCACATTTTATGGTATAGCTGTCAAGCCCGTGGACCTCAATGAAGCTAAGACCACTTCGATTTTATGCAGATTTCACTTCCAGTCTGGCGTATTAATAACTGACATCGTCTAAATAAGTGGTTGCATTTGCAGAATGGGGTCTTAGAAATTTATGCATGACCCTTTCGAAGGTGGCAGGTGCCCGATGCAACCCAAAGGGTAGAACACCAGGGGTGGAAAATGCGGTCTTTTGCTTGGCTGAGGAAGTAAAGGGAATTTGCCAATAACCCTTTGTTAAATCAAGAGTAGTCAAGTAGTTACTACTGATATATTTTCTATCAGTTCGTATACCCGTGGCATAGGTTAGGTATCGAACTGAATGCTTCTTATCCACCTAGAGACATTGCAGAACCGAATACTTTCATTGGGCTTTCGGAGAAGCACAGTAAGACTCTTCCACTCACTAGTCGATTCCTCAATCATATCCAGCTGTACAAATCTCTCAATCTCCTTTTTCACCATAGCTTGTCTGGCTTCAGGAAGGAGGTACGGCTGGTTCGCAACAATTCCCAGCAGAGTGACAATGTTTTGTTCAATTAAAGTAATGCGCCTATGAATTACGGAGAAAGACATCCCTGTTCCAACTTGCCCCCAGGATTAAAGGATCGAACTGCAGCAGTTTTATCATACCTTTTTCTTTTGCCATTCCTGTGCCTCTTTTACATGTTGTTGTATGATAGGGCATATATTTCCCAACAACTCATACTTTTGGGCCTCAAAATGTACCAGATTTGTCTCTTTGAGGCCTTGCTGTTCCCACCCTTCTTTCAACGAATCCAAGATATCTCTGGGCTGTCTCCCAAACAATATTCCAAAGGGACTAAACCAGTGGTTCCCAAACTTTTGCAGTTCGCGGCACCCTTAGAGTCTCCAAATTTTTCCAAGGCACCCCTCCAAAATAATTATTGAGCAGTCCTGTTTTAGAAGTAGTTGGGTCAAAAAAATGTAATAAGTATTTGGGTCAGGACAGAAATACTTATTTAGTTGTATGCAAAAATGCCCCCTCTGCATCCAGACACTCTGCCCTCAGGCACTCTGCCCCCTCTGCATCCAGACACACTGCCCCCTCTGCATCCAGACACACTGCCCTCTCTCACACTGCCCCCTCTGTTACACTGTCCCCCCTCCTCTGCTCTCTGTCACGCTGTCCCCCCTCCTCTGCCCTCTCTCACGATGTCCCCCTCCTCTGCCCTCTCTCACGATGTCCCCCCTCCTCTGCACTGTCACGCTGTCCTCTCCTCTGCCCTCTCTCACGCTGTCCCCCTCCTCTGCCCTCTGTCACGCTGTCCCCCCCCCCCTCTGCCCTGTCACGCTGTTGCCCTCCTCTGCCCCTCTCACGCTGTGTTCCCCTCCACTGCCCCTCTCACGCTGTGTCCCCCTCCACTGCCCCTCTCACGCTGTGTTCCCCTCCACTGCCCCTCTCACGCTGTGTCCCCCTCCACTGCCCCTCTCACGCTGTGTCCCCCTCCACTGCCCCTCTCACGCTGTGTCCCCCTCCACTGCCCCTCTCACGCTGTGTCCCCCTCCACTGCCCCTCTCACACTGTGTCCCCCTCCACTGCCCCTCTCACGCTGTGTCCCCCTCCACTGCCCCGCTGTCACCCTCCTCTGCCCCTCAGTCTGTCCTGCTGTCTGCCCCGCTGTCACACTTCTCTGCCCCGCTGTCTGCCCTGCTGTCTGCCCCTCTGTCACACTTCTCTACCCCTCTGTCACACTCCTCTGCCCCTCTGTCTGCCCCTCTGTCACACTCCTCTGCCCCTCTCACGCTGTGTCCCCCCCCACTGCCCCTCTCACCATGTCCCCCTCCTCTGCCCCGCTGTCACCCTCCTCTGCCCCTCTGTCTGCCCCGCTGTCTGCCCCTCTGTCACACTTCTTTGCCCCGCTGTCACACTCCTCTGCCCCTCTGTCTGCCATGCTGTCTGCCCTTTGTCACACTCCTCTGCCCCTCTGTCTGCCCCTCTGTCACACTTCTCTGCCCCGCTGTGCCCCTCTGTCTGCCCCGCTGTGCCCCTCTGTCTGCCCCGCTGTGCCCCTCTGTCTGCCCCGCTGTGCCCCGCTGTCTGCCCCTCTGTCTGCCCCTCTGTCTGCCCCGCTGTGCCCCTCTGTCTGCCCCGCTGTGCCCCTCTGTCTGCCCGCTGTCTCCCTCTGTCTGCCCGCTGTCTGCCCCGCTGTGCCCCTCTGTCTGCCCGCTGTCTGCCCGCTGTCATGCTCCCTCTCACTCCTCTGCCGCGAGCCAGCCATAGGATAAAACAAAGAGCACATAAACTTACCAATCCGCGCGGCGCCGGGACCCAGCAGACTCCTCTCTCCCGCAGCTGTCACTGACGTCGATATTCAGTGACAGTTGCAGGAGAGAGGAGTCTGCTGGGTCCCGGCGCCGCGCGGATTGGTAAGTTTATGTGCTTTTTGTTTTTCCCTATGGCTGGCTCGCAGCACCCCAGTGACAGCGCCGCGGCACCCCAGGGAGCCGCAGCGCACACTTTGGGAACCGCCGGACTAAACCCTTTTGAGACCCTCAATAAATATCTTTATGGAGGGTAGGAGGAGACCCAGTGGTATATAGGGGTTTCATTAGCAATTCCTCTGTTGATCAAGCTTGGTTACCATCTGGGAGATTGTGAACAGTCAAGGGTGCGTTGTGCACAGATGGGTAACTCATCGGAAACGCTGCATTTGAGGCATTGACGCTGGCCAGCCGCGGCTTTGTGGTGGAGTTTATTTGGTTTATTTTGTCTTCTGTGGCCCACCATCAGCAGACAAAATATCTACTGTCTGTTATTATGTCTGTTAAGCAAATTCAGCAAATTCTCCCAATTTATGACTTTAAAATAGGATTTGCGGAATTTATTATTATAGATGAAATTTTAATACCTTACCAAATAAGTGAGTAAATAACAATTTTCAATGTCACTAACAATTTGCTAGTAAATGCTTCAGCTGTGGGTAGTTTTATAACTGCAATCTGTAAATGTAGAAAATAGGTATGATTTTAAAAAATCATCTTTTGTTACATTTTTAGAGTGATCTGTCACGTGTCAGTATTTTTCCAAGTTTAATGAACCTGATTACTTGCGAAACTCAAGTGATTTAATATAATCCTACCTCTGCTTGTTTTAACAGTGTTTACATAATTATAAGTTGATCCTGAGAGAGTATAAAATGGAACACACAATTAATGTTTATTTAACATTGTGTCTTCTGTTTAGGTCATCTGTGTATATGTATGTATGTGTGTGTGTGTGTGTGTGTGTGTGTGTGCGTGCGTGAGACCATATACCAAGTTAGCAATTTTGCTACCTATGAGGAGGAATGCAAGATTTACATTTAAGTGTGCCCTACCAGGACTATGGTCTGCATGTGAAAGAAGATTTACATTTATATGCGTGTAAACATTTTCATGCAGGTTTGTTGTTAACATCATAGGAGTCCATTTACAGCCAGAAATACGTAAAGGCGGCTCACGGTTGTCTGTATTCTCCTCCCTTATGCGCCCAGTCTCAAAATAGATATTTTTTCATTCGGATTAATCTTGGGGAAGACAGAAAAGGGATTCAGAAAAAGCGCAAAGCTTAGAATCTAAATAAGACAATTTAATTCACATTAAATTATTTAAGAACAAATAGCATAAATGAGCATAATAGAATGACCATACTTAATAATATTGCTAGCACAGTCCTGTTTAATAGTGCCAACGGCAAAGGGGAGAACTATATCCATTCATATATGGCTGTCCAGCATCACAAAGAAAAGCGGTATAGTTACCAGTCACAGCTAGACTGGCTCTTGATATAGTACGCACAACTCTGTGTGCACATCCACTTGTAATAACGCTCACAGATTGCACCATTAAGTGTTACACTTTATATTATGTTTAATCGATCAGATTGTTCCAACCTGTGTGCAGTGCCAGTATAGCCACTCTGTGGTTCTCCCGCAAGTTCCTGTATCTCTTCAAAAAAACACAATAGATAAAAAAAAAACAACCCCGGGGTTTGAGTACTGGTCTGTTAGTTGCTCCAATCTGGTTAAATGAGCTAGCCTGACGCGTTTCTCGGTGTTAAACACCGTTTCATCAGAGGCAATATCTTGGAGAATGTATAATAAATTAATGCGCTCAAATTGCCTAGAACAAACCTATAATATAAATGGAAACTATTTATAGAATTAGATATTTAACATGAAATAGTGCAGAATGGTAAAAACAGTGAATTTAATTAGTATAAATAAACAGTTCCAGAGAAAAAGGAGGAATGAATATTTCCAACGATAATGGGATTTGGTGCATGAATACATACATGAAATGAAATAGAAATAGCAATAGGAATAAAATAAAATAAAATAAGAAAATAAAAATACAATAAAATTAAAATAAAAGTAAAAAAATCCGGAAAATGCAAAAATGCAGTCCAAATAGAAGCACTCATGAAAGTCCTGGTGGAAAAATAACTAAAAAAATGACCTAATAACGCAAAAAGCAATAATCCCAAATGGGGATACAAAAACTGTCCAGATACCTGATGTGTGCTGCGGTCATCCGGCGAATATCACTATGGTAGACAGGATGAAAACAGGAAGGCTAGCGGTGGAGCTCACGGGAACAGATATTGACTGTGTCCCTAGCGATGCTGCAGTGTGATGATGGAGAGCCTGGCGTGCGTTCCACAGTGGAACGCATGAACCGGATATCCTGTGACGTCACGAATGTGGGCGTGTCCCAACGCGTTTCATCTGCAGGAGCAGATTTCTTCAGGGGATGTGGTATGAGTGGAGCATCTGATGTGCTTCCTTATATATTGACAATAAATGATTGTTTGATAGAGTGTAATTGATGATTTGTTACTGAGCCTACAGAAGAGCTTAATTGTCCATTGTAATAAAATCTAAACGCCAACCAAGTCATATGAGTATACAGGTGATAATACGTCTATCATAAACAAGGTGGTAGTTATAAATGTTAAAAATGTAATTACATACCAAAGGTTAATATAAGCCAATTGAAAACCCTAATATGGATTTGTGTAACAGATTATATTGATAACATTAAAAAAAAAAAATAAACATATAAAGGCGACCACGATCGTATGATATATAATAGTTCTAACATGTAGTAAAACTCCATTTATTTCTGCATAAGCTAAGATGTTTAATTGGACTGATAACAAGTCAGAATAATACTAATAATAATTATAAATGTAGGGCTGATACATACATGACTGATGCTTTAAAACCTCTATGACTAGCTAGCCTAAATGATGACAATGATAACTATTAGGATAATTAAAATAAATGGATGAACTGATTCTAATAAGTAACTATGTTTATATACATGAGGTTAAACATATCAAAATAAAATGAATGGCAATATTAGCCATCATTAAAACACATAAAGAGGCATCCTTCCAAGGTAAGTATAAATTGTAAAGGATTTCCTACATGATGGTTTAAGGAGATACTACATCATGGTAAGCGAGAGGTGGCGTGTCCTGCCACTATTTGTCACTCTATTGGGATAGATCTACTACATGTCTACTACTGTACTGAATATTCCCGGGAGGTCTCCCATCCCGGTACTAAGCCAGCTCCAACCTGCTTGGCTTCCAAGGTCGACGGAGATTGGGCATCACCAGGGTGGTATGACCGTAGTATGCATGGAGATACTTTACCCAAGGGGACAAAAAGGCATAGACACTACATGTCCACAACTTGCAACCAATGTAGATAAGATGTTTCTAATAGTGAAGACATATTCTACATTGAAATGTCGAATTCCATATTCAGTCCTCGTGGTGATAAAGTGTCAAAATAGAGGATCAATTTACTTTCTTCTTTATTAATGTTTTTAATGGGGTCCCCTCCTCGCCAGTTATTGTATACACATTTGATACCCAGAAACTCCAACCCAGTAGGATCACAATTATGTTTAATTTTAAAATGGCTGGAGAGGTGATGTTTATCGAGCCCATTTCTTATGTTTCTGATGTGCTCACCAATTCTGACCTTTAAGGGTCTGATTGTTCGGCCTATATATTGCTTACCACATGGGCATTGTATGAGGTAAATGACGTTCTTGGTGTTACACGTTATAAAGTCTTTGACTAAGTACTTTTTTTGATTGTGAGATGAGTAAACCTCAGTAGTTCCTTGGGTACTGTTATGTTGGATTGTACGGCAGTTAATACATTTGCCACAGTGGTAAAAGCCTGGTTTCTGTATATTTTTGGTCAGCCAGTTGGGGTGTACAGTGTTATCTTTAATGTGATTTTGGACTAAAACCTTCTTGATATCTGGCGCTTTCCTGAAGACTACTTTGGGTTTAGCTGAAATCAGAGGACCTAAGATTTCATCCTTCTGTACAATATGCCAGTGTTTGTAAATAATATGTTTCAAGTGGTTTGCTTGATTAGAAAAATCTGAAACAAAGTATATTTGGTTATTCACAGGGACTGCTCCTTTGCAGGGATTGGGTTGTAAAGGTATTTTATATTTGAGTAATTGATTTCGATCAGTATTTTGAAGCTTGTTAAATGCTGTGTCAATGATACGATTATCATACTGCTTTTCCTGGAATTGTGACTTGAGTTCAGTACCCTGAGTGATATAATCCTGCAAGTTACTGCAATTGCGTCTAATCCTCGTGAATTGACTAAAAGGAATGCTTTTAAGCCACTGTGGATGGTGATGGCTAGTAGAAAGGATATAACTGTTAACATCCACTTGTTTCCTATATGTTTTGGTTGTTATACTGTTATTTTGTATGAAGATTTCTAAATCAAGAAATTCTATAGATGACTGACTATAGTTGGCAGTAAAATGTAGGCCATAATTATTGGTATTGATGTGACTGAGAAATTGTAAAAGAGAGGTTTCTGACCCATCCCATATGATGAGGATGTCATCAATGTACCTATTCCACAGCACTAGGTTTCTCTCCCAGCTATTATTTGACCAGATGTTTTGATTCTCCCAAAAACTCATATAGAGATTGGCATAGCTGGGGGCAAACCTAGTGCCCATTGCGGTCCCTTGTATTTGCAGGTAGAATTGGTCCTGTAACCAAAAATAATTGTGTTTCAGAATGAATTCAATATTTGTCAATATGAATTCTATCTGTCTGTTGTCCAGTGTATGGTCTTGCTCTAGAAAGTGCCGTGTGCTAGTGATACCTAAATCATGTTTAACCTCGCTTTATACTGTTATTAAACATGATTTAGGTATCACTAGCACACGGCACTTTCTAGAGCAAGACCATACACTGGACAACAGACAGATAGAATTCATATTGACAAATATTGAATTCATTCTGAAACACAATTATTTTTGGTTACAGGACCAATTCTACCTGCAAATACAAGGGACCGCAATGGGCACTAGGTTTGCCCCCAGCTATGCCAATCTCTATATGAGTTTTTGGGAGAATCAAAACATCTGGTCAAATAATAGCTGGGAGAGAAACCTAGTGCTGTGGAATAGGTACATTGATGACATCCTCATCATATGGGATGGGTCAGAAACCTCTCTTTTACAATTTCTCAGTCACATCAATACCAATAATTATGGCCTACATTTTACTGCCAACTATAGTCAGTCATCTATAGAATTTCTTGATTTAGAAATCTTCATACAAAATAACAGTATAACAACCAAAACATATAGGAAACAAGTGGATGTTAACAGTTATATCCTTTCTACTAGCCATCACCATCCACAGTGGCTTAAAAGCATTCCTTTTAGTCAATTCACGAGGATTAGACGCAATTGCAGTAACTTGCAGGATTATATCACTCAGGGTACTGAACTCAAGTCACAATTCCAGGAAAAGCAGTATGATAATCGTATCATTGACACAGCATTTAACAAGCTTCAAAATACTGATCGAAATCAATTACTCAAATATAAAATACCTTTACAACCCAATCCCTGCAAAGGAGCAGTCCCTGTGAATAACCAAATATACTTTGTTTCAGATTTTTCTAATCAAGCAAACCACTTGAAACATATTATTTACAAACACTGGCATATTGTACAGAAGGATGAAATCTTAGGTCCTCTGATTTCAGCTAAACCCAAAGTAGTCTTCAGGAAAGCGCCAGATATCAAGAAGGTTTTAGTCCAAAATCACATTAAAGATAACACTGTACACCCCAACTGGCTGACCAAAAATATACAGAAACCAGGCTTTTACCACTGTGGCAAATGTATTAACTGCCGTACAATCCAACATAACAGTACCCAAGGAACTACTGAGGTTTACTCATCTCACAATCAAAAAAAGTACTTAGTCAAAGACTTTATAACGTGTAACACCAAGAACGTCATTTACCTCATACAATGCCCATGTGGTAAGCAATATATAGGCCGAACAATCAGACCCTTAAAGGTCAGAATTGGTGAGCACATCAGAAACATAAGAAATGGGCTCGATAAACATCACCTCTCCAGCCATTTTAAAATTAAACATAATTGTGATCCTACTGGGTTGGAGTTTCTGGGTATCAAATGTGTATACAATAACTGGCGAGGAGGGGACCCCATTAAAAACATTAATAAAGAAGAAAGTAAATTGATCCTCTATTTTGACACTTTATCACCACGAGGACTGAATATGGAATTCGACATTTCAATGTAGAATATGTCTTCACTATTAGAAACATCTTATCTACATTGGTTGCAAGTTGTGGACATGTAGTGTCTATGCCTTTTTGTCCCCTTGGGTAAAGTATCTCCATGCATACTACGGTCATACCACCCTGGTGATGCCCAATCTCCGTCGACCTTGGAAGCCAAGCAGGTTGGAGCTGGCTTAGTACCGGGATGGGAGACCTCCCGGGAATATTCAGTACAGTAGTAGACATGTAGTAGATCTATCCCAATAGAGTGACAAATAGTGGCAGGACACGCCACCTCTCGCTTACCATGATGTAGTATCTCCTTAAACCATCATGTAGGAAATCCTTTACAATTTATACTTACCTTGGAAGGATGCCTCTTTATGTGTTTTAATGATGGCTAATATTGCCATTCATTTTATTTTGATATGTTTAACCTCATGTATATAAACATAGTTACTTATTAGAATCAGTTCATCCATTTATTTTAATTATCCTAATAGTTATCATTGTCATCATTTAGGCTAGCTAGTCATAGAGGTTTTAAAGCATCAGTCATGTATGTATCAGCCCTACATTTATAATTATTATTAGTATTATTCTGACTTGTTATCAGTCCAATTAAACATCTTAGCTTATGCAGAAATAAATGGAGTTTTACTACATGTTAGAACTATTATATATCATACGATCGTGGTCGCCTTTATATGTTTATTTTTTTTTTTTAATGTTATCAATATAATCTGTTACACAAATCCATATTAGGGTTTTCAATTGGCTTATATTAACCTTTGGTATGTAATTACATTTTTAACATTTATAACTACCACCTTGTTTATGATAGACGTATTATCACCTGTATACTCATATGACTTGGTTGGCGTTTAGATTTTATTACAATGGACAATTAAGCTCTTCTGTAGGCTCAGTAACAAATCATCAATTACACTCTATCAAACAATCATTTATTGTCAATATATAAGGAAGCACATCAGATGCTCCACTCATACCACATCCCCTGAAGAAATCTGCTCCTGCAGATGAAACGCGTTGGGACACGCCCACATTCGTGACGTCACAGGATATCCGGTTCATGCGTTCCACTGTGGAACGCACGCCAGGCTCTCCATCATCACACTGCAGCATCGCTAGGGACACAGTCAATATCTGTTCCCGTGAGCTCCACCGCTAGCCTTCCTGTTTTCATCCTGTCTACCATAGTGATATTCGCCGGATGACCGCAGCACACATCAGGTATCTGGACAGTTTTTGTATCCCCATTTGGGATTATTGCTTTTTGCGTTATTAGGTCATTTTTTTAGTTATTTTTCCACCAGGACTTTCATGAGTGCTTCTATTTGGACTGCATTTTTGCATTTTCCGGATTTTTTTACTTTTATTTTAATTTTATTGTATTTTTATTTTCTTATTTTATTTTATTTTATTCCTATTGCTATTTCTATTTCATTTCATGTATGTATTCATGCACCAAATCCCATTATCGTTGGAAATATTCATTCCTCCTTTTTCTCTGGAACTGTTTATTTATACTAATTAAATTCACTGTTTTTACCATTCTGCACTATTTCATGTTAAATATCTAATTCTATAAATAGTTTCCATTTATATTATAGGTTTGTTCTAGGCAATTTGAGCGCATTAATTTATTATACATTGCATGGTACACAGGAAGGGATTCCTGAATTATTGCTGCTCTTGCCGTTTGGGGTTGAGCGCAGGTCCTTTTTTGATTTGAATATCTTGGAGAAGAACAGGGTTATCCCAAATTGAGACAGTGGCAGCATCCAGACCCTATCCCCTAACATTTGAAGGAGCGCTTATTGACCATCTGATCTCTTTTTCCATATATAAATATATCTATCTATTATTACAATTAAACACACACAGTATATATGTTGTGATATAGTACAATTTCTGTCCTTTATGGAATATGCCTTTTAATATTTCTGTGTTTTGTTTTGTTTTTTATTTGTTTTTGTTTTTTTTAAAACTTAGGTTTTCACCGATTGCCTCTGACCCTTTTGATTCTTCAGCTGTTGTTAAGAATGTTGAAGAAGAATTTGAAATTAAAGACCTCTCAGACTTTAATCAACGGGTCATTCGGCTACGTCCTGTGAACTCTAGAGCAAAGAAAAACCTAAATTTAATAAAAGGTGCAGAACTGTCTGTGCACAGGCAAAAGGTTCCCTGTATTTCTAGTGATGTTTGCCTGAAAGAATGCTCTTTAAAAAATCCTGAGGAATGTGTACAAAACGATATTCAGTCAGATGAAGAACCTAGTAATAATACCTATAGTCCCTCAGGAGAAATGACTACAGTTATGAATTTAAAAAAGAAAGTCCTTTTAGAGGGAAGGAAAGCTAAACAAGGTTCAAGTGAAAAACAAACTGGACATAAAACAAATTTGCAGTTAAAAAATGTTGCTTTGCCACTTGCTGAAAGTGGTGTTGCCCAATCTTTATTTGAGGAACATTCACCTAAAGAAGACTCTTTGAACAATACAATGATAGAACATCAACAATCAAATCAACAAAGTCAAACGTCTAGAAAGAGTGTTGTTGTAGAACAGATTGTTCTTTCGGGCTTTGAGACTAACGAAGCTTCACTTTCTAAATCAAGAGGTAAGTGTATTGGAAATTTTATGTAACTAGTGACAGAAAATAGAAATAAATTCTGTAGTCAAAAAAAATAAATTTAAGTTAATTGCTAATTTTCATATTTTTATCTTACGGGGCGACCATAACTTAATTAAGGATGTTACTGCACTGCCACTCATCTGTTACGTAAAGTAGAGGGCTGATTTATTCTGTGAGCTCATGGTGTAGAAGAAATGAATAACTGGAGTCCTCCTCATTAGTACTGAATGGCTATTAGCATTATTATGGGGTCTTAATGGATTTTGTTGTCCAAATGTAGAACCCCTTTTAATTTAGTTATGCACAATGGGCAGCAAACATTGTAAGATAGCATATTTAATTGGTTGTTCTCATCCTTCTTTTGATTTAGCTGTGGTTGAGGATGTGGACGAAGATTTTGAAATAGAAGATGTGTCAAATTTTAAGCAGATCTTTCCTCCACACCCCAGGAAGTCAAAATCTGTGAAAAACCTATGTTCTACAGACAGTGGAGAAATGTCTGTAGACAAGCAAAATGTACAGAATATTTCCAATGAAAATGATTTCCTGAATGAAGACTTTTCAAAAAAAATCCAGCCCAAAATCATTCAAAAGCATATTAAGTCACATGACTTCTTAGTGGATAGGAAAAATAAACAAGGTACATCTCAAATACAGAAGGAACTAAAAAGAAAAGCGTTGTTAAAAAAGGATGCATTGCCACAAGCAAAGAATAGTATGGATGAAGAACCTTTAATTGGAGAACATTTGCCTCAAATGGAATCTATTTTAAACAATAAAAGTCCAGGACATAAACAATCAAAACAAAAAAAAAGTGCTTCAACTTCTAAATCAAAAGGTAAGGGCTTACTGGTTACCAGAAATGTAAATTCCTGTTTTCATTCTTCAGTGTGAAGTAATATATGGGTACATGATATAATAGACTAAAGTTGTTAATAACATGTGCAAAGGACGTTACAATTATTGATATTGTTTATTAACGCTTTATTACTATTTCATGTGTATATATATATATATATGTCATTCTAGAGGTGTAGGAATTGTGCTTCTTCTTGGATCCTTATCTATTGTGAAAGTGAGTGTATAAATGTAATATCACAGCTATAATCTTAATTTTAGAGATGTGTGTTCAATACATCAAGATATTTCTACCTCTATACCTAAAATCTTGCGTAAAGGGTGAATTATTTGGCATTTGGGAGATTTATGCAAAAACATTAAACATTTCATGGTGATTTTCTGTGATTGCTCTTCATATATAACGTGATCAATTTACTTTGTGTATTTTATGTTTTAGTTTATTCTAGCTTATGCTTGCTAATTGAAAATCTGTTTACTTTTGTTACTAAAAAAGACACTTAAAACACTATACTGATTGCCTTTTACCAGGCCACTACTAGGTTTCAAATATAGTGGAACTCCCATCCCCCCTAGAGGTCACTAGTACTCGTTTGACCCTAGCCCTAGAACATTGGCACTCTTTTTTGAACTTTCATCACAAGTTCAGTTTCAAAAATTCCAGGGAAATGCAGAAAAGATCAAGGGATAGCTGACAGAATTGATCCATGGCAGGAGATTATGAGACACCATTGAAAAACAAAATATGTGTGATTCAGGTAGGGAGGAAAATGGGAAGGACACTAAGCACTGTGCAAGTCTAGTAGAGGATATCAGAAGGTAAGCCAGCTTGGGTATTGCAAGAAGATTCAGTAACTGTCCAGGTATGTGGTCAGGACAGGTGGCAAGCTTCAGTGGTCAATATCCTGGAAATTGCTTTCAGCAGGAGTCTAGATTCAGTTGTCAAAGCTCAGGAAATTGTTCTCAATGAGGGCAGAATCAAGGCAGAGTCAATGCACAGAATATATGTCAGGCAAATTCAGGCCATAGAAATTCTAGGTGACTGTAAGAAGGGTGATTATTCTAGGGGTATAGGGTTCTAATCTCCCTAACAGTCTGGCAAATGTATGGATGACCATTTAATAACGCTTCTTGACTAATACCGTCAATCAACTCCTCACAAGGATAATTCTGATTTAACCAAAGAAATATAATTCATATTTTCCCCTAAATCCACAGGACTAATATTCATATAATAATTTATGTTTATCTTTTCAAGAAAAACAGCACACAAGATGTAGCTTCATTTTAATGTGTTGTATTATTAATTAACATTCTAATTGTAAAATGTATGTATATTATAAAAGTAGACAGTGGAACAGTATTTTATACAAACTCAGCAGATTTAATTTACTCTTCTGACATTGGTGGCATAGAATAGATTTTCGTACAATACACTACATTGTTTGCCTGTTGTATAAATATAAAATTCATTGTGTCTGTGTAAGTGCATGTGTGTGAGTCAAGCTTTACCTATTGTTCCAGGTGTGTGAATGTATTGTGTGAGTATGTGGAGGAGTTGGAGGCGGGAGTGAGCTGGGGAAGGGAGAGGGGGGGGGGTAGTTTAACTTTATCATGCTTTGCAACAGTCATTATTCACTATCCACATTCCATTCACATGGAAGCTACTAGATGGCAGCCATTTTGCAAGCATGGTAGCTTCTACTCACATCGCTGCCATATTAACTATTTCAATTTCTCCAGCAATAAACTGTATTATTTCAAAATTTTCCATTGCAAACCACCTTTTAACAATCTGAACACTTCCTGAACAATACTATCAATGAGCAGGGCCAGTTCTTAAACCTCTAGTAATATACTTGTACGTCCACCACAAATATCTATTTTACACAAAAGACATTTAGTGAGAGCCAGCAAGGCATGTTACACAAGACATCTATTCTAATTTTGTTTTGCAACAAACTCAAATGCTACCTTTTTTATTTCAACAATCCATCCCAAATATAACAGGAATTCCAAGAATTATAAAGCATTACAGGAGTCAGCCATCTTAAGCACATGTGCTTACCACGATGGCTAAGTGGTTAGCACTTCTGCCTCAAAGTGCATGAGTTCAATTCCCGACCATGGACTTATCTATGTGGAGTTTGTATGTTCTCCCTGTGTTTGCGTGGGATTCCTCCCACACCCCAGAATCATACTAGTAGGTTAATTGGCTGTTATCAAAAATTGGCTCTTCTCCCACCCCCCCAAATCGGGCAGGGAATGAAGTCAATGAGTTCTCTGCACAGCGCTGCGGAATCAGTGGCGCTATATAAATAAATGATTATGATGATGTGCATGTAATGGCCTAATGTACTGCCAATGGAACTTTCATATCAAAAGGGCCCAGTTCTTACTAGACTAATCCAGCCCAAATATAACAATATCACATACAAATCAGAGTAAACTCAAACTGAGCTATTCCATTTAAATCTACCAACCACACAAGCTTTTTCCCTTAACTCTCATAAACACATATATACTTACACATACCTTACATTTACACATTTGAACAGTATTCCATTCAATCAATTCAAAACTCCATCATTGCATTCATTTTCACATGTTAACCAGCCCTAAATTGCCTTCCAGACCACCTCATATATACAGTCCTCCCTCTAACCTTGGGAGCAGGGCAGGAAAAAGAACATTTTTTCTTGTGTTACAGTATCAAACCTCTGGGCGGAGTTTACTTTACCACAGGAAATAGATCTGTTACATTCCACGAAGATATGGACTCAGGTTGTAACCCTGATTGACGCTGGCAGGCCCAGAGGTGCAGAGTCTAACGAGTTCCCCGCTATTCACCAAGAACTGCCGCAAGGCAGGATGGACTTTGCTGCCGGGAACTCGCAGGTCGCAGTCCTCTGGGTTGCCCCAGGGAGTAGTACTGCAGAGAAATGAACTGTACTAGTGGAGTTCTCCCTGGAGATGGTGGAGTGGGAGAAGTGGCAACCATGTCAAGGCTGTATACATGCAGATGGAGACCTGCCCCCAGTGATAGGCGGAAGCAGAGTAGAATGGAAGCCGGATCAGTGCACAGTAAAACAATCAGGCGTGGTCAGCACGCAGAGATTCGGTACGCAGAAGACAATGAGATGCGTATCCAAAGTAATGGGACTGAATCAGACACAGGATCAAAACCAGGGGTCAGGAGCTGGCAACAAAGTTGTTCTGACACTGGACAAGTGTCAGTGTGCTGTTCAAATAGCCAAGCAAGTTTGAAAACCCCGCCCTGAGCTGCCGCCATGTGAGAGGACGCCCGGAAGTGCCGGGCAGCGGCGCATGTGACATGGCAATGGAATGTGGATGGGTAAGTCGTGACAAGACCACATCCTTTGAAATGTTAATCTGAGCAGCTGCTCAAGACTTATACAAGCATTCACAAACCTTATGTTTCTAGTGGAGGGAGGAGAACTTTGTTCACAGCAACTTCTGATTTAAGCATGGCAGAATTCTGATTATGTTTTTAAAAAATGAAATAGATTATATATACTCTTCAGTACTTTCAATATCCGCAATAAGTTAATGTAGGGGAGCATTATTGCTCCTAGTAAACAAGTTTTCCAAATAAACACGGGAACGATGACACCTAGATAGACTTGTCTATACTCTGTAATATGGGAATGATGTAATGTAAATATGTTCATTATATGTGGATCACTTAAGCCACCGAGAATACTAAATGTATGTGCTGTAATTATACTTTTCTGAAACGTGATTTCTCTTGCAGTTAGACACATACCTACATACTTATGCTATCGGAAGAAAACTGACAAGTTCTCTCCTATAAGCTTCCTCCCCTTTTGTTTTTTCAGTGCCCTGTAAAGGAGGTTTGGCATGGTAAGTCGGGCCCTAGTGTGCTAAATTCTTGGTAGCATCCTACAATGAGGCAGTCTCAACTGTCTCTGGTAGTTCCTCAGTTTCTGGCACCAATCTTAGCTATTTTCAGCTTTGCTTTATTGCCACTACATTTGATGGATACTCTTAGCTGTTCCCAGGAGTATAAAAGCATAAATTATCTTGCAGCATCAATGGTTCCCCCATCACTCTTACCACAGTGAAAAATTGCTCATTTTCCACACTTCAGGCCTTGGTGGTTTGGAAGTCATTCTGGATGCCTAGGATGATAGATAAATATAGCAAGTTGAACCTGCAGACTGTCTCTTGAGTTGCGCGTTTCACTTCACTGTTGGCTGAGGAGCAGCAACCTCATAAGAGGTTGACCGTTTGCTATCTGGGATTCTGCATTGGTGACTACGTGTGTCAATTTCTATGGATGGGGGCAGTGGAGCTTCAGCACAGGTTTCAGGGTCTTTGTCTTCACAAGACTAGCCGTAGGACAGCAGGTTTTTTTTTTTTAATAAAGTTTGTCAGACAGTGCTGCCGCAGTGGCATACAGTAATCACCAGGGAAGTACCTGAATTACCCTAGCAATGAGAGAGACCGCTGATAATTTCTGTTGGGCAGAAAAGTTCATTCTGGCATTTTCAGCAGTCATCATCCTAGGGGTAGAGAACTGGGAAGCCAACTTAATCAGTAGGCAGACTCTTTATTGTGGAGAATGGACTGTCCACCTAGAGGTATTCCGGCAGCTGGTGTTCATCCAGACTTCAACATGATTGCATTTTGGTTGAACCACGTGGTGGAGCGCTTCTGCACCAGTACAAGGGATACGTAGGTGTGCCTAGTGGATACAATATATGTTTCTTATAGTTTTCAACTGGTCCATCTATTCCCACTGTTTGAAATGTTTTCGTCAGTGCTAAAAGATGATCAGGAGAGGGTGATTCTTGTGCCACCTAACTGGCCTGGGAGGTCTTGGTATAACTTGATCTTAAGCATAGCAGTGGGCGTGATGCCATTTTTCAAGATCAGACTGCTTAGTCAGTCCCCCTTTCTCCACCAAAGTTTTTCTAGGCAAGCTTTATCTAAATGGCGGCTGAAGCCATTATTATTAAGGCCAAGGTGTTCGTTTACAGTGTGATCTAGCAGATAATGAAGACTAGAAAGCCTGTTTCACCAAGGAATTACTGCAAAATCTGGAAGATTTACATCTCCTGGTGTGAATTGAAAGGAATTCCTACCTGATCTCACAGGAGGGACCAGTTACTGCTGTTCCTGCAGTACAGTCTCTATACTATTTTTTTTTTTTTTTTTTTTTACCCCTGAAGTGCAAACCTTGTAGTGAGTGATGTATGTCAGCCTCCAAGAGCACCCAGTGGCTCCATGGCATGTCAGTCTGGTACTGAGATCACTTCCAGCATCCACCTTTTCAATTATTTAGGCGGAGTTAAGTTACCTAACTAAGCCTTCTTTTCAACCCAAGATGATCTGCTGGTTCCACCCAATATGTCTCCATTGGTATATGGTTCTCAATGTTCTCTGGACAATCTTTTGTCAGGTGGGTTATTCTAGTAATTCCCCAGACTTACATTGGGGCAGTGTGCCTGTGAGGCACATTTCACTAAATCAGTTGGTGCTGCAATGCTGCTGCCGCTAAGCAGCTGTTCCGTGTGGCCACCTGGTCTTTGGTGCACATCTTAACAAAGTTCTACAGAATCAAATCTTTGCCATTCAGCGATATCAGTTTTGGATGGGAGGTGCTGCACTCCTTGATTTCTGAGCAGGCCATCTCTTAGGGGCAGCTTTGTAACGAGTGGGTTGATCTTTCCCATTTGCAACTTTGAACATTTATAATGTGTGATGCTTATATGAACGGTTTGGTTTGACATCATGTAGTTTCTTTTAGTTTTATTAATCTCTTCATAGTATCCTTGGACTATGGACAAACTGCTAGAGAATAGCTTGAAAGGACCCACCGTGTTCTTAAATAAAGCCATATGGTTTTCATATATACATTACAGTGGATTACAAATTGGCGATTTTTTTTCTTCTTCTTTATTTCCAGACCTACATCCCCCATCTATTTGCCCAAACACAAGCCAGCAGCATCTGAAGACCCTTCAGCATCATAAAAGTTTGTAAGGGATTAACCTTGCATCACGATGTTCATTATTCAGTCTAAACCTCCATTGTTCTTACTTTGACTTTAACAGATATTGAGGCACCATCTCAGCAGCGAAGAAGCATACGTGAGGATGGACCGGCGTTCCTTGTTGTTTCAGGGAGAATTGTAGGGAAGTTGCTTCCTTCGTTTTCTGCAACAGAAGCTGTTATATGTGCAGGAGTAGGGGCAACAAGAACAGGCTCCTGCAGTGTGAGACAATCAAGCCGGAAACCACCGCTACTAACTATAGACACACTGAATCAGAGAAGCGTCAGCTGGCAGCACCAGGTGGGAGGAAACCTTGTGAACTATTCGGCGGTTCACAATCTTTTTAATAAGTATTTAGGTCAGGTCAGAAATACTTCTGAAGTTGTTTGCAAAAATAATACACATAAATCCAAGGGAAAATAATATTTTATATATATTTTTTCAATTATAATTCTGTCAAACAACAATTTACAGCTTTAAAATGATAAAGAAAATAAAACAACAATAACTGCAGAAATGCGCCCCGTCACGATTACACTGCGCCCTCCTTCATTCTTTTGCCCCTCAATCACTGTTTCCGAACACCATTTCCCCTCTGTTCTTTTACTTGGCCTTCCTTCTTCAACTCTGCGGCGCTCCTCACAGAATATGTTGTACGTGATGACGTCAATGTCAACATTCAGTGAGAGGGGAACTGTGAGGAGAAAAAGGATGCTGCATCCCAGGCTCCGCCAGAATTTTAATTTTTTTCTTTTTATTTGTTTGTCCTGGCGTACACTTTTGGAACCGCTGCCCTAGACACATCTTAGCCAATCCTGATACAGCTGAATTGGACAAGACATGCAGGGTGGGATTATCCTTGTGAGAAATTTTGAAAACCTAATATGGTCCTGCTGGTAGAGCTTCGGGAGCTTGGTATCAAGAGCCTGTCTCTTACCAGCTGCAGTGTGGTTCCTTATTCCGAACAATGCTTCTGATGCCCATCTTTGCAGCTACACCTTATTGCCAGGAATCTGGAGTTGCTCATGGATCTGTTAACCTGATGAGCCTGCTAGAGCAAGGAAGATGGGTCCAGGTCCCTACCAACTGGGTGGAGAGATTTGGCCAATTTGGCTGGGATCAGGAAGTCCAAGGAAACGATCTACAGCTTGGCTGGGACATCATAATTTTCCTATAACTTGTACTGGTAAAGAGAACCCATTATTCTTTCTAAGCAATTTGGGGATTATTGCACACTGGGGCGCTATACGGTGAATGTTGAAGTTTGGTGAGCACTGGGTGGTTAAAGTACTGTTAGAGATATATAAATATATATCTCAAATCAATATTTTGTGCACTCACCTTTTGCCTTCTAAACAGCATCAATTCTTCTAGTTACACTTGCACTCAGTTTTTGAAGGAACTTGGCAGTGAGATTGTTCCAAACATCTTGAAGAACTTTCCACAGATGTTTTGTGTATGTAGGCTAGCTTAAATCCTTCTGTCTCTTCATGTAATCCCAGACAGACCCGATGATGTTGATTTCACGTGTCTGTAGGGGCCATATTATCACTTTCAGGACTCAATGTTCTTCTTTACGCTGAAGATATTATGACATTGGCTGTATGTTTGGAGTCATTGTCCTGCTGCAAACTAAATTTGGAGCCTACTCTTTGATGGTATTGCATTAAGGACACCATTAATCCTGATCAAAACCTCAACTCCATTTGCTGAATTGCAGCCTTAAACTTGTAAGAACTCACCACCATGCTTCACTGTTGCCGGAAGACACTCATTATTGTACTGCTCTCAAGCCCTTCAGCGAACAAACTGGCTTCTGTTACAGCCAAGTATTTCAAACTTTGACACATCAGTGCTGAGCACCTGCTGCTATTTCTCTAAGCCTCAGTTCCTATGCTATCGTTCATTGTTGAGTTACTTCGCCATGTTTCCACGTCAAAAGTATGGCTTTTAGGCCACAATTCTTCCATGAAAACCACTTCTGGCCAGTCTTCTCCTGACAGTAGATGGGTGTACCTGGGTCTTGCTGTTTATTTTTCAGTTCTGAGCTGATGGCACTGCTAGACATCTTCCAATTTGTAAGGGAAATAAGTATAATGTGCCTTTTATCTGATGCACTAAGTTTCCTTGGCCAACCACTGCTTCTATGGTCCTCAGCGTTGCCTGTTACTTTGTGAAGAGCTTGAACAGCTCATCTTGAAACCCCTCATTCTGCTTAGATATCTTTGCCTGTGAGAGACCTTGCTGATGCAGTATAACTCCCTTGTGCCTTGTTGCTGTGCTCAGTCTTGCCATGGTGTTTGACTTGTGACATGAAACTGTCTTCCCTAACCTCACCTTTGCAGCAAACTATTAAAGCCATCCTGACAACTGGCAATAGCCAGCCTGTGTGAGACTCCGGTGACTGCTGTGTATTATCACTAGGGATGTGCACCGGCGACTTTTGGTGTCTCGTGTTTTGGATTCGGATTTGCTTGAGGTTTTGGGTTCGGATTTGTTTCGCAAAACACCTGCCGAAAGGTTTTGGTTCGGATTTGAGGTTTTGGATTCGGATTTTTTTTTTTAAAAAAGCATAAAAAGTTCAAAAATCAAGTTTTTGGGCTTATTTTCACTCCTACGCTATTATTAACCTCAATAACATTCAATAACAATCATTTCCACTAATTTACAGTGTATTCTGAACACCTCACAATATTGTTATTAGTCCAAAACGTTGCAACGAGGTATCTTTCTGGACTGCGTAGTGGAGTGGTCACCACAATATAATAAGAAAACCATCAACTGGTCTTAATTACACCAAAAATTGTATCTGGACTGCGTAGAGGAGTGGTCCCTACAATATAATAAGAAAACCCTCAAATGGTCTGAATCCCACCAAAAATTGTACCTGGACTGCGTAGAGGAGTGGTCCCCACAATATAATTTAAAAACCCTCAAATGGTTTGAATCCCACCAAAAATTGTACCTGGACTGCGTAGAGAAGTGGTCCCCGCAATATAATAAGAAAACCGGCATCAACTGGTCTTAATTACACCAAAAATTGTATCTGGACTGCGTAGAGGAGTGGTCCCTACAATATAATAAGAAAACCATCAACTGCTCTTAATTACACCAAAAATTGTACCTGGACTGCGTAAAGGAGTGGTCACCACAATATAATAAGAAAACCATCAACTGCTCTTAATTACACCAAAAATTGTACCTGGACTGCGTAGAGGAGTGGTCACTACAATATAATTTAAAAACCCTCCACGGGTCTGAATTCTACCAAAAAAGTTTATGGACTGCATAGTGTAGTGGTCCCCACAATATTATTTAAAAATTTTCCAGCAACAGTCAACGTTGTTTAATATCTGATACACCTCTATCTGGACTGCATAGTGGAGTGGCCCCGGTACTAAATTTGGTACCGGGGCCACAATACCTCCTCCAACTTCCAAGTGTAGTGTTTAAAACATATAAACACTACAGTAGTTCTAGCACGTCAATACCTCTTGTCTTAAATTATGACAGGGCATTTTACTTTTGGTTTAATTTTTTGAATTTGTTGACATTTTATTTTACTTTTTGAACATGGCAAACGACTGTTGAATGGTCACATAATGCCAAAAAAAGAGTTGCAAGATGGAATTGTCCTTGGGCCCTCCCACCCACCCTTATGTTGTTGAAATAGGACATGCACACTTTAACAAACCAATCATTTCAGCGACAGGGCCTACCAAACAACTGTGGCTGAAATGATTGGTTTGTTTGGGCCCCCACACCAAAATAACAATTCCTCTCTCCCTGTACAAACTAAACAGGCTCTACTGAGGAAAGATG
The DNA here is from genome assembly GCF_038048845.1 of Mixophyes fleayi. Taxonomy (NCBI): domain Eukaryota; kingdom Metazoa; phylum Chordata; class Amphibia; order Anura; family Limnodynastidae; genus Mixophyes; species Mixophyes fleayi. The sequence continues at coordinate 167,382,690 of NC_134402.1, forward strand.
TCGTCCTCATCCTCAACCTCTGATTCCTCTCCCCCTACAGTGTGTACTTCCTCCTCATCACACATTATCAATTCGTCCCCGCTGGACTCCACAACCACAGGTCCCTCAGTACTATCTGGAGGGCAGTGCTGTACTTCATTTAGGAATTGATTATTCATTTTTATAAACATCATTTTTTCAACGTTGTGAGGAAGCAACCTCCTTCGCCGCTCACTGACCAGGTTCCCCGCTGCACTAAAAACTCTTTCCGAGTACACACTGGAGGGGGGACAACTCAGGTAAAATAGAGCCAGTTTGTACAGGGGCTTCCAAACTGCCTTTTTTTCCTGCCAGTAACAATATGGACTGTCTGACATGTCTATTTGGATGGTGTCAGCAAAATAATCCTCCACCATTTTTTCAATTGTGACAGCATCCAATGCAGCGACAGTAGACATGTCTGCAATGGTTGGCAGGTCTTTCAGTCCGGACCAGATGTTGTCAGCATCCCCGCCAGCGGGTCTTTTAGGAAAATTGAGCTTTTTCCTCGCAGCCATAGATGTGGAAGAAAATGAGGGTGGAGCTGTTGGCATGTCACGGTCCTCTTCAGAGGACAATCTCCTGACCAGCAGGTCTTTGCACCGCTGTAGACTTGTGTCCGCCGGAAACAGAGACACAACATACGCTTTAAACCGAGGATCGAGCACGGTGGCCAGAATGTATTCCTCTGATTTTAAAAGACCGACCACCCTCGGATCCTGGCAAAGCGTACGAAAGGCTACATCCACAAGAGCTACATGCTTTGTGGAATCGCAATGGTTTACCAGCTCCTCCCTCACTTTCTCCAGCTGCTTCTGCAACAGCCTGATCAGGGGAATGACCTGAGTCAAGCTGGCAGTGTCTGAACTGACTTCTCGTGTGGCAAGTTCAAACGGCTGGGGAACCTTGCACAACACGGAAATCAATCTCCACTGCGCTTGACTCAGGCGCATCCCCACTCCTTTGCCTATGTCGTAGGTGGCTGTGTAGGCCTGAATGGCCTTTTGCTGCTCCTCCATCCTCTGCAGCATATAGAGGGTGGAGTTCCAGCGCGTCACAACCTCTTGTTTGAGGTGATGGCAGGGCAGGTTCATGCTTTTTTGATGTGCCTCTAGTCTGCGGTAGGCACTGGCTGAATGCCGAAAGTGTCCAGCAATTTTGCGCGCCACTGCAAGCATCTCCTGCACACCCCTGTCACTCTTCAGGTAATGCTGCACCACCAAATTAATGGTGTGGGCAAAACATGGGACGTGCTGGAAATTGCCCATATGTAATGCCCGCACAATGTTACTGGCATTGTCTGACACCACAAATCCCCATGAGAGTCTAAGTGGGGTAAGCCACTAGGAGATAATTTCCCTCACTTTCTCTAATATGTTGTCAGCGTTGTGCCTCTTATTAAATCCTGTAATACACAATGTTGCCTGCCTTTGCACGAGCAGCCGTTTTGTAGATGCTGCTACTGATGCAGCTGTTGCTGCGGAACGGGATGTGGGCTGTCACAGTCATAAAGTCCTTCATTTGCCCAGAGCCACTTGTCCACATGTCCGTGGTTAAGTGGACAGTGGGTACAACCGCATTTTTTAGAGCACTGAGGACACTTGATCGTACTTCTCTGTACATTTTTGGTATCGCCTGCCTAGTGAAGTGGAATCTCGACGGGATTTGGTACCGGGGACACAATACCTCCATCAACCCTCTAAATCCCACTCCACTGATGGCGGACACCGGGCGCACGTCTAACACCAACATTGCAGTTACAGCCGCAGTTATACGCTTTGCAATAGGGTGACGACTATCGTATTTTGTGATCATGGCAAACGACTGTTGGATAGTCAATTGTTTTGTGAAAGACTTAGCGGTCTTACGACTTCCCCTCTGGGAAGATGACCGACTAACAGCAGCAGTGGCAGTAGTAGGCGTACCGCTGCAGGATGCCTCGGATGAATACCGTATTGAAGAGGACTCAGTCTGGCTGCTGACTTGGGCTGCAGGACTGAATCTGATGGAGATCGTGGAGGAAGTTGACGAGGAGGGTGTTGCTGGTTTGTATCCAACTGGACCACGGGATTTAGGTATCCCTGTACCGATGACGGTCCTAGCTCCAGTTCCTGAACTAACCACTGAACTATGAAGGTTATGCAGGTGACGTATAAGGGAGGATGTCCCGAGGTGGGCAAGATCCTTACCCCTGCTTATTTGAGCTTTACATAAGCTACATATGGCAATAGAATTGTTGTCCAGATTGGGATAGAAATAACTCCAGACCGAAGAGGTGCATTTTCTGGTCTTCTGACCCGGCATGGCAATGGGCTTTTTAATCCCATGGACATCAGCAGTTTCCCCCACTGCTGCCTCATTTACAATAACCACATCAGCATCATCATCATCCAGTTCCTCCACACCGCCAGCTACATCAATAGCCTCCTCCCGAGCCACCTCTTCCCGTACAGTGATGGGAAGGTCAGGCTTGACAACCACCAACACCCTTGGACTCGCCTTGGGGATTTGTGATAATGTCTCTTTAGAAGGCAGAGTTGTTTGCTGTGTTGTTGCTGACAGCATAACTCTCTTAAATTTTTTGTGGGGGGGGAGGAGGAGGGCTTAGTTCCTTGGGTGAAGCTGAACCACTTGTCATGAACACGGGCCAGGGCCTAAGCCGTTCCTTGCCACTGCGTGTCTTAAATGGCATATTGGCAACTTTACGTTTCTCCACAGATGATTTTAAGTTTCTCTTTTTGCTACTTTTACTTAACTTGGGTTTTTGAATTTTACATGCCCTTTACTAGGAGATTGGGCATCGGGCTTGGAAGACGACATTGATGGCATTTCATCGTCTATGTCATGACTAGTGGCAGCAGCTTCAGCATTAGGAGGAAGTGGGTCTTGATCTTTCCCTACTTTATCCTCTAAATTTTTGGTCTCCATTATATGTAGCACAAGATACTGCAGAATGTGTGAACTTGGTAATATTGCAGTACCAATGGACTTATACTGCAGGATTGGTTTTGCAAATTTTGTTATAATTAATTTTTTTTTTAATAATTTTTTTGAAAATGGGGAATAATGGGGAAATAACTATGCCCTTAGAAGGACAGAGCACAGGACACAGCACCACTGGACTGAACAGGACACAGCACAGGACACAGCTGCACCACTGAACTCAAAATTGACAGAGCACAGCACCACTGGACTGATACTGCAGAACACAGCACAGCACAGAACTAAACAGCACAGCACGAGATCTACCAGGACAGAAGACCACCTAACACACCCTCCCTCTACCCTGATCAATGCCCAAGTGAAGATGGCGGCGACTAGCTGGGAATTTATAGGATCCGAGTATCGCGAGATCCGACAGCGGGATTATGACTCCGAGCCTCGGTTTCAGGTTTTCATTTGGCGCCAATACCCGGATCTGTCTCGGATCCGGCTCGGATCGGAAACGTTCGGGTGGGCTCGGATTCACGAAATACGAGTGCGCTCATCTCTAATTATCAGAACAATTTTTATATATATATATATATATATATATATATATATATATATATATATATATATATATATATATATATATATATATATATATACACACATATATATTTATATATACATATATATAACTAGTAGCTTCCCTTTCTTCAGCTCACTACCTCCAGTAAGTTTCAAAGGTCATTTATGTTCCCATTGGAGCTCAAAGTCTATATTCCCTAGCATACACACACACAGATCTAGGGTCAATTTGATAGCCGCCAATTAACCTACCAGTATGTTTTTGGAATGTGGGAGTAAACAAGCGCCACAGAGATAAAGCCACCGTGCTATACTTGACATTAGCTTCACTTGTGCATTTTGTGACTATAGGAGATAGGCAGGGTTTGTTTCTATATAGCATGTTCAGTTTAGAATACATTCTGGCAGTGCTGGCTTTAGCTCTGGGATGACCTAGCCTGCATCCCTCCTTAGAAAATAGCACACCATGCTTCTTACCTGCTACTTACTGTCAACTGTCATTTTTTTTCTCCACTATGAAACGTAGTACCATGCTGTTTTTTTGTGTCGTAGTAATGTATACCTTTGTTAAATTAATTAATTTAACCTATCATTTTTTAATCAATATTTTTGTTGACATTTTTGAAATACAGTACAAAAAGAGAGAGAGAGAGAGAGAGGAAAAAAAAAAGAAGTACATGACATAGTTCCGAGATGTGCTGCATTGCACAATATTAGAATAGACTATAACAACAATCCAGATATCGCATTGTACATCAAGATACAAACATAACACCTGCATGACAATATGAAATAACAAGTATTATATTGTGTTCAGCTCCTTTAATCTCTTTAATGTAGGGGTAATAGTAAGACTAGTTAAAGACAATGAGATAGGTGATTACTTGTGATCAGCCAGTGATGTTGGAAATACGTATAGGGGGTGAAGGAGAAGCAGTCTCAAGATACAGCAAGAGAAGGTGAAAGACATCAAATATGGTCAAAGTTCACAGCCAGAGACCGCTCTGCATATCTTGACTTTGCCCATCTCGACCATACCTTAAAGTATTTTGCCATTGTGTTTCGGAACGGTAGAGTAAAGCGCTCATGCCCCACAGCTACATTAACTAGGACTACCCAGGAACCAAAGTCTAGCCCATCCTGTGCCATCCACACTCTAGCAATTGCTAACTTGGACAGAGCGAAAAGATTAAGGACATATCTGGTTCAACTCTTCCCTAATAGCAAGTCAACTCCCTAAACAAATATAAATAAGTCTTGGGGTACAGCAGTGGAATATCAATTCCCGTGTCTTGTATATACAACACCATCTGTCTCTAACCACAGGGCAGCCCCAGAGCAGATGCCAGAAAGTGTCGGACACTGTCGAGCGTATTGTTCCAGTTCTTGTCAGTCAAAGGTCCAAAGTCTAGTTCCCAACCCCGTCACAGTCGACCCAAATCGTCAGGTCTAAGTAGAGAGAGTATATTGGCATATAATAGTGAGATGGTTTTAGTGGAACCCACCTGTCTAAGGAGCACTCTAAGAGGGTCCGGACTAATGGTGATATGAGTGTTTCCCAACTGTGCTGTCGGGGCGTGACGAAGCTGCAGGTATGTATAGAAAAGGTTATTTGGTAAATGAAAATCATACTTGTAATTATGCAAATTATTTGAGGACCCCATTGGAATACACTTTTCCAAGGGAGGTAATTCGCCCGGCCCTCAAGGTTGGAAACTGTCGTAATTTTTAATGCTCCGGGAGTGTGCTATTAGCCCATAGTGGAGTGCTTGCATTCAATCCCGCAGGTTCCAATGTCCCCTTTACGATGTTCCAGATAATTAACGCCTGCTTAAGCAATGGTGGGATCATTCTCGTAACTCTAGTGCCCAGCATGCATGTATGTGTGGTCTGTCACACCCTGGACATCCTCTAAGGAAACTCGTCAGGTCAGCTGTTGGAGAGTCTCTAATCCTCCCCAGGAGATGGATCAGCTGCGTAGCAAAGTAGTAAGCCCTAAAGTCAGTGTGGGCCAGGCCTCGAGACACCTGAGGATGACATAAGGAGGTCATTCTGATATGTACTTGTTTCTTCCCTCAGAGCAGAGAGGACATGTATTTATTAATTTGAGAGAAGCGACATCCTAGGAGATAAACTGGGAATTGTGCAGTATGTACAAGAATTTTGGTTGTAGAACTATTTTAGTTAAATTGATGCTGCCTGACACTGACAGATACAACCTCATCCAGGTAGAGATCTTGGCTCGATGATAACTGATCACTGGATCCATGTTTAGCGATATATAGTCCGTAGGCGAATTTGTAATCCATATTCCCAGATATTTAAATTTTAACGTCACCTGCAAGGGGGGGAAACACCTAGCAACACTATTCAGGGCCCCCCACCAATGGGGAAAATGCTAGACTTGGACCAGTTTATCTTCAGGCCAAATAATCCACCAAATTTATCTACCAGGTGTAACCGTGTGTCTAGTTATGCCTGTCCAGCGAGAATGCAGACAAGGTATGACCGTTTACGGTAATTCTGGCAGCTGGGGCAGAATAAAATTCAACCAGATCAAAAACCTGTGATCAATGCTGAATTTATACATGACTGCCTACAAATATTCCCATTCCACGAAATCAGCTGCCTTGTCTGCGTCTAGAGATACAACCACTGCCCCATCTCCGTGACTACCAGGCATCTGTAAATTGGTGTAAAGGCGCCCGAGGTTGATGGCCGTAGACTTCGCCGGCATGAACCCTGTCTCGTCTGGGTAGATCAGCTGAGGAATAACCATATTTAGTTTCATGGCAAGTACTTTAGCTAAAATGTTTGTGTCCGTTGTTAACAGGGAAGTGGGCCGATAGGACTCTGGTAACAGTGGGCCCTTATTCGGCTTAGGGATGACCACTATTGCTGCCTCAGACATGGATGGCGGAATAGCGCCTGCCTCATAGAATTCATTTATTCATTTTAGTGCTCCATTAACTTCAAGATAAAAAAAGGTGCTATTTTTTTTGTACAGCTCCATGGGAAGTCCATCCACCCCCGCGGCCCGTTTACATTTAAGAGATGCTATTGCCGCCTGTACAGTAATGGGGGGCCTCGAAGGAATCCACAGCCTTCAATGAGAGCTTGTGGAGACACACTTGGGACAGGTAGTCATGCAACTGGGTTCTGGAGTTGTCTGCCCTGGAGGTGTACATGTCCTCATAGTAGGCCCGGAATACTATAGCAATTTTCTCAGTCTGGAAATGAGTGGTCCCCGACCAATTAGAAATGGCAGATACAGTATTGTTTTGCATTTCCATCCTGGCCAAGTATGCCATGGGGCTACCACTCTTATCACCCTATGCATATACATCATGTTTGGAGAATAGGAGCTAATGGCAGATTTATCTAACAAATAATCATCTCATTCCTTCTGTGCATGCAGCCAATTTGGCAGGTCAGCAGAGAGTCCTGTTGACAAATATGTTTGTTCCATGTCCCGACAGGCCTGATCTAGCCATGAATCCTCCGCGTTGGAGGATTTTTTTTGGCCCTCAACATGGTTGTCCAAGGTTCCACAAAGGAACGCTTTAAATGTATCCCGGTGAACTGACGGGCAAACAGGAAAGGGCTCCCACTTGTTGCCGAAACATCTCCCACCACCTATTAAGACCCTCGTCCATAATTGCATTAAAATCTCCCATGCAGACCACTGGGACATGCAAGGAGAGTGCAATGAATGTAGAGGCCTTCTTGAGTACCTCCTAATTGAAAGGTGGAGGGATGTACACGGCCAGGAGTATAACAGGTTATTATCTATCGGGGCTCATAGGAATACATGCTGACCATAGGCATTCAGCTTTACCTCCTCCAACACAAATCTTAAATTCTTTTTTTTTTTTATTGATACCCCCGCGAGTGTGAAGAGTGCACCAATTGATGCGCACAGTCCATGTTAAAGTCCTCTTCTCCAGTTGAGCTTCAATACAATTACAATGATGGATAAAATGTTGAAGTTCAGTGGGCACATTTGCACATGCAAATTCATCTTTTATTGTATCATGTAGTCCCATATGTAGGGGAGAATCTATTTGAGAGCAGAGTGTTTCATAAGCAAAATGATATGCTGTTCCTTTAACCTATCAGATTGGAAATGGCCATTGTACAGTTGGAAGTGCAAATGACACTGACTAATTTATCCCAGAAATCCAGGCTGGTTGGAAAGTAGCAGAATAGGGTGTAACAGGTAGGTGGTTGTAGTGATCGAGTCTCCAATTTTAAAATATGTGGTTTATTTATTTTTTTGCTTTGACATTTTATAGTAAACCACTGAAAACCGTTCTGTGCAAACTGGGCCTTTTGTGAAATGACTTGAAGCCTTTACTATAGTTGTAAATCAAGCTATGAAGCTATCTTTTAGGAATTTCATTAGATTGCCAAAAGTGCCAGCATGCCCCGACGCTCAGGGCCCGCAAATAAAATTTTAATAAGACACCTTTCATTGTAAAAAAATTTTTTATTTTAAATAAATTACAAACCCCAGTATTACTCGCCAACCACGAAGTTCTTAATCTGTAATAATTGCAGTGGTCTGTGGTTGTCAAAAAAAACAATTAAAATTCATCCCAGGGTGCGTTTTCCTTGCTATATTGCCTGCAGCCCCATCTAGCAGATCCTAGTGCTGGTTCTAGTAAACTCTGAATGGCTCAGAGCTTTTTGTCCCTTCCTCCCTGATTTTGCTAGCACCAGCCTAGTTAAGCAGTACAAGGTATAATCTGTATAGAGAGGGAGAGGCTTGGGCTACCCGGTCAGTGTTCTCCCCAGAAAATTTTGCCAGCTGGGTGGCATGAAGAAGTAGCCAGATAGGAGCAGTTGTAATACTTTGTAATAATATTGAAAAATTATGGAGGTTATTGCCCACACCTGCCAGGACTGGTCAGACTGGTTATTAGTGGTCTAACACACACTGCTGGCTGTAGTGCTCACATAGTGCCAGTTCTAATAGCGGAAACAATGTTTATTATATTGTAATAGGTCTCTGTTGGGCTTCAAGAGCCGGGTGGCAAGTAAAAACAGTCAGGTTGAGCACCTCGAAAATAGTTGTTGGGGACAACAATGCTGGTGATGGTTGTTTTTTTTTTTTTTTTTTTTTTAGTTACCGTATTTTTCGCTCCATAAGACGCACCTGACCATAAGACGCACCTAGTTTTTAGAGGAGGAAAACAGGTAAAAAAAAATATTCTGAACCAAATCTCAAAGCAAGATGTGGAAGCTGGTAATCGGACTTACCCTTTGGTAGAGCAGGGCTACAGCTAGGCTGCAATGGTCTTCCGTATACCCGGTTCGCTCCCGTCTGTGTAAGGCTTGTTGCCGTGGGGACGCTCAAGCGTCCTGCTGTCAGGCGGATGTCTCGATTCAGTGGTAAGTGGTCGTTCTGAATGAGGAGCAGTCGGTGCGAACATCATGTTGAGTCTGTTTGCTATACAGAATGTGGCTGGGATTAACGTCACCTGCTGGATGCACAGATATGACACTGGCCACCAGGGAGAAGCTGGTATTCAGTAAAACCACATGGTCCTTCTTCAGCTGGAACGCCGGATGGAAGGTGGGGAAAGGAGAAAGGATAGACCACCTGATACTTGGTATGGAGCATGAAGCTGTGCAGCAGACACAGAAACTCGGATTACTAAGGGAAAAGTTCAGTAGTAATATTAGGAAGTCCTCCGGGACTAATAAACAGGTGTTGCCAGCTGTACCGAGACCTGTTCAATCAGCCCTGGAGGAACAGCGAGAGTTCAGAAAACGCCAAATTTCTGGATGACCGTATATTAGATCAGAGTCATGAGCAGCTTGGGAGCCGTTCTTCATTCTGCATGTTTTATTCTGTGCCAGGAACATTGATTCAGTCATCCATTTATTTTCTGCTCCGTGGTGGTAATGGAAATTTGCATCCGCTCCCGTTGTGTTCAAGGAATTCCTCAAAGTTCTGCGCTCTGCGGCCGGGACACTTAAGCCGAGGTAACAACAGATCGGCTGTAACCCATTCAGTGCAAGATCATCTTCTATCGAGCGAAGTGTCCCATAGCTGCGACATCAGAACAAGGCTGTATGTGAAAGCCAGGGAAGAAAACCTAGAGCTTAGAGCTGCTTGAAATTGGCGGTAAAGCCGTAATTATCATGAAATTTTAACAAGGTCCCTTTTGCTGCTTAGCAGCAGGTAGAACACAAATCAACGCAGTCACACTCGGGCGGATTCTATGCCTCACACTAGAGTCGAGCGATGGGATCACCACTCTGGCCACACGTGTAGGTGGCCAAACGGAAGAGACAGTCGTTTTCCTGTTGGTTGGAGTGACCGGATCATGTAAACTTTTACTTCACAACCGCTCGTTCAGCGGCACCACGTCACTGCTGCCTGTATCTGCTGCACAGCTTCATGCTCCATACCACTGAATCGAGACATCCGGCCGGCAGCAGGACGCTTGAGCGTCCCCACGGCAACAAGCCTTACACAGACGGGAGCGAACCAGGTATTAAGGATCTGTACAAGGCTTTTTTGTTCGTATTCGCTCCATAAGACGCACACAATTTTTCCCCCACTTTTTTGGGGGGAAAAAGTGCGTCTTATAGAGCGAAAAATACGGTAATAACTTTTTTGTACTGGGCCAGGTGACTATAAACGGTAATAGTTTTAGAGCGCTCGTTTTTCCGGCGGCCGGAGGAACAATAGAATACCCCCCTAAATGTCTTGTAAGTTGTATTCGAAAAAGGCAAAATATTGACTAGGACCAAATGTTGACATAAACATTGGAACACACACACACACATATAATAATATTTTTTTTTTATTTTAACACCTGATGAAATGTAATACTTTCGGTATGATGATCTTTCTCTTGTAACCTGCCTCTCTTTGCATTAAGTACATCAATATTATTTAATATAGTCAGGTGAAGTTAGTGAATCGTGTAATTTCTAAATTATGGTAAATTCAAATGAAGTCGCAAAAAGACTGTTTGAATTATTCCAGTGAACTTAGTGAACAAGAATTTTTCGTCCACCATCCACACATAATTGTTCATGGCTGTGGATTGGATTGAGGGTCACAATACCTGAACCCAAGCTGTCTGTGATCCTGTTTTTCTTTGATATATGTTAACATTTTATTTTATTTTTTGCTTTGGTTCCTGGCCACTAGATCACAATGCACTGTGTTAATAGTAAAAATAGCTTTCACATTGATACATAATTATGCTTCAAAATAAGTAATTTTTCAGCATACTTCCAAAAGAGATACTGTCTCTGTTTTAACATATATGCAGAAAAATTGTGAAATTTATTCTGGTCACAAAAATGTGGTGTTAATCTACTATGTAATAAAAGTAAATTTATTATGTTAACCATCATTTCATAAAAATTTGATCTCATGCAGGTAGGGCAGAGAAAATCATTGTAACTGATGACGTGGAAATGCCAACTCTAGAGACAAACATCTCTGCTGACAATAATCATAATGCGGTTGATGAAAATGGAAGAGCGCTTCGGAGGACTAAAAGATTATCAGTGCCGCCAGGACCATATTGGATTGCTTCTCAAGCTGATTGTACTTTTCCAACAGAGCGTGAGTTTCCGCAAGGTCCACTCAAAAACAAGAAGCGTATGTTGTGATTGTGCTAAGGATCTACAGCATTGTCATAAAACTGCTCTGTAACATTTTTTTTATTTTTTTTTAAAGTTCTACCCCATAAATGCAGTTTTTTCTTTTTTTTTTACCAACTTTAAGTACACTTTGCAAAATGGAGATGTTTAAGGGGACATGCACAGAGGTGGTTATGGTCTTTACAATGTATATTCTGTTTATGTAGTAGCAGATAGAAGAGAAAGAGAAAAAGCTGCTTGGACAGAAATATTTAATAGATGAAAAAATGGGCAGATGGCCTGCCTATAATGGGTTTCCTTACATAACACATGACAGAACCTTAATGCCATTTTCCCATTTAGATTCAATCACTCATCAAGTAAAAAACTTTGTGTCCATGAGTTATCTACTTCACAGAGATAATTGATAGTCTTCTATGCCTACCACCCTCACCATCTGCTGCTACCAGTAATGGAAACTTATTAGTGTGCATGTACTGTACTTTAGACTTCTCTGCACTGCCAAGCTAGAACTTCTAGGGGGGGTATGTGTACAAACCGTTTTGGTTCAACCAATGCCTTTTTGTAGGAGGAAACAGGAGGAACAGAGAGGGTTCATTGATATTCCTGTAAATAAACTTGTTTAAATTAATGCAGGATACATCTCTTTTTCCTGCTTCTTCTACAGAAATGGGAAGCATATCAGGCAGGTTAGATTTTACCATGAAAATAGCCTTTTTCCAGTTTGAATATGACCTTTCCCTTAAACAGGTTAATTGATTTTTGTTGTGCTTTTTCTTTTAGTGTTTATACGGGGCATAAAAGAATGAACAGCTAATTATCTGTGTCTGCTTTTTACATATCCTTTCATGGTTACTCCACTTTTTTACTTTTGTTTTTATTTATTTAAATTAAGCGTTTTCATTTCTTTATAATTTATACAAATCCGTACAAGCATCACAAATATAACTAAAAAACAAATTAAAGAACCAGGCAAAAAAGCGTGACAAATCCAATAAAATTTTAGAAGAATTATACATGGCAAGCAGATTTTCCTGACATAACATCTCCCATCAGAATATAGTATATAGTTGTTACAGGAATCAAAATTATAACAAAATTAGAAATGCACATTAATACACATTATTAATAGCATAGTATAGCACGATATAACATGACATAGAGTAACATGTCCTCGCGGGTCAACCAAGCAAACCAGGACTCTCTGAACATAAAGTGTAAGGGGAATCGGTCCATCTGCTACAGATACTATAAAATTGTGTTAATCACTTTCTGCTAATATATACAAATCTTTCATGCCTCAATGTTTTATACACCAAACGAATCCAGTCCAGAATCTTGGCCTCTAGGAGCTAACCACAATCTGGCTCTACTAACATTAGCCAACATGAACACATTTGTTATAAATTTTAGTGTCCCCTTATTTGTCATATCTTTTAGTTTTAGGCTGAAGATACATGTACCTTGGAAAATATATGCTATTGTTACTCCAGTGTTGTTAATACCTTTAACAACCTTAATCGAAAAATGTTTAACATGAGGGCCCAACCGTTTGAGATGCTAGCAAGTCCCACAGATATCTCCACACTAGCAGTTAGTGTTTTGACCTCTTTAAAATTTCTCCAATCTAAACTTGGTAAGGCATGCCCTATGAACAATATACACTTGTATTTGCTGGAATATTAAGGAGGTATTGGAGTACCCCAGCTACTTAAAGTGATCTCAATCCAATGTTTGAGATGACACAGGTTCAACTCCCACTTGTCCTTTAGCTACAGTAAATCACCAGTTCCACCATCACAGCTCAAAACCGCTGTACCCCAGTACACTCATCTAATAGGTGCCAGAAAGAGGCAGAGTTCATTTTACATTTAAGATAATTGGAATTGTTGTGATGGGTCCATTTTAGTGGAATCTATTAGACAGATGTTCCAGACATTCACTTCCCACTAGAAATTTAGTAGACTTATGTCAATTTATTGCTAGTCTGGAGTAGTAACCAAATTTATTTTCAAAAACAGAAAGAGTGGCATGTCATCCGCATAGCGGGAAATCTTGTCCTCTCTATTCAAAGTATTAAAGTAATTTCATCATTTTTCAATAAGCATTGTCTATGCGATTTCTGTGGTTCCAAAGCACAAGCAATTTTATTTAGCCAAAAGCAAAAGTTTAGCAGTTCAATAAACAAGTACAATACAGCCGATACCAAATACATACATACATACATACATACGCTGCGCTCTCTGCTGGATCCAGCTAGACAGTCCTTCAGTGCAGAAGACTGTGGTCAGTGATGACTGTCTAGCTGGACCCAGGGAGATAGAGATATATATATATATATATATATATACACACACACACACACACACACACACACACACACACACTCAGTGATACAGAGAAAACAATACAGATTATGTGGTTTAAACTGGTCCATTTACACTACACAGACAATATCATTCTAATCATTTTTTCCCTATCATCGATAACTAAGGAACGCAATGTGCGATCCTTTCTTCGAATGAACCAGACAACTGCGAATAAATAGGGGATTAGAATGATACCAAACATATCTATCTATATCTATCTATCTATATCTATATATATATATATGTGTGTGTTTATATATATATATATATATATATATATATATATATATATTACATACATACACACACACATACACACACCCTATGTGGCTATATCCCCATAGAGGGATATAGATTTAGACCATTTTCAACGATTTTCTCACTAATATATTAAACATCGAGTTGATATAAAATCGCCAGCAAAGTGTTTCCTTCAAAATTGCTATTCTCAAAATCACTTCAAATTGTGCTCCCGATGTATGAAGCTGCTATTTTGCAAAGTCACCCGAGTTTGATTTGAAAATCGCCAGAATCAACACACTGCTTTCTATAGGCAAGATTAGCAAACATCATTGTTACACTGCTGGTCAATGTTACTTTAACAGGAGGCACAATGGAAGTTTAAATAAAGCTCGTTTTAGAGGCGCAATTTTTAAAAAAAAAATATATTACAGGGGCCAAATTTGTGTTATGAATAAATTGTAAACATTTCCATAATGAATGTATATTTTTTTTATTTAGTTTATTATATTGACTTACTATCTAATTAATTACCAGTGGGACAGTCATTGTTTTCCTATGTTGTGGCAACACTTAATATTTCCAGATAGGGTCACCTTTTAAAGTACAAATTTGTGGCACTATATACATGCTGCTTTTTCTAGGAATGATTAGCAAACACATCATCTATTGGTCTATGCAGACTAATGAAGAGTATAACAAGGGACCCAAATGGCAATTACTCTGAAGGTGGTTGAAAATGGTGTTGGAAGGAAAAGTCTTGTTGGGTGTTTTGGTGCAACATCTAATAACATAGTAACATAGTTGATGAGGTTGAAAAAAAGACACCAGTCCATCAAGTTCAACCTATTTTGGATCTCCTGCGATCCTGCACTTATATTTGAAATTGATCCAGAGTAAGCAACCGCCAATCTGTTTCAATTGTGACAATCCCCCCAGACACAATATTGCAGTCCTATTTTTACCCTATATCCACTACTATCCTACGTTTTAATTAACGGTCGTATCCCTGGATACACCTTTCCGCTAAAAATTTGTCTAACCCTTTCTTAAACATATCTATTCAATCTGCCATCACAACCTTCCCTGGCTATGAATTCCATATCTTGACTGCCCTTACTGTAAAGAACCCCTTCCTTTGCTGGTTGTGAAATTTCCTTTTCTCTAACCTTAGGGGATGACCACGTGTCCTGTGTAGTCCTTGGGGTAAAAAGTTTCCATGAAAGTTCTCTGTACTGACCCTTAATGTATTTGTACATAGTAATAATATCTCACCTTAGACACCTCTTTTCTAAAGTAAACATGCCTAAACTGGCTAACCGTTCCTCATAACTTAATGAATCCATACCCTTTATCAATTTTGTCACACTTCTCTGAACCCTATCTAGTTCCGTATTATCTTTTTTATAGAGTGATGCCCAGAACTGTACTGCATATTCAAGATGAGGTCTTACCAACGATTTATACAGTAGCATAATTACACTGTCTTCCCTTGCATCTATGCCCCTTTTTATGCATGCCAATACTTTGTATGTCCTTGCAGCTGCTGCTTGACATTGAGCACTATTGCTAAGTCTACTGTCTACGAGCACTCCCAAATCCTTTTCCATTATAGATTCTCCTAAATTAATTCCATTCAATTTATAGATTGCGTTCTTGTTTTTGATCCCTGAATGCATAACCTTACATTTATCTGTGTTAAACCTCATATTCCATTTGACCGCCCAATCCTCCAGTTTATTTAATTCCCTCTGTAGAGAAGCTACATCTTGCTCTGATTTTATTAACTTACAGAGTTGTCATCTGCAAACATAGAAACTTTACTCTCTAAACCATCACCAAGGTCATTAATGTCACGGCTGTGAGTACCGCCGCGGCTCGCTTCTGTCTTCTTCTGGCGTCCCGGCCTTCACCTTGACGACCGGGACATCATTTCCCCTTCCTGCCCAGCCGTCACCAGGGCAACGGCCGGACGCCTCTACGGTAGCGCTGCGTCCCGGCGGTGGTGGTAGCCGGGCACATGCGCGCAACAGGTAGCCTGTGGGCTGATTTAATGAGGGGGGCTGAATTTACAGGCATTAGCCTGCAACTGTGTATTTTAGGGACAAGCCCTGATTGGCCCTGCTCTGTACTAGTAATTAGCCTGCAGGAGTGTATCCAACTCCTGATTGGTCTGTGTCTGTATTTAAGGCAATGAGGTCTGCTGCCTCATTGCCGGTTATAGCTTCTGTTGCCAGTCTGCTGACCTGCTCTGTGCCTTGTTCCTGTCCGTTGAGTATTCTGCTGATTACCAGTGTATGACCCTCTGCCTGGATTTGGACCCTGCCTGTGTTTCTCGTGACCTTGACCTCTGGTTTGTTTACCGACCTTCCTATTTGCTCATGACCCTTGACCTCGGCTTGTTTGTTGGAATTGCGACCTGCTGCCGGCCCTTGATCTCTGCTTGGACTTCACTCCGCTTGCCTGGGTTCTCCCCAGCCGGTGCACACTTCACGACCCACTGTCAGTCTGCGGCCCAGTCTGTCCCCACCATCAGGGGCTCCAGTGAACATCTGACTGGCAGAGTAGACTCCGGGTTGTGTTGTGCTGGCTGGAGGGGTTCCTAACAATTAATAAATATATTAAAAAGGAGTGGCCCCAGCACGGAACCTTGAGGTATTCCACTTAAGAATTTTGACCAATTAGAAAATGTTCCATTTATCACAACTCTCTGTTCCCTATTCTCTAACCAGTTTTCGATCCAAGTACAAATGTTGATTCCTAGGGGCATATTCAATTCCGATCCGTTACCGCGGAAAAATGCGCACTACTGCTGGTAATACGGTATCGCAATAACGCAGATTGGGCTGCGAACGAAAATCCACGTTATTGCGGTACCGCGGATTAGGTTCGCGGCCGTTCCGGCGCGATCCCACGAATCGGGGTCGGAATTGAATATGCCCCTTAGACCCAGTTCCCTAATGTTGTAAACCAACCTCTTGTGTGGCACTGTATCAAAGGCTTTTGCAAAATCTAAGTAGAACATATCTACTGTGCTGCCCTGGTCTAAGTTTTCACTAACTTCCTCGTAGAAACTAATTAGATTAGTTTGACATGACCTATCCCTCACAAATCCATGTTGATTCCCACTAATAATTTTATGGCGTACCAAGTAATCCTGAATACTATCCCTTAAAATACCTTCCAGTAGTTTCCCCACTATTGATGTCAGGCTTACAGGTCTATTATTCCCTGGTTGTGATCTCGTCCCCTTTTTAAACAACGACACCACATCTGCTATTCGCCAATCCCTTGGTACTGAGACTGATGAGATTGAATCTCTGAAAACTAAGAATAGCGGTCTAGCTATTTCCGAGTTTAACTCCATAAGGACCCTTGGGTGTATGCCATCTGGACCTGGAGCTTTATTTATCTTAATATTCTTCAGTCGCCTTTGGACTTCTTCCTCTAACAACCAAGTATTAATTAATGGCATGGTTTCATTTCCATTTTTATGTATTACTTCTACCATTTGTTCCTCTCTGGTAAATACTGAAGAAATGAAAGTGTTTAATACCTCTGCTTTTTCTTTAGTATCATTTATCAATTCACCCATCTCACTTCTTAGGGGTCCTATATTGTCTTTTTTTTATCCTTTTGCCATTTATATGGGGTTTGTCTTTTTGTAATGTGCCTTTTATTTTCTAATTTAGCCAATCTAATTTCCTTTTTGCATGTTTTATTACATTCCTTGTACCTACGGAAGGACTCCTCTGACCCTTCAGACTTAAACATTTTAAATGCACGCTTCTTCCTTTGCATTTCTTCCCTTACCTTTTTATTTAGCCACATTGGTTTAGACTTAATTCCTTTACATTTATTTTCCATAGGAATGAACTTATACGTGTCTGTTTCCAACAACATTTTAAAGACAGCCCACTTTTCGTCCGTATTTTTTCCTTCAATGACTTTGTCCCAGTCTATGCTCTTTATAGATTCCTTTAGCATATTAAAATTTGCCTTTCTAAAGTTTAAAGTCCTAGTTGATCCCTTTTACCATTGCTTCTGGAAACTAATTTCATATCATATTATGATCACTGTTTCCCAAGTGCTCCCTTACTTGAATATTTGATATTACGTCTACATTGTTTGTTATTACTAGGTCCAGTATAGTCCGGTATTTGGGGCATGTAATGGTCTTTTAGCATGCTCAGATACCTATTTCCCCTAGCTGTACCGCAGGTCTCAGTACTCCAATCAATGTCCGGATAATTAAAATCCCCCATAATTAAAATTTGACCTAGTTGTGTAGCCTTTTCAATTTGCTGTAGAAGTTGGGCTTCCTCTATCGTACTAATATCTGGCGGTTTATAGCATATCCTTATCGGCAACTCCTCTGAACTGTTTCCTCCGCTGGATATTTCCACCCACAATGCCTCTATATTATCACCAATATTCTCGTATATAACTTCCTGAATACTTGGTTTTAATTCTGGCTTAATATAAAGACATACTCATCCTCCCCTTTTATTTACCCTATCCCTCCTGAAGAGAGAATAGCCTTCCAAGTTGACTGCCCAGTCATGTGTATCATCCCACCAGGTCTCCGTAATACCTATAATATCATACTGCTCATTCATTGCTACTAGCTCTAACGCCCCCATTTTACCTGTCAGGCTCCTTGCATTTGCAAGCATACACTTAAGTCTCTATTGCCTCCCTTAGGTATTTCTTTTTGCTTTAAAAGGACCTCTCCTTATCGGCTATGCTTCCCTTTCCCCTCCTTCTCCACCCCCTTGACTCTTGTTAAATTCCTCCTTACTACTCTCAATGTCTATCCCATAAATACTTGCTTGCCCCTCTCCCCCCGGAGCCTAGTTTAAAATCTCCAACCCTCTAACCATCCTCTCCCCTAGCACTGCAGCCCTCTCCTCATTCAGGTGCAATCCATCATGACAATAACGATGACAACTTACCGAGAAATCAGCCCAGTGCTCTTAAGAATCCCAAACCCTCCTTCCTACACCAATCTTTTAGCCACGCATTAACCTCCCTAATCTCCCGCTGCCTCCCTGGACTAGTGCGTGGCACAGGTAGTATTTCTGAAAATACTACCTTGGATGTCCTTGCCTTAAATTTGCGACTTATGTCCCATAAATCATTCTTTAGGACACCCCTTCTTCCTCTAACTCGGTCATTGGTGCCAACATGCACCAAAACCGCTGGGTCATTCCCAGCCCCTCCCAACAATCTGTCCACCTGATCCGCAATATATGCCGAGCCCGAGCACCCGGGAGACAACACACTGTTCGGCATGCACGGTCCCGGTAACAGACTGCCCTATCTACCTTCCAAGTAATTGAATCCCCTACTACCACAATCTGCCTGGGTCCCTGAGTAACTTCGGTCCCCTCTATGCTGGAGAGACCATTCCCCTGGTTGCTATCGGAAGCAGTCTCATCCAACTCCACCAATTCTGAACTGCCTTCCACAGTATCTTCATCCAATCTGGCAAATCTGCTGGGATAGCTTAGCTCAGAGCTGGCCTGCCTCTTCCTCCCTCTGCTACCCTTAGTAACTGTTACCCAGCTACCTACCTGTGCATCCTCCTCTGTCTCTGCTCCACCCTGCTCAGCTAACGCATCAATGGTGAGCTGTAAACTCTGCTCTAGGTTGGCAATGTCTCTCAATGTTGCAATGGTCTGCTTTAGATCAGTTACCTGGGCTTCTAAAGAGACCAATTGCTCACATTTCTCACAGAGGTATAAACCTTGGAACACTTGCTCCAAGTGTGCATACATATGACAAGATATGCATTGAGTGAGATCATCAAGCCTGCTACTACTCATCTTATTATGGCTAACCTAACTTCTTATAGCCTACAGCGAACTTAAGAGTACTAAACTTTGCTAGCCACTTACCAGATTAAACCCCTTCCTGGATTCAACTCCTTACTGGATCTAACTCCACGCTTTAAACAAACAGCACTTGAAATCAGACAGCAGTGAAATCACCCCAATCTGATATTGGAGTCCACAACAAAGAGAGAGAGAAGCATCCCCATCACCAGGCTTCTCTTTGGTTGCACAGGCCACTTGTGTTTTTGGTGTTGTAGTTGTTTTTATGTAGTGTTGCAGTCATCTACATTTATTTATGTTTATTTGTAGGTGATTCTGGATGTGGGTGTCAATTTTGATTTATGACACATCTGTCATAGAGGGGTGATAGAACTTATCTTTTGGCCTTTAGAAGTCCACATTCATGTGCCTTGATACAGTCTGGCGGTGTGTCTCTATGTCCAGGTAATAATCAATAAATTGTTTATTTATTTTGGCAGCAGTCTCTGTAGACTGGTGGAAGCTCGTCTGCCACCCCTTTTCTTCCCACTGATATGCACTGGAGTTGTGGGCACTGAGGTGTTTGGGGTAGTGCTCTGGCTGCTACCATCTGAAGATGGGATCACTGGAATTCGTGCCATTATTTGGCCACAAATAGAATTTAAATTTGAGTACATCTCTCGGACTGCCCCAGTAAGGTTGTTAATGCCATTGTTCATTTGCACCAATGAATTGTCAATCCTCTTCATTCTGCTACATAATTGCATTTAATTGTCCTATATGTTCCTCAAATAGTAAAACCCTTTCGTAAGCCACCATGGAATCCCTCTCAGAGAGACCTTGTGGAAGGAAATTGTACATTTACAGGATTCTGGATTATTGTTTGACCATAAAGGAATAAAAGAAATGAATTTATATATTATTCCCCAGTATTAGGTTGTGGTTGTCGGTGTTTCCCGCACATTTATAACCTTGAGGAGCTCGATTGGAATGAGCTTCTTGAACTCCTTCTCGTACAACTTGTGTAGGTCAACACTAGAGCAGGCCCGCCACCAGCGCTTGCTGCAGCTCTTTTCTCCTCTGCCATTTTCTCTAACTCTGCACTTGTTCTCACTGCCGCTTTTGGCAGTTTTCAATTGTTCGCATATTGGGACCCACCGCATTCACAGCGGCACATAATTGTGAGTATAGCTGCTTCTTACGTGCAAATGTGGTCTTTGCAGCACGGCTCCCCAAAATACGCTAATACACAGGCACTAAATTGTGTATGAGTGCAGAATTTTCCTGAAAACTAAAGCGCATGTTGCGCCCGGATTTTGTTTCGCCAACAGAAGGGCCTGACTCTTCCCCCTCACCTTCTAGCTCCTCTCTCTCCTCTTTCCCACTGTACCTAGCCTCCTCACCTCTCCTTTCTCTCAACATGATAACAGACAAACACACAGGGGCAAAACAGACCAAACAAAATAGTGTGAAAAAGAAAAGACGGGAAATACAAAACAACAAACAAATACACTCACAAACTAAGGACAGGGAAAATACAGTAAACATCAAAAAAGTATCTCGACATACAAGGGAAACTAAATCAACTAAGACAAAAACCCCCCTCAAAACTCACTTTCACACCTTATCACAATATAAACTCTCTTCTACACAGTTGCCTGCTCTCTCTATGCTCCCGAAACCTCTATCAACTCAAATATGGAAGGACCTTGCTTTTTATTATGTTCTTGAGGTCAAAATCACCAAGTTTTCCATGTAAAGCTTGCATCTAATCGGAAATGAGTATTGGATTGAAAATGACTATTTTTGTCTAAAGACAGGCTAGTTAAAATCGACGCAAATCGCGATATGAACAGCGATTTGGTTTTTCAGACTGATAATTGCTACCTAATAGATATGTCGTCGCTGATAAAATTGCAGCTTGTGTACGTCTACGACCTAGTATAGATGCTAGGTGTTTAGTTTTGTTTTTTATTTAATTCTGTTGTATATGATACTTGGTGTAATAATATGCCATATTCTCGCAGTCACATTCTTTAAGGAAAAAAAAATTGTTATATTTTTTAAACTAAATTTTAACCTATGTTTTTAAATTTGTATTAACATGAAATCTGTCTTCATGAATCTATTGGGAAATACTGTACCTTGAGGATATAAGGGCTCAGCCCGGAATTTGGCACTTAAAGTAAAATCTGCACTGTTTTTGAAAATTCTTACACATTCTCTATTCCCACTCTACCTTGTTATCTTTCTATTCAAGACCCACGGGACAGAACAGAAAGTAACACAGCAAAGAGAACAAAAACATCCCCTGAACATTTTTCCTGGAAAACTTTTACAGGTAGAGTAAAAGCACTAGAGTGGGCATACAGCATGCAAATTGGATTCAGAGAAAATGATTTCATGTAATTACAAAAATCTTAGATGTTTTCTTGAACTTTGGGAGGATACTGGACCTTCCCAATGCTGCCCTTATAAGTGTGATGCTGCACCTTTGGATGGAGAAACACTAAACTTGTAAAACTTCTTAAAGGCACAAAAGACCAGCTGGCTGCCCAACACAGTTGATCAGCTGAAGCTCTGAGGTGCTCCGTACAGGATGCATTCTGGTAGAATGTGCTTTTATGCTGACATGAACAGGTTGAAATCACAAAAGCAATTTTGCAGTTCTTTGTTTCACGTTTGGTGGGCTCTCTAAGCTCCGGAAACGACTTTGTCAAGATTTAGCCTAGAGCAGTCTGCTAGATCAGTGGCACATGTAAAACCCACTGGAGTTTGCATTGAAAAACACAAACCACATGTAAATACCTGTGTAACCCATGCCTGCAGTTGGTATGTGCTGGCCTACTGACACATACGTTTTCTTATTCATTTCCCATTAATTTCAATGGGTTTTTCAATATATGCACTTTAGGTGGAGACCTCTTTTAAATGTATGCACTGTTGGAATGAATGGGATTATCCCTACATTTAATAAATAAAATCCATCATCCTGACCCCTACTTGTTCCCACTAAAGCAGTAGGACAATAAGTGTATGTTACGCCGGCTAGAGTAGATTTCAGCCCTAGGCTAGGCAGCCAATTTTAACAGTCGGAGATCCCCCTGTCATAGTGGAACCAGAGTAGAGTGGTTAAAAGGGTATCTAGGGTTTTTACAAACCCTTAGTGTCAAGACCGCAGATTTTACTTTGTGGATTGCATTTTTGTTTGTTTGCTTCTTTTTATTTGTCTACACAAGTGAGTTTTATATGGGTTTTTTTTGTTCTCTTTCATTCAATCTGGGGTACACTGCTACCATGTTTTTTATGAGGGGATCATGGAGTTGGCACTTAAATAGTTAATTGTTTAATGTAACTTGCTGACAGAACTCCTTCCTTTTGCAATCCCCTGTAGCTCCTCAGTGTTTAAGTGCCAAAGGAGTTTATTGTGGGCTGCTCTGCAGCTAATTCTATTACTTTATTATTATTTTTTTTGCTTTTCTGTTTAATGCTTTGAAAGACTAGTGTGTGCTGCTTTGCAGCGCACATATTTGATGGGTCTGTGATGGAAATTGCTCCCATCAACAAACCACAGCTGTCAAATAGTTTAGAACCAGACGTTCTCACTGTCGGCTTAGGGGCTGTTTGAGTGTACACTCTTTACTGCAGTCAATGACCGCTCTGCCATTTAAGCAGAGAGCACCGCGATTCTGAAATGGTGACCGACATTTTGGCGGATCATACAAAGTCCCCAACTATTTAGAGGTGGGACTTTGTTTACATGCTATCTGTGGTTAGCAAAAAGCGCCAGAGGAATGAAGAAGAGGCTGTTTGCGGACTTAGGACACAGAAGCCATTGTTAGCAGCCAATGCCTTCTGAGACCGACAATTTTGAGGATGCTTGAAAACCCATCAGAGTGTGGTGCTAGACAGATCATGGCTCCTCCACCCTTTCCAGACACTTGGTATCTTCTCAGAGCGGGAAATGAAGGAGGACAGCAGTATTCATCTGTTAAACTATTAGAAGTGCACACTGCTGTTACCAAAACCTACTGACCGTCTCCTCTCCATTTTCACTGTACTAGTCCTTGGCTGTCCAGTAGTTCTAAGTATCATTTTATTGTTCTATTGTTTTATATTGTTTTTTTTTTTTAAATATAGCTATCTTTTTTAGCACATTTGAAAAAATATCTTTTTTTTTTTTTTGTAATAGAATTAGCAAAGAGGAAACAGGAATGTGTCCTAAGTGTTAGCACGCACCTGCCCCCTTTTATACTATGTGGTCATGTAGAAAGCTTCAGAAATTCTGGAACCAAGGTTCTGCACTTTCTTAGCTCTTCTCTTAACATCTTCTTACCCATTGATCTGGCCGTCATCATTCTCTGTAATTATGACATCTGGATCTCGGTCACCCCCCATTAGATATCTAGGGCATTAAATTGTTTCTTATAGTGTCCTCACCATTGAATTACCCCCTCTACCCTTTTCTCTCAAAGGTTAAAACTGAACTTCTGAACACACTCTATTTTGAGAGAAGGGCGACCGTTCCGGATTTTTAGAGAAATGGGTATTTCAATTTTATGCTAAATGAGGACCATACATAGAATCCTTGTATGAGGACCTACGCAATAATATACTTAAGATGTTTGATAACACAACTTGGTTCCTGTATTGGTCCCTAGGGAGTGATTGTTCTTCTGCCATTCTCTTCTCTCTCTCTTCCCTTTTGCTGGCACATTGAGTCTGGGCCTACTGCATTGGAAACTGCGCCACTCCCCCCTCTGTTGACTGTTTCACCTGCCCCCTGTTTACTCTTTCAAGCGACCCATGGTTAGCCCAGGTTCTCTGGAGCATGAATGAATTTTACTCAGAAGTGCATGACTTGAATGCAAAATTCTTTTTTCACACCAGATGGGTTCACACAGTTGGAATGGGCTGAAAAAGGATTTTTATAGGTGGTCGGGGATCAACGACACACAATTCTCATATTTTGGGCTCTATACACCACCACAATGGATTTGAAATGAAACAAACAAGTTGTGCTTTAACTGCAGACTTTAAGCTTTAATTTTAGGGAACTTACATCCAAATCAGGTGAACAGTGTAGGAATTACAATGGTTTCTATATGTGCCTCCCACTTTTTAAGGGACCAAAAGTAATGGGGCAAACTAAATAATCCTACATCAAACTTTCACTTTTTAATACTTTGTTGCAAATCCTTTGCAGTCAATTACAGCCTGAAGTCTGGAAGGCATAGACATCAACAGACGCTGGGTTTCATCCCTGGGGATGCTCTGCCAGGCCTCTACTGCAAATGTCTTCAGTTCCTGCTTGTTCTTGGGGCATTTTCCCTTCAGTTTTGTCTTCCTCAAGTGAAATGCATGCTCAATCGGATTCAGGTGTCACGGGCACTAGGAGTCTTTACCCAGGGATCACCAGGTGATAGGCTTACCAGAGCAGTATAGGTGGTAATATGGTACTCTGGTAGCAGGGTGATCACGGAACAGGAAATAGCAGATGATGAGATGCTCAGGAAAGTCTATGACTAGCAGCACTGGCAATATGGAGGTAGTAATACACGAGGAACTGTATGGACAAAGGACACGTGAAGGTAGTCAGTGGTCTGCGGTAGCAAGTTGTACCACTGCTATAGTGAGGAGGAATGTCCAACAGAAACGAGGAGGTGATGAGAGTCAGCGGTCTGCGGATAGCAAGTTGTACCGCTGTCTGAGTGAAGGAATGGAATCCAAGTGGAGATATCCGGGGAGTCAGTGGTCTGCGTTAGCAAGTTGTACCACTGCTATGTGAGAGGATACTGGAACAGGTGAAACTGTAAACAGGAGTCAGTGGTCTGCCACTAGCAAGTTGTACTACTGAATATATATGTGAGGAGGTGCACGGGGAGAGACTGCAACACAATATATACACGGGCACCTTGACTTTGATCCACAGTAATATGCACAATATAAATGTATAAATGACTGAACAATACTGCCAATATAGAAAGTCTCTTGAAGTAGTCCAGCATAAGATAACACAGTCAATGATGGCAATAGACTCAGCGGATAGCACACTCCAGAGGAGAACCAACACAGTCCAGCAAGGTATGCAATACACAGCACAGTCAATGAGAAGTATGCATACCGTGGTTCAGGAGGCAGTCAGACAGGAGTGCAGAGATACCTGAACGGCAGGAGGCCGGCAGGATGCGAAGTCCCTGGATGGGTGAAGCGGTGGTCTAGTAGGTGCAGCGCACGGGAAGGTAGACCAGCAGGGAACACAGGAAAGCGTGGAGAGCGGATCAGCAGTAGATGGATGAGTAGTGCTGAGGAGTAGCAGCAGCGGGTCTCTGCGGGAACACGGAGGTAGCCAATAGCAACCAGCAGGTGCAGTAACGATGGGACACGGGAGAGCAGAGTTGAACAGGCACTGTTGATCACGGAGAAT
This sequence comes from Mixophyes fleayi, assembly GCF_038048845.1. Taxonomy (NCBI): domain Eukaryota; kingdom Metazoa; phylum Chordata; class Amphibia; order Anura; family Limnodynastidae; genus Mixophyes; species Mixophyes fleayi. Next base: position 167,408,705 of record NC_134402.1, read on the forward strand.
AGCGGGTAGCAATAGTGGAGGCAGACTCAAGGAAACACGGGAGCGTTGACGAGGACTGAAGACTGAAGCGCACCGAGGCAGCGGATAGGAATCAGCCAAACAGTCACGATGAAACACAGACGGGTTGCAGGTTGAAGACTGTAGTGCACGGAGGCAGCGGATAGGAATCAGCTAGCAGTCACGATGATGAAACACAGACGAGTTGCAGGTTGAAGCCTGTAGTGCACGGAGGCAGCGGATAGGAATCAGCTGGCAGTCACAATCATGAACAGGTGAGTGGATGTGGTTGAAGCCTGTAATGCACGGAGGCAGCGGATAGGCATCAGCTAACAGTCCCAATGATACATGGTAGAGTTGAAGTGATTAGAAGACTGTAGTGCACGGAGGCAGCGGATAGGAATCAGCTCACAGTCACGATGATTCAGTAGATGGTAGAAGTGGTATGGGAACCACAGTAGCAGAAGTGGTTTGGAAACCACAGAGGTAGAAGTGGTTTGGAAACCACAGGAATCAGCAGGGCTGAATAAACAAGGAAACACAGGAACACCTTCAGAGACTCATGGGGAATGAGACTCCAAGATCAGGCAATGTGGTGATGACCACAGGTGCTTAATATAGGGAGGTTGCCTGATCTGCCAATTAAGTTAAAGGAACATACACTGGAGGTATAGAAAGGGCTGCGCATGCGCAGTCCCTCAGGATGGAGGACGGCCACGGTTCCTAAATGTCCGGGAAGAAGCACTCACAGTCCGGTGAGTGACAGTACCCCCCCTTTTAAAGGTGGGCACAGAACGCCTGGAACCGGGCTTGTCCGGATTTTTGGAATAAAACTTCTTCAGAAGGGCAGGAGCATTAAGATCTTCAGCTTTGATCCATGAACGCTCCTCAGGACCAAAGCCCTTCCAATGAACGAGGAAACGGAGGACTCCTCGCGAAATTTTTGCATCCAATACCTCAGTAATCTCGAAATCCTCCTCCTGATGAACTTGAACTGGCTGCGGTGCTGAGGGAGGAGTCGAGAAACGGTTGATGATGAGAGGTTTGAGCAAGGACACATGGAAGGCATTGGAAATCCGAAGATTCTTAGGAAGAAGAAGTTTAACACATACTGGATTGATAACTTGAATGATCCTATATGGACCAATAAAACGAGGGGCGAATTTCATAGATGGAACCTTCAAACGAATATTTTTGGTAGATAACCAGACACGATCTCCAATTTTTAGTGGTGGAATAGCCCGCCTCTTCTTATCTGCGAAAGACTTATATTTGTTAGATGTCTTCTTTAAACAGGTTTTGACCTGAGACCAGATATTTTTGAAGGTCTGACAAGCAGTCTCCACAGCAGGAACTTGGGTGGGCGGGAGGGCAGGAAATTCCGGAAAAGACGGATGGTGACCGTAGACCACAAAGAATGGAGTTTTGGATGATGACTCATGGTACATGTTGTTATGGGCGAATTCAGCCCAAGGGAGCAATTCTACCCAGTTGTCTTGGTTGGCTGAAGAGAACATCCTAATAAAAGTCTCAAGATCTTGATTGACTCGTTCCGTTTGTCCGTTAGATTGCGGATGGTAAGACGATGAGAGTGCTAATCGTATGCCCAAGGTTTTACAAAGGGCCCGCCAGAATCTGGAAACGAATTGTACTCCTCTATCTGACACAATCTCAGACGGACATCCATGGATGCGGAAGATTTCTTTAATGAAATGTTCAGCCAGAGTAGACGAGGAAGGTAAACCGGACAGAGGGACGAAATGAGCCATCTTCGAAAATCTGTCTACCACTACCCAAATAGTATTGTGATTCTTACTTGGTGGCAAATCAGTAACGAAATCCATACTAATATGGGTCCAAGGCTTGGACGGAATGGGTAGTGGTCGCAGCAACCCTGCTGGAGTTCTGCGGGAGGATTTGAACTGAGAACATAAATCACAGGAAGCAATAAACTCTTTGACGTCTCTCCTCATTGAAGGCCACCAGTAACTACGAGAGAGAATCTCAAAGGTCTTATGTTCACCGGCGTGTCCAGAAAAACGAGAGGCATGGAACCACGAAAGGATTTTCCTCCTCAGAGTAGGAGGCACGAGGGTCTTCCCAAATGGTAGCATTTTGGTGGATGAAGCAGCCAGAGAAATACATTTGGGGTCTAGAATAGCATGGTTGGGAACCTCTTCTACATCAGAGGACGTCACAAAAGCTCGAGATAGAGCGTCAGCTTTCTTGTTCTTAGCAGCTGGTTTGAAGGTTATAATTAATTCAAAACGGGAAAAGAAAAGAGACCATCTTGCTTGACGAGGGTTCAAGCATTGAGCAGATTGCAAATATGACAAGTTCTTATGATCCGTGAAGATCGTCACCGGATGGCGAGCTCCTTCCAACAAGTATCTCCATTCCTCTAATGCAGCTTTGATGGCCAGCAACTCCTTGTCCCCGATAGTATAGTTTTTCTCTGCGGGCAGAAGACCCCGAGAGTAGAAGGCACAAGGATGTAATTTTTGTTGCTCCGAGCGTTGGGAGAGAATAGCTCCTAAGCCCACATTAGAGGCATCTACTTCTAGGAAGAAGGGGAGTGTCACATCAGGTTGTCGCAGAATGGGAGCAGACGAGAAGGACTCTTTGAGGATTTGAAAGGCTTGGAGAGCCTCAGATGACCATTGCTTAGTATTAGCCCCTTTCCGAGTTAAGGCCACAATGGGAGAAGCAATGGATGAGAAGTCTTGAATGAAGCGTCTATAGTAATTGGCAAAACCTAAAAAACGCTGGATGGCACGAAGAGTAGTTGGCTGAGGCCAATGTAGTACAGCATTTACTTTGTCTGGATCCATCTTCAGGCCAACTCCGGAAACTATATACCCCAAGAATGGAATCTGGGGTAACTCGAATGAACATTTTTCCAATTTACAGAACAATGAGTTTTTCCGTAGTCTGGAGAGGACCTCTGCCACATGTTGGTGATGAGAAGGCAGGTCCTGTGAGAAGATCAATATGTCGTCCAGGTAGACAACGACACATACATATAATAAGTCCCGAAAGATCTCATTGATGAAACCCTGGAAAACCGCGGGGGCATTACACAGCCCGAAGGGCATTACTAAATATTCGTAATGCCCATCTCTGGTGTTAAACGCGGTCTTCCATTCGTCACCGGAACGGATTCTAATTAAATTGTAGGCACCACGAAGATCCAACTTAGTAAATATCCGAGCTCCCTTGATGCGATCAAATAGCTCAGTGATCAGCGGAATGGGATACCGATTCTTGATAGTAATGGCGTTGAGTCCACGAAAATCTATACAAGGGCGTAATGATCCATCCTTCTTTTTGACGAAGAAGAACCCAGCTCCAGCGGGAGAGGTGGAAGGTCGAATGAACCCACGCTGGAGATTCTCCTGTATGTACTCAGATGTGGCTTGAGTTTCAGGTAACGAGAGAGGATAGACCCGACCCCTGGGAGGAGTCTTGCCAGGTAGAAGGTCGATCGGACAATCCCAAGAACGATGAGGAGGAAGACGTTCAGACTGAGCTTTATCAAACACATCGGCAAATGAAGCATACTGAGGAGGGAGTCCCGGGGAGGAAGATGAGATGGAAGATTGCTGTACTTTAAGAGGAATAACTTGAGAGAGACAACGATGGTGACATTCAGGCCCCCAAGACGTAACTTGAGGGGTGCGCCAGTCAATCTGGGGAGAGTGACATTGAAGCCATGGAAGGCCTAAGACAATCGGACTTGTCGTAACAGGAAGAATTAAAAACGAAATTTCTTCATGGTGTAGTACACCAATCTGAAGGGTTACTGGAGACGTACTCTGGGTGATGAGACCATTGATGAGACGTGATCCATCTATAGCCGTCACAGTAATGGGTGTTTTTAAAGTGATCACTGGTAGGGACCATTGATTCACTAGTGATTTAGAAATGAAATTTCCTGCTGCTCCGGAATCAATCAATGCCTGTGACTCAAAGGATTTAGTAGCAAAGGAAATCGTAACATCGAAAGCGCAGACTTTAGATTTCATAGACAATGGAGAGGACTCCAGGGACCCTAACTTCACCTCTCCAGAACTAGTTAGGGCCTGGCATTTCCCGATTTCTTAGGGCAAGAACTGAGCATATGTGTGGAATCAGCACAATAGATACAGAGTCTATTCTTTACTCTTCGTTTCCTCTCTTCTAAAGATAATTTGGAACGTCCTATCTCCATGGGAATCACAGAAGGTGAAACTGGACGAAATTGAGGGTTTAAACGAAGAGGTGCTTTAGCAGAAGTTGTTTTCTCAGATTCTCTTTCACGAAATCTCATGTCTACACGATGGCAAAGAGAGATCAAATCTTCTAGTGACGAAGGAAGCTCTTGGGTAGTCAGTGCATCTTTAATTTTATCGGAGAGCCCCTGCCAGAAGGCGGCAACTAATGCTTCAGTGTTCCACTGAAGTTCAGAGGCTAAGATCCTAAATTGAATGACATACTGTCCTACTGTATGGGAGCCTTGTCGCAAACGAAGAATGCTGGAAGCAGCGGAGGTCACACGACCTGGTTCATCGAACACACTTCGGAACGTGGAAATGAATTTGGCACTATCTTGTAGAATTGGATCGTTTCTTTCCCACAGAGGGGAGGCCCAAGCCAGGGCTTGTCCAGAAAACAATGAGATAAGATAGGCCACTCTGGAACGATGGGTAGAAAAATTTTGAGGTTGGAGTTCAAAATGGACTGAACATTGGTTAAGGAAACCTCTACAAGTTTTGGGGTCCCCGTCATATTTTGACGGAGTAGGCAGGTGAAGCGTAGGAGCTGTAGACACCTGGGATGGCACTGGGGAAACGGAGGAAAGCACAGGAGCTTCAATACTAGCTGTAACAGTCTGTCCAGATGTTCCTTGGGAGGTTAACGATTGGTAACATTGAAGTAACAGCTGTTGGCGAGCATCCTGTTGCTCCACACGACTGACCAGAAGCTGCAGCATCTCTTTAGCAGTAGGTTCCGTATCTGGGTCTGTCATGGCCTGATCTTACTGTCACGGGCACTAGGAGTCTTTACCCAGGGATCACCAGGTGATAGGCTTACCAGAGCAGTATAGGTGGTAATATGGTACTCTGGTAGCAGGGTGATCACGGAACAGGAAATAGCAGATGATGAGATGCTCAGGAAAGTCTATGACTAGCAGCACTGGCAATATGGAGGTAGTAATACACGAGGAACTGTATGGACAAAGGACACGTGAAGGTAGTCAGTGGTCTGCGGTAGCAAGTTGTACCACTGCTATAGTGAGGAGGAATGTCCAACAGAAACGAGGAGGTGATGAGAGTCAGCGGTCTGCGGATAGCAAGTTGTACCGCTGTCTGAGTGAAGGAATGGAATCCAAGTGGAGATATCCGGGGAGTCAGTGGTCTGCGTTAGCAAGTTGTACCACTGCTATGTGAGAGGATACTGGAACAGGTGAAACTGTAAACAGGAGTCAGTGGTCTGCCACTAGCAAGTTGTACTACTGAATATATATGTGAGGAGGTGCACGGGGAGAGACTGCAACACAATATATACACGGGCACCTTGACTTTGATCCACAGTAATATGCACAATATAAATGTATAAATGACTGAACAATACTGCCAATATAGAAAGTCTCTTGAAGTAGTCCAGCATAAGATAACACAGTCAATGATGGCAATAGACTCAGCGGATAGCACACTCCAGAGGAGAACCAACACAGTCCAGCAAGGTATGCAATACACAGCACAGTCAATGAGAAGTATGCATACCGTGGTTCAGGAGGCAGTCAGACAGGAGTGCAGAGATACCTGAACGGCAGGAGGCCGGCAGGATGCGAAGTCCCTGGATGGGTGAAGCGGTGGTCTAGTAGGTGCAGCGCACGGGAAGGTAGACCAGCAGGGAACACAGGAAAGCGTGGAGAGCGGATCAGCAGTAGATGGATGAGTAGTGCTGAGGAGTAGCAGCAGCGGGTCTCTGCGGGAACACGGAGGTAGCCAATAGCAACCAGCAGGTGCAGTAACGATGGGACACGGGAGAGCAGAGTTGAACAGGCACTGTTGATCACGGAGAATAGCGGGTAGCAATAGTGGAGGCAGACTCAAGGAAACACGGGAGCGTTGACGAGGACTGAAGACTGAAGCGCACCGAGGCAGCGGATAGGAATCAGCCAAACAGTCACGATGAAACACAGACGGGTTGCAGGTTGAAGACTGTAGTGCACGGAGGCAGCGGATAGGAATCAGCTAGCAGTCACGATGATGAAACACAGACGAGTTGCAGGTTGAAGCCTGTAGTGCACGGAGGCAGCGGATAGGAATCAGCTGGCAGTCACAATCATGAACAGGTGAGTGGATGTGGTTGAAGCCTGTAATGCACGGAGGCAGCGGATAGGCATCAGCTAACAGTCCCAATGATACATGGTAGAGTTGAAGTGATTAGAAGACTGTAGTGCACGGAGGCAGCGGATAGGAATCAGCTCACAGTCACGATGATTCAGTAGATGGTAGAAGTGGTATGGGAACCACAGTAGCAGAAGTGGTTTGGAAACCACAGAGGTAGAAGTGGTTTGGAAACCACAGGAATCAGCAGGGCTGAATAAACAAGGAAACACAGGAACACCTTCAGAGACTCATGGGGAATGAGACTCCAAGATCAGGCAATGTGGTGATGACCACAGGTGCTTAATATAGGGAGGTTGCCTGATCTGCCAATTAAGTTAAAGGAACATACACTGGAGGTATAGAAAGGGCTGCGCATGCGCAGTCCCTCAGGATGGAGGACGGCCACGGTTCCTAAATGTCCGGGAAGAAGCACTCACAGTCCGGTGAGTGACAGTACCCCCCCTTTTAAAGGTGGGCACAGAACGCCTGGAACCGGGCTTGTCCGGATTTTTGGAATAAAACTTCTTCAGAAGGGCAGGAGCATTAAGATCTTCAGCTTTGATCCATGAACGCTCCTCAGGACCAAAGCCCTTCCAATGAACGAGGAAACGGAGGACTCCTCGCGAAATTTTTGCATCCAATACCTCAGTAATCTCGAAATCCTCCTCCTGATGAACTTGAACTGGCTGCGGTGCTGAGGGAGGAGTCGAGAAACGGTTGATGATGAGAGGTTTGAGCAAGGACACATGGAAGGCATTGGAAATCCGAAGATTCTTAGGAAGAAGAAGTTTAACACATACTGGATTGATAACTTGAATGATCCTATATGGACCAATAAAACGAGGGGCGAATTTCATAGATGGAACCTTCAAACGAATATTTTTGGTAGATAACCAGACACGATCTCCAATTTTTAGTGGTGGAATAGCCCGCCTCTTCTTATCTGCGAAAGACTTATATTTGTTAGATGTCTTCTTTAAACAGGTTTTGACCTGAGACCAGATATTTTTGAAGGTCTGACAAGCAGTCTCCACAGCAGGAACTTGGGTGGGCGGGAGGGCAGGAAATTCCGGAAAAGACGGATGGTGACCGTAGACCACAAAGAATGGAGTTTTGGATGATGACTCATGGTACATGTTGTTATGGGCGAATTCAGCCCAAGGGAGCAATTCTACCCAGTTGTCTTGGTTGGCTGAAGAGAACATCCTAATAAAAGTCTCAAGATCTTGATTGACTCGTTCCGTTTGTCCGTTAGATTGCGGATGGTAAGACGATGAGAGTGCTAATCGTATGCCCAAGGTTTTACAAAGGGCCCGCCAGAATCTGGAAACGAATTGTACTCCTCTATCTGACACAATCTCAGACGGACATCCATGGATGCGGAAGATTTCTTTAATGAAATGTTCAGCCAGAGTAGACGAGGAAGGTAAACCGGACAGAGGGACGAAATGAGCCATCTTCGAAAATCTGTCTACCACTACCCAAATAGTATTGTGATTCTTACTTGGTGGCAAATCAGTAACGAAATCCATACTAATATGGGTCCAAGGCTTGGACGGAATGGGTAGTGGTCGCAGCAACCCTGCTGGAGTTCTGCGGGAGGATTTGAACTGAGAACATAAATCACAGGAAGCAATAAACTCTTTGACGTCTCTCCTCATTGAAGGCCACCAGTAACTACGAGAGAGAATCTCAAAGGTCTTATGTTCACCGGCGTGTCCAGAAAAACGAGAGGCATGGAACCACGAAAGGATTTTCCTCCTCAGAGTAGGAGGCACGAGGGTCTTCCCAAATGGTAGCATTTTGGTGGATGAAGCAGCCAGAGAAATACATTTGGGGTCTAGAATAGCATGGTTGGGAACCTCTTCTACATCAGAGGACGTCACAAAAGCTCGAGATAGAGCGTCAGCTTTCTTGTTCTTAGCAGCTGGTTTGAAGGTTATAATTAATTCAAAACGGGAAAAGAAAAGAGACCATCTTGCTTGACGAGGGTTCAAGCATTGAGCAGATTGCAAATATGACAAGTTCTTATGATCCGTGAAGATCGTCACCGGATGGCGAGCTCCTTCCAACAAGTATCTCCATTCCTCTAATGCAGCTTTGATGGCCAGCAACTCCTTGTCCCCGATAGTATAGTTTTTCTCTGCGGGCAGAAGACCCCGAGAGTAGAAGGCACAAGGATGTAATTTTTGTTGCTCCGAGCGTTGGGAGAGAATAGCTCCTAAGCCCACATTAGAGGCATCTACTTCTAGGAAGAAGGGGAGTGTCACATCAGGTTGTCGCAGAATGGGAGCAGACGAGAAGGACTCTTTGAGGATTTGAAAGGCTTGGAGAGCCTCAGATGACCATTGCTTAGTATTAGCCCCTTTCCGAGTTAAGGCCACAATGGGAGAAGCAATGGATGAGAAGTCTTGAATGAAGCGTCTATAGTAATTGGCAAAACCTAAAAAACGCTGGATGGCACGAAGAGTAGTTGGCTGAGGCCAATGTAGTACAGCATTTACTTTGTCTGGATCCATCTTCAGGCCAACTCCGGAAACTATATACCCCAAGAATGGAATCTGGGGTAACTCGAATGAACATTTTTCCAATTTACAGAACAATGAGTTTTTCCGTAGTCTGGAGAGGACCTCTGCCACATGTTGGTGATGAGAAGGCAGGTCCTGTGAGAAGATCAATATGTCGTCCAGGTAGACAACGACACATACATATAATAAGTCCCGAAAGATCTCATTGATGAAACCCTGGAAAACCGCGGGGGCATTACACAGCCCGAAGGGCATTACTAAATATTCGTAATGCCCATCTCTGGTGTTAAACGCGGTCTTCCATTCGTCACCGGAACGGATTCTAATTAAATTGTAGGCACCACGAAGATCCAACTTAGTAAATATCCGAGCTCCCTTGATGCGATCAAATAGCTCAGTGATCAGCGGAATGGGATACCGATTCTTGATAGTAATGGCGTTGAGTCCACGAAAATCTATACAAGGGCGTAATGATCCATCCTTCTTTTTGACGAAGAAGAACCCAGCTCCAGCGGGAGAGGTGGAAGGTCGAATGAACCCACGCTGGAGATTCTCCTGTATGTACTCAGATGTGGCTTGAGTTTCAGGTAACGAGAGAGGATAGACCCGACCCCTGGGAGGAGTCTTGCCAGGTAGAAGGTCGATCGGACAATCCCAAGAACGATGAGGAGGAAGACGTTCAGACTGAGCTTTATCAAACACATCGGCAAATGAAGCATACTGAGGAGGGAGTCCCGGGGAGGAAGATGAGATGGAAGATTGCTGTACTTTAAGAGGAATAACTTGAGAGAGACAACGATGGTGACATTCAGGCCCCCAAGACGTAACTTGAGGGGTGCGCCAGTCAATCTGGGGAGAGTGACATTGAAGCCATGGAAGGCCTAAGACAATCGGACTTGTCGTAACAGGAAGAATTAAAAACGAAATTTCTTCATGGTGTAGTACACCAATCTGAAGGGTTACTGGAGACGTACTCTGGGTGATGAGACCATTGATGAGACGTGATCCATCTATAGCCGTCACAGTAATGGGTGTTTTTAAAGTGATCACTGGTAGGGACCATTGATTCACTAGTGATTTAGAAATGAAATTTCCTGCTGCTCCGGAATCAATCAATGCCTGTGACTCAAAGGATTTAGTAGCAAAGGAAATCGTAACATCGAAAGCGCAGACTTTAGATTTCATAGACAATGGAGAGGACTCCAGGGACCCTAACTTCACCTCTCCAGAACTAGTTAGGGCCTGGCATTTCCCGATTTCTTAGGGCAAGAACTGAGCATATGTGTGGAATCAGCACAATAGATACAGAGTCTATTCTTTACTCTTCGTTTCCTCTCTTCTAAAGATAATTTGGAACGTCCTATCTCCATGGGAATCACAGAAGGTGAAACTGGACGAAATTGAGGGTTTAAACGAAGAGGTGCTTTAGCAGAAGTTGTTTTCTCAGATTCTCTTTCACGAAATCTCATGTCTACACGATGGCAAAGAGAGATCAAATCTTCTAGTGACGAAGGAAGCTCTTGGGTAGTCAGTGCATCTTTAATTTTATCGGAGAGCCCCTGCCAGAAGGCGGCAACTAATGCTTCAGTGTTCCACTGAAGTTCAGAGGCTAAGATCCTAAATTGAATGACATACTGTCCTACTGTATGGGAGCCTTGTCGCAAACGAAGAATGCTGGAAGCAGCGGAGGTCACACGACCTGGTTCATCGAACACACTTCGGAACGTGGAAATGAATTTGGCACTATCTTGTAGAATTGGATCGTTTCTTTCCCACAGAGGGGAGGCCCAAGCCAGGGCTTGTCCAGAAAACAATGAGATAAGATAGGCCACTCTGGAACGATGGGTAGAAAAATTTTGAGGTTGGAGTTCAAAATGGACTGAACATTGGTTAAGGAAACCTCTACAAGTTTTGGGGTCCCCGTCATATTTTGACGGAGTAGGCAGGTGAAGCGTAGGAGCTGTAGACACCTGGGATGGCACTGGGGAAACGGAGGAAAGCACAGGAGCTTCAATACTAGCTGTAACAGTCTGTCCAGATGTTCCTTGGGAGGTTAACGATTGGTAACATTGAAGTAACAGCTGTTGGCGAGCATCCTGTTGCTCCACACGACTGACCAGAAGCTGCAGCATCTCTTTAGCAGTAGGTTCCGTATCTGGGTCTGTCATGGCCTGATCTTACTGTCACGGGCACTAGGAGTCTTTACCCAGGGATCACCAGGTGATAGGCTTACCAGAGCAGTATAGGTGGTAATATGGTACTCTGGTAGCAGGGTGATCACGGAACAGGAAATAGCAGATGATGAGATGCTCAGGAAAGTCTATGACTAGCAGCACTGGCAATATGGAGGTAGTAATACACGAGGAACTGTATGGACAAAGGACACGTGAAGGTAGTCAGTGGTCTGCGGTAGCAAGTTGTACCACTGCTATAGTGAGGAGGAATGTCCAACAGAAACGAGGAGGTGATGAGAGTCAGCGGTCTGCGGATAGCAAGTTGTACCGCTGTCTGAGTGAAGGAATGGAATCCAAGTGGAGATATCCGGGGAGTCAGTGGTCTGCGTTAGCAAGTTGTACCACTGCTATGTGAGAGGATACTGGAACAGGTGAAACTGTAAACAGGAGTCAGTGGTCTGCCACTAGCAAGTTGTACTACTGAATATATATGTGAGGAGGTGCACGGGGAGAGACTGCAACACAATATATACACGGGCACCTTGACTTTGATCCACAGTAATATGCACAATATAAATGTATAAATGACTGAACAATACTGCCAATATAGAAAGTCTCTTGAAGTAGTCCAGCATAAGATAACACAGTCAATGATGGCAATAGACTCAGCGGATAGCACACTCCAGAGGAGAACCAACACAGTCCAGCAAGGTATGCAATACACAGCACAGTCAATGAGAAGTATGCATACCGTGGTTCAGGAGGCAGTCAGACAGGAGTGCAGAGATACCTGAACGGCAGGAGGCCGGCAGGATGCGAAGTCCCTGGATGGGTGAAGCGGTGGTCTAGTAGGTGCAGCGCACGGGAAGGTAGACCAGCAGGGAACACAGGAAAGCGTGGAGAGCGGATCAGCAGTAGATGGATGAGTAGTGCTGAGGAGTAGCAGCAGCGGGTCTCTGCGGGAACACGGAGGTAGCCAATAGCAACCAGCAGGTGCAGTAACGATGGGACACGGGAGAGCAGAGTTGAACAGGCACTGTTGATCACGGAGAATAGCGGGTAGCAATAGTGGAGGCAGACTCAAGGAAACACGGGAGCGTTGACGAGGACTGAAGACTGAAGCGCACCGAGGCAGCGGATAGGAATCAGCCAAACAGTCACGATGAAACACAGACGGGTTGCAGGTTGAAGACTGTAGTGCACGGAGGCAGCGGATAGGAATCAGCTAGCAGTCACGATGATGAAACACAGACGAGTTGCAGGTTGAAGCCTGTAGTGCACGGAGGCAGCGGATAGGAATCAGCTGGCAGTCACAATCATGAACAGGTGAGTGGATGTGGTTGAAGCCTGTAATGCACGGAGGCAGCGGATAGGCATCAGCTAACAGTCCCAATGATACATGGTAGAGTTGAAGTGATTAGAAGACTGTAGTGCACGGAGGCAGCGGATAGGAATCAGCTCACAGTCACGATGATTCAGTAGATGGTAGAAGTGGTATGGGAACCACAGTAGCAGAAGTGGTTTGGAAACCACAGAGGTAGAAGTGGTTTGGAAACCACAGGAATCAGCAGGGCTGAATAAACAAGGAAACACAGGAACACCTTCAGAGACTCATGGGGAATGAGACTCCAAGATCAGGCAATGTGGTGATGACCACAGGTGCTTAATATAGGGAGGTTGCCTGATCTGCCAATTAAGTTAAAGGAACATACACTGGAGGTATAGAAAGGGCTGCGCATGCGCAGTCCCTCAGGATGGAGGACGGCCACGGTTCCTAAATGTCCGGGAAGAAGCACTCACAGTCCGGTGAGTGACATCAGGTCAGGTGATTGACTTGGCCATTGCATTACATTCCACTTGTTAGCCTTAAAAAACTATTTTCTTGCTTTTGTAGTATGCTTCGGGTCATTGTCCTTCTGCAGTATGAAGTGCCATCAAATGAGTTCTGAAGCATTTGACTGAATATGAGCAGATAATATTGCCCGAAACACTTCAGAATTCATCCTGCTGCTTTTGTCAGCAGTCACATCATCAATAAATACAAAGGAACCAGTTCCATTGGCAGCCATACATGCCCACGCCACGAAACTACCACCACCATGCTTCACTGATGAGGTGGTATGTTTTGGATCATGAGCAGTTCTTTTCCTTCTCCATACTCTTCTCTTCCCATCACTCTGGTACAATTTGATCTTTGTCTCATCTGTCTATAGGGTGTTGTTCCAGAACTGTAATGGCTTTTTTAGATGTTGTTTGGCAAACTCTAATCTGGTCTTCCTGTTTTTGTGGCTCACAAATGGTTTACATCTTGTGGTGAACCCTCTATATTCACTCCTGTGAAGTCTTCTCTTGATTGTTGACTTTGACACATATACACCTACCTCTTGGAAAGTGTTCTTGATTTGACTGTTGTGAAGGGGTTTTTCTTCACCAGGGAAAAATTCTTCTGTCATCCACCACAGTTGTTTTCCGTGGTCTTCCGGGTCTTTTGGTGTTGCTGAGCTCTCCAGTGCGTTCTTTCTTTTTAAGAATGTTCCAAACAGTTGATTTGGCTGCACCTAATGTTTTTGCTATCTCTGATGGGTTTGTTTTGCCTAATGATTGCTTGCTTCACTGATAGTGACAGCTCTTTGGATCTCATATTGAGAGTCGACAGCAACAGATTCCAAATGCAAATGTCACACCTAGAATCAACTCCAGACCTTTTACCTGCTTAATTGATGATGAAATAACGAGGGAATAGCCCACACTTGTCCGTGAAATAGGTTTTGAGTCGATTGTCCCATTACGTTTGGTCCCTTAAAAAGTGGGAGGCACATATAGAAAACGTTGTAATTCCTATACCATTCACCTGATTTGGATGTAAATACCCTAAAAATTAAAGCTGAAAATTTTTATAACTTTTAGAAATTGCACTTCAGGTCAAATCTATTAAAGGTGCACAAGGCTGAGAGTTAACTCCCTGTCATTCCCCAATTTAACCATATCAATCCTGATGAGGGTGGATAACATAACTTGATTCCTACCAGTGGTGCCATATCTTATGGTATTTATGCATACATTAACCTCTCATGCCCCCATACTTTAGTAGCTGGATTGATCCAGTGAGTTACGCTAGATGGTTCAGCCGCCATCCACCCTCTAGTTATAATAATCTTAGCCAGGGATGCTAAGTTACATATATATTTGAAGAGTGAGTTCTTCAAATTCTTTTGTAGTGTAATGCCAAACAGACAGATCTTAGGCCATAAAGAAAGAGTCACAAGTAGTGTGGAAAAGATACAGTTCCATATTTGGCCCCAGAAGGATTGGACAACTGGGCATGACCATAAAAGATGCCAAAAAGTGCCCTCAGGGTTATCGCACTCAGGGCACTCTGCAAAGGTGCGCAGTCTCGTCGTGTGCATCCTGGCTGGTGTTAAGTATACTCTGTGTACCATTTAAAAATGGATCTGCTGGAACCTAAGACAAGAGGTGGCATGTCATGTGATGTGTCATGATTACTTTATGATTTCTATGACAGTCAGTAAAACTGCTTGACTTCACAGTGAGACTGCAGAGACTGCCAGAGAACTATATAGACACTGATTTATGCAAATCATTTTTTAGTTCTATTTTTTTTTATTGACAATCATGACTATTGCTGTATAAAATTTCAGTTATTAATTTAAAAATGTATGCGTTTATCTCTGGCCGTGTTAATGATACATATACTCTTTTTTTTCTTAAGTTGGCAGATGGTTCTCTCTGCTTCCATGTGTTATCATGGTGTAGCGTATTTAGTAAAAATATTATGTAAAATAATTTACTTTAACAACAGTTGTTTTTTTTTACATGACCAAAATATGTGATTTAAATTATGAAAACAGTGAAGTTTGTATGTAATGTAACAAGATGCTGCAAATTTATGTCATTAATTTGCATCCTGTTTAAAATCTTTTTTTTTTTGTAGCTTTTAACATCTGTCACCCAAGTGACATAACTGTATGAGTCTTAGATATGGACCTCTGCTGTACCCTGAATAAATTAGCCCTGCTGGTACAGTTAAAGGTCAATTCTTAATGACACTGTCAGGGTAGCGAGCTGGATGGAGCTACTAACAGGTATTGGCACCACTGTACAAGGAGGCGCAGAGTCTAACGCACCCCTAGTTTTCGCTAGGGATCCCCGCAAGGAGGTTTGGACTTCGCTGCAAGGGATGCGCAGGTTGCGGTTCTCCAAGACAGTCACCGGTGTAATAGCATATAGGGTAGTCAGGTCAAGCCGGGTCAAACCAAGAGGGCGATGGTGCCAAGGGAGAATCGCAAGAATGGTCAGAAAAGCCAAGGTCTAGCCAGGAGAGCGTATGAGCAAAAACGGAATCCAGGAGAGAAGTCAAGCAAGCCGGGTCAATACAGGAAAAGGAAGCTACAAATACAGAGGACGCTGGAGATGGGTTTGGACCTGATGCTCTGGCACTCTAATGAGTGCCAGAGTCCGATTTATATAGAGGGACTACAGAAATGATTGGTCAGTGATCAGGTCATTATAGACCGCCGACCAGCGCTGGAACATAGCATCCCGTTGCCTGGCATTGAGGTGCGCTACTGCGCCTGCCCAAACGGCACTTCCAAACGGCCGAGGGAGAGAGCCGGAAATGACAAGCGGCCGTCCCCGCTTCCTGATCGCGATGCGGGGACGGCGTCTGACAGACACACTTTATCCTGTAACTTGTTAGTTCTGATTTGCTTGGTAATTTTAAAGCAAGTTTTCTACTAGTTTACATGAGATTTAGACTCTGTGGATGCTGTATAGTTTGTCAGTGAATGAGGTTTAATTTTACTTTTGCAGTGTAAACAGAATTCGATACTTATGCAGTGCCACAATTGCATTGGTTTCCCATTATTACTTGACTATAATCCATACATTGATTTTTTTGTTCATTAATTTAGAATCATTTTGCTTTGAGCAAGCTGAGCTAACCTTGGTGTTGACTTCACAAAATCCTCTAAGAGGCTTAAATTTAGTATTCTGTACATTGCTTTTTATGTGCCTTTCAGGGATGGGAAAGTTGCTGAATGTCAACACATACATGTACGGTGGGAAGGTTTGAAAGCTCCAACTTTTACAGTATGTATGAAGGGTATTTGGCTTATGGTTAAAGGTGTTCTACATTGTAAAAGGCTATTTATTTCTGACTCTACAGCGGGTGCTACATTCCCTTGAGAGTCTGCTATTGCTCTCTGTTATCAGAAGGGTCTAATGATGAGGCAAATATACTTTTGATGTTAATATCGTAATAACCATTTAATAACTACCTCCATTATCACTCACAAAGGGTAGGTTTCAGTTTAAACCCAGTTCTTAGACAGATAGTGCAAAAATTGAAATATAATTATTTACTCTGATTACCACAGTCTAATACAGTGAATAATACATATATCAAGAAAGTCTCAGTTAAGATAATATGTCGTCTTATTAGTAATCGATATTTTCAGTAACAGTCTTTACACATAGTGTAGAAATAGTGTAGAAATCTTAATACATTTTACATAAAATACAATGCATTGCCTACTTCAGCTGCTTTTCCTATGTGTAAATGTACCTTTCCTATCTATTTTATTAAGTAAACATGGTAGTACTATACATGTATATGTATGTATATCCGATTTCAGTGTTTGCATGTATGTATTTATGTAGATGTTAGTTGGAAGTGGGGGGGTTGCAAAATGGAGGATTTTCCAGACCACATTTTCTCCAGTCAATTTATTTAGCACTAATCTATATGTGCAGAACTTAGTACAAATCTCCTTTATCTCAACTATTTCACTTTCTTATCTTCTGTTTAACAGTCTTTCCAATCTAAAGGACTGATTCATTAAGGATCTTAAATGAAGAGGTATCTTATTTCAGTCTCCTGGACAAAATCATGTTACAATGCAAGGGGCGCAAACTAGTTTTCTGTTTTGCACATAAGTTAAATACTAACTGTTTTTTTCATGTAGCACTCAAATATCAACTTTAAATTTCAGTGTTCAAATAAGCTATCAAGTATTTGCGTGCTACATGAAAAAAACAGTCAGTATTTAACTTAATGTGGAAAACAGAAAACTAGTTTGCATCCCTTGCATTGTAACATGGTTTGGTCCAGGAGACTGAAATAAGATACCTCTTCATTTAAGATCCTTAATGAACCAGGCCCTAAGTCCTGATCTTAGCTGTATTCTTTATCAAATGATTTATGCAAAACTTAACCCTGATCAATATAATCATTTCCTGCTACACTTTCCCAAAACCATACAATATTTTTCTATGTAATAGCTTTCTACAAAACTTTCCCAAAACAATCATTCTAATCTTCCATGTCACTTTCTAAGTAAACTAACAATATTACTTGCTATGCATTTACACTAACAATATCACATTCATCATGTTACAACAATTAAACAGTTTATTCCTATTTATTCAACATAATCAATCTAACACCATACATATCATTGTCTTACTCAATCTGACTTTTCCAAACTTAAGTTTTAAGAGAAACAGAAAAATCCCACTAAGGGTTAATGGCGCACACTGTGTAGGCGGAGGAATGAGCACAAGATAAATGTCTAAGAAGTTAGTGCATAAATATTATGTATTGATATAGATATACAGAGAGGGGATAATACAGATCTCCGCTGCTGCACTCGTGGTCTATTGCACAACAACCACTATCACACATATGTGTTTATCAACCAAAACAAACAAGACACATTGCGCTGCGAAGATCACTATTATTATAACTCAATGATTCTACCTGGAGAGTCCATTAAAAGCAATAGGAGATATTTGAAGACATCAAAAGAGTATATATTTAATCGCAGATAGTACAATAAAACATAGATTCTATATAACACAGTATAAAAGTTTGTATAGCCGGCCGGCATATATCAAGAGATCCAATATACAAACAGATCATCTAAGTTAAAACCAGATATAACGGGCAGTGACCGTACTGCTCCCAACAGTTAGAGAAGTGTTATTATATTGGCCAATAACTCTTTGAGAACAGGCTTGTGTTTTAATTTGTGTCACAATTAGAACAAGAGTAGTGAAAGAAGTCTCTTTCCAAACTTAAGCCTTTTCCACCAAACACAAACTCTACTCCCTTTGCACCCAAAGACAGACCCAGTACAGGATGTGATTGTAATTAAAAGATGTAAATTACAAAAGGCCATTGCACTGAAACCTGGCCAAGCAATGGTCTGTGTAGGTCATATTTCAAAGCCAGACAAACTGGCTTTGCTTAACAGAATTCTAATAAAGAGGGGGTCTTCTCTTCATCATACACCCAAATTTTTCTCTTTCAGCAACAAAATGCAACTAACAATCAACAAACCATTTTTAAATGGCTTTTTTTATGCCTCTTCAGCCAGAATTAGTAGGACAATAATATATTTCACAATGCAACATATAAGTTTTCAAGGTTATGTCTATAACTTATATGTAGCTAGTGGGAAAAATATGCATATTTAGTAAATTAATAAATCACATGTTTAGATGAGTTTTAGGGGCATATTCAATTCTTGGCGTTATAGCCAAAAATCTTGCGGTGCGCGCATTATTACTGTTATTACGGTAATAGTGCGTGTAAATACTGTTATTACAGTAGTTTTTTCGCTGGATTTCAGCTCGCGGCTCAGGGAGGTGCAAGCTGAAATCCAGCTTACTATTATCGTAATTACGATAATATTTTTAACGCCGCGGGGATTCTAAAGAATTGAATATGCCCCATTGTGTTTATAATGTCATTTTGATATTGCTTGTTATACGTTCAGAAATATTGCTGACATTTATGTTTTTAGCTTAATTCAGGAAAAGAATAATAATTTTGGCATAGAATTGACAACAGATCTCCCATATATATTTTTCAGAAGGGGGTTGTTCGGCATCAACAGTGATTTCAAAAGGGAAAAAGCAAACAAAAGAAAATAACACAGAAGATAACAACAAAAACATATCAAAGCATTCTCCAAAATCTGAAATGAAAGATCAAAAAAAAAAAGAAAAACAAGAAAAATTTATGCAGACATCAAAAACAAACAAAGGAATAAAAAAACAAAAGATCAAAGCCAATGAAAATTCCAAATCTTTGGATTCTGCACAAGTGAAAAAGATATCAAAACCAAACATGTCTTCAAAACCTAAAAAACAAGTAATGTCTAAAAGACGTAGTGCTGGAAAAGGTGATTTGCCTATTGAATGTGGTAGCACTCCAGATAAGGGTTTAGATAACAACTTGCAAAGTGACAGTAATTTCTCACAGACCTCCACTGTTCAGGGTGTTTGTCATATAAAACAAAATATGTCACTTAAACGAAAACATGTTGATGAAGAAGATGAACACGTGTCTCCTAAAAGAAAAGTAAAGTATGTTCGAAAAAATAAATCTAAAGAATTAGCAGATTTTGAAGACTGCAGACAACTTGATACTGAAAGTATAGACGTTGGTACAAATGCAGAGGAAAGTCGAAAATCACAACCACAGACCACGGATCTCCAGTAAGTAATGTGTTTTGTTTTGTTTTTTCTGGCATAGGTTAAAGTCACACACATTGTCAAATGAATCTCTTTGAAAATTTCGTGAAAGTATGGTGACCAAAAAGCAGGTTCAAAATATTTAGCATTACACTTGCATTACTCTTGTTTTACTTTGAAGTGAGTCTTAATATATTGTATTGTGTTTTTTTGTGTTAGGACAGTGTGCTGCTTTTGTTTAATGCTACTCACCTGTAAGCCTGCACTTACCTGGCATGCTCTTCGCATGTCGACTTGAGATTTAGTTTCTGCCTATGGGGATTGGTTGATTGGGTATTTTTATTTTTCTGTTTTGTTCCTCACATTTTTTCTTTTTTTTTAATTGTAGAATTTTTACTAACTACATTCTTTACATACTTTTCTTTTAGTTTGCTTCCTCTCGCCTTTCCCTACAGCTCTTGATTAGGTTGGAAATTTGTTGCTTGTTGAAGGCACTTTATCAAGGTTGCCATCACGGCAAATTGCTTACAATTTGTGGTGTCATCTTCCCTAACAGCAGGTACTGCCATTCCACAACTCCTGACTACTTTATGTGAAATACCCTACCCTGATATCGGGTGCACATTGTGGATATCAATTATGGCAATAGAGAATGGGGAGGAGGATCAACAACCAAGCCATGCTTATTTCAGCTCTCAGCCTGATGACATTAATATGTGCTTTTCTGAGATTCGGTGGGTGTCTGTCATTCTCTACTTCGACGATCTGCTGAACAAGTTGGGCTCTCCGGCCTTGCTGTAGGCTCTTGTTAATGAGATAGCGTAGACCTTGAGAGTCTCTTAATTGGATCATCAACTAGAAGATATTCAACCAGACACCCATAGGTTCGTCTTCCTATGGCTGCTGTTTGACAAGAGTCAACAGAAGATGTTCTTACCAGAGGACAAGATACTCTCTCTCTATAGAGTCTTGTAAAATGTCTGTTAGCTTGCAGACTGGAGTCTGTACATTTTTGCTTGAATGTCTTAGGAAAGATGATCTCGATCTTTGAGGCCATGCAATTTGCACGGGGCCACTCAAGTCCGTTCCAGATCAAACTTATTTATAGTAGAATGTTCTGGTCATCTGTGTGTGTGTGTGTGTTAGGTAATTTAGACTGATGTGAATGAGTTCTCTGTACAGCGCTCCATAATTAGTGGCGCTATATAAATAACTGATGATAATGATGAGCCCTGGGCTTGAAAACTGTCAGCAGCTAGGCCCTTCACCCCATAGTGTGGTACTTTCACTCGGAGGTCATTGAGTTGACAAGTGTCAACATGATGGCATCTGTTTCACATGAGGGAGTGTTTTTGCTCAAGTACAAGGGATCCTTTTGTGGCATCTGCCGTAAAGACCACACCTGTTAAGTCAGTGGCTTTTTTATCACAAATATTTAGCTCGGCTTCCTTTAACAGCATGTCTTTTAAAGCCATGATCTTTAGAACTAATGGATTCTTTGACAAGTCAGACTATGTTCACGGCTATGATTCCTGTTTCTGCCAGTAATGATTGTAGGGTGTGAAAGTTTAACATTGCCTGGTATGTAATGAAAGAGTTTCCCTACCTCTTCTTTTCAGTTTGCCCATTCTTCGCTGTCCTTGCAGGAGGTTCTGGAAGGGGGTTGAGAATTAGCTTTTTGAAGATTCAGGATTCCGCCTTCTCAGTATTATTTTAGAGCAAACTGGCACTAATACTGGAAATGCAGACTTTCCTATAAAGAGCGAAGCATGTGTAGCCTTCATACATCCCCCCCCCCCCCCCTCAATAGCTCCTTTTGATCTGATCCTCGTGGTGACCCTCTTACAGCAACTACCCTTGAATTCAGTGCAGTTAAAGCTCCTTATCTGGAAGACATTCTTAATGTTCTGTTACCACAGCTAGGAAAGTCTTGAAGCTGGGGCCTCTTGTAGGTCACCATCTGTCATCTTTCATGAAGTCACAGCTGTTCTTCAGAATAACGCTTGCTTTCAGCCCAAAGTGGTCTCCCAAGTTCCACCTTAATTAAGATATTGTTATTCTAGCCTTGAAAAATGATAGGTCTCAAGATTGAAGAGGGCTCTCATACTCTCTGGACATTGTCAGCACCTGGAGGACCTAGGAACTAGACAAGACAGGTGAGTTTTTGGTCCTCTGTGATGTCCATGAGAGGTTGACAGCATCCTTACAGGCCATCGCTTGGTGGATTACTATGGTGATTCATCAGGCTTACATTGGGGCAGAAAGAAAGCCTGTTCCCAAAATTTTGACAGCCATTGTACCTAATCGGTTGGTGTTTACTGGGCTGGGTGGCCACCTGCTCTTCGGTACACAGTATTGAACATTTTTGCGTCCAAAGATGCCATCTTTTGACGTAAAGTATTGCTTCTGTTGCTATGTAGGAACAGCTTTGGGACTTCCCTAGCTTTTCCAGCTTCTCCTACTTGAATGAAAAACAGGAGAAACAGGATTTTTATACATAAGTGAAAACATTTTTTTGTGGTACATTGAACACCATCCATTTTTTCTCTTTTTCTTTGCAATATCCTGTTCGCTATTTTCTTGTTGTTGGAGAAACTTATTCACTCCTCCTTTATATGACAACTCCGAATGCTGTCTCTGTAGCATGGTGTTTCCAGTGTCCCCCAATGGACTTCGAGGAAGGCAATAAACTTGAAAATCCTATATTCTGACATTTCAGCATCTGCCTATTTATATAATCCTGTCATACAAATTTAAATCTTCCACTTCAGTGCAAAATTAGTTGCATTCCTGGGTGTAAATTTTTCATGCTGCGGGTTTGAATAGTGGAGATGTTACCTATAGAAGCCAATCAGATTCTAGTTATAATCTATTTAGTGCATTCTACAAAATGACAGCTAGAAACTGACTAGTTGCTGTTGGCAACATCTTCACTGTTTCAAACCCGCAGCATGATACATTTACCCCCTGGTCTTAATCTGCACTTAGCGGTACAGTCCTAAATTTGCCCCAGTCCTCCTAGTCACCCTGCACTTTCATAATTGCCTCTTTTTTATGTTAATTTTATTCCCTGATAAACTCATAGTCAGGCAGATTTGGCCTTCGGATGATTTACTAATTTGGTGATAGCTCATAACTGGATTGTGCAGACATTATCCTCAGAAGATCACATTTACACATCGGTAACATAATGTAATGTTCAATATTTTAATGCGTTTGCTTCAGCTGAGGCTACTTTTCCACAGAGCAAATCTCCTGTAAATCCACTATTATTGATGCATAGGAGAACATTAATAGTCCTGACTTAATTTTCGATATGTAGAACTTTGGATTTTGCGTTCTTACTGTATCATTTGCAAAGAAAAAAATAAGTAATTTATCTATTTGCTAAGAGTGGGTTTTGTTCTTTTTACAGACAAATAAAATTCAATGATCCCTCTTTAAATCACATGAAATATAATGCCGCGAGGGTTTTTTTTTTGTCAACAGTTGCATTAGAATATATTCAGTCCATTATATGTAACCTTATTTATTGCTGTTATCAGCTTGCAGTATAAGAGAGCACAATTTGCTCTTCATTTAATTAAAATTACACTTTATTCTTTTAGTCAAAAATGTTTTTATTTTTTGTGCTTGCAATAGTTTATGAACATCTGCAGGTCTCAATTTTAGACAACGAAAATGAGTACATTATAATAGTGACTTCTTTGTCATCAGGTTTGTCAAGATTTGTTTTTAATAGTTGTCATTTTTTTAATGAGCCTGTCCTATGGACCAGCCTGTAGCATCACACTAGTTGGTAAAGTTGATGGCGAGTTGGTAAAACTGATAGTGGAAGAGCTTACACATATGTTTTCATTCTAGCAGTCTTTTATCTGGGGTATGCTACCTGTGCAAATGTGCATTACAGTATACTGTATTAATTTTGAGGTATGTCACTGTCATTAGTACCAGCCTTGCCATAATGCCAGATTTAGTCTGTGTTTTAAGCTGGTGATAAAAAGAGGGAGCATTTTTTTTGTGTGTTTTGAATATATAATTTAGTTAATGCGCAAAAAAGATTTCTGTAAAAGCATTAAAGAATTTCACTCCAATTGTGTTATGTGCATAATAAGCAACTATTGTGCGTGGTCTTGCTGCTTTCATAAACAAAATTATGATTTTCACATGTTATGCATAATCCGATTAAAAGTGAATTCACTAAAAAAAATTCTGTAAGTCTTCACTCACAGCAGGAGAACACCACTGGCTCATCGTGCTTTTCAAAATTAGATGTTTACCACAACCCAAAAGATTCCATTTTGTAAGTTAAACAAAGATGTAAATTTCCATGTATATTGTTTAAAGATTATATACAATTTCTCAGTGATAACTTAACGTACCACTCCTTGTTGAGGGCCCATGTAAGGAAATCCTGTCACCTGGCCTATAGCTGTGTAAAATTTAGAGACAAATTTTACAGTTAATTTGTTAAGCATTGGGCTAAAAAAGGCAAAATCACAGTGTAAAGGGGGAAAATGTTCTTTTATCAGTTCAGCCAATGTCTCCAAAAACAGTGCGAGTTGTTGCCCTTCTTTTTTGGTTATGAGTCTTCCTTCATTTCTGTGTGTACTTTTTTTGGACCTGGGTTGAACAGATTTTGGTTTCAAAACTAGTTTTGTGGCCAGTTTTGAAAAGGATGTACCACAATGGTTTTGCTTGCTGTGACTTCATTTTGCATGCCCCCTGTACATGAATTCACAAAGTAACGTAGTTCTATATAATTATTATTTTTTTTATCACTAGACTTTCTTAACCTTTTTTATTTGGCTAATCTTTTTGTAGCCAAAGTGGGCCAGTGTTAAGACGAAGGCTAGTTCAATTTACAAGTCCTGTGGAACCACTTGCATGCCCCTTGAATTCTCCAGGTATGTGTTTATTAATATGCAAATTTCATGAACAATACACACTTCTCTTAATATTTATGTACATAATGACGAGTATAGTACTGCAGAATTATTGAACAAATTTGTTAAGTCACTTTTATGATGCTTCCCGTTTGGTGATAAAATATGCATACACTCATAAGGAATTATTGTAATATGTGCCTTCTTTGGTTTTGATTAGTAGCCGTAGCTCCTACTTTTTTTTTTTTCTTTCATTTTTCATTAATCCACTTGGACATAATGAAATAAAGACTTGGGGCCTGATTCATTAAGAAACTTAAATTAAGAAGTTTCTTATTTAAGTCTCCTGGCCAAAACCATGTTACAATGCAAGGGGTGAAAATTAGTTTTCTGTTTTGCACATAAGTTAAATACTGACTGTTTTTTCATATAGCACACAAATACTTGATAGCTTATTTGTACACTGAAATTTAAAGTTGATGTTTGAGTGCTATATGAAAAAACAGTCAGTATTTAACTTATGTGCAAAACAGAAACCTAATTTGCACCCCTTGCATTGCAACATGGTTTTGTCCAGGAGACTTAAATAAGAAACTTCTTAATTTAAGTTCCTTAATGAATCAGGCCCCTGGTGTTTATACATGTTGCGCTTTTGACTGAGAAGGCAGTTAAAGGATTACTGGTTTAATAATAGCACTTGTAGGGATAGGGTTAATGTAGTGCCATGTCTGTTTTTAGCACTACTGCCCCCTTCAGATTGTTAAGTTGCACAGTGAATTGTTTGCTGCTTATATGGTCATTTTTTGTTCAGCTCTATTGATCTTTGTTGATTGCATGCTCTATTGCACTGCACTTTTCTATTTCTTTACCACCAGCTAGTGGCATATTAGATCTTATTGATCACCAATCACAGTGTGTACAAGCCCAAATTGTATACAAGGGTTATTTTCACCTTAAAGGTACACTCTGGTACATATATATAACACAATTATATTGGGAGGTACTGTTTTGGGATACTTGCCAGGGACAAGTTCAGTATTCTCTGAAAAATATTCATTCTGCACTCTTGTGTGGTTGTTATTTTCCTGCTTCTATTAGCTTTCATTCGCAGGTGTATTGGTGCAGCTGTACCTTACAAGGATGAAGTCCGAAAAGGGGAAAGCTCCTTGGGTAAAATCTTACACCTGTTCAAAGTGTAAAGCAAAATTTCCCAGTGGACAACAGGACCCGGGGGCAGTTTGTGCAAAATGTGAGATGGGGGCCCAGGGTGAGAACGCCCAAGTTGATGCCCCACCACAGATGGTGGAATTTGTGTGGGTGTGAAGATACCGGGTTTATGTGGCCCAATGCTACCCACTTCACGCTGGCTGGCCACCCACGGGTGCCTTCCTATGCCAGGGAAGTCTACCCAGTACCTTCTAGGATTTGTATTGTCACTCAGGCAAATGCAGTTATAAAAATAAAACAGTATATTTATTGTCATACAGACAACTCTAGAATCTTATCTACACACAGTAAATAAATGCCAGGCAGGTTTACCACATTATCTGTCCCTTACCCCAATAGCTTAAGGAATTATAGTCACCTGCTGTCCAGACTTCACGACCCATGGATCACTCTCAGCTGCATATATAGACTCTAGTTAGAAAACGACAATTCAAAACTAGTAGATCTTGCACCTTCATGAATGAAATCCCAGAATGAACACCATTCTCCCCCCCCTGGAGTCGTTCCTTATAGCTCACGTCTAATTTCCACAATCTTTCCCCTCCCTGGGCAAACCTCTGGGTCTATTCTCCTTAACCATTGGTCAGTGCTGGACTACGGGGGGGTTGGAGAGGGCAGTGAAGATGAGCTGTCCTTCCAGAGAACCTCCCCTGTTAGATAGCCTGTCTGTACTAGCCTGGTGTGAAAAATGGACACTAATTAGTTTTCCTACTCCAGCACATGGCAACCTGATCCCTACCCATAATCCCCCTGGCTTCACTTTAAAGACAATGAATAGCAACCTTACTGCAAGTCATCAATATACAATACACAATATACATATGTACAATAAACTATAATGTCCCCTTAGCCACATGTTATTGGACAATGCAGTTGTAGTCTGGTGAGCTGGGGAACAAAAGCATGGGCTATAAAAAGTACTATAATCCACATTATGTGAGAAATGAGACACTGAATGCTCACAGGGTTATCACACTCATTTCGTCACAGTGGGTGACTACGCTGCCGCAGGCGGTAACAGCCCTTGTTCAGCTTCTCGCCTGTCCAGCATAGATCCCACCACTTGCGCCCCCCCTGCTCCCTTTCCATTAGTCCCTTCTGCAACAGCACTCATGCCAGCTACAACGGAGGATGGGATCTGGGCCCTGCTGGTCCTACACCTTATCCCTCTCTCTCCAGGGTCCTCCCCAGAAGAAACCTACTAGGTCTGCGTCAATATTTAGGGGCTTGTACCGGTTGAATCGGTTCCTGGATTCGCCCAGACCTCAGGCACCAGGAAACAAATGTCATAGGTCCACTCATCCTCTCCTTTCGGTCTCTGATTCAGTGGGATCATTGGAGAAAGGGGTGAGCTCATTGAGGACTCGGACTCCACTCAGATGGGGGACTTGGAGGACCTTTCCAGATTCAGTGCATTGAGGATCTGGTACTGGTAGTTTGCAAGGCCTTAGACCTTTTGGACTTAAAAGAACCTCAGTCGGCTTACCTGGATCTTTTTAAACACAAAAAAAGTCAAGCTGTTTGTTTCCTGCCATCAGCGGAACTTACAGATGGATAGTGGAGTCGGCTTGGAAACAGCCAGATTATAAATTTGTAGATTCAATGCTAATTTTCTGCTGCATGTTGATGAAATGGCCCACTGGGAACAGGTTCATAAAGTTAACACACCCATGGCTAGTTTCGCTTGCCATACTACCCTTCCTGTACCTGGTCCAGCTGCCCTTCACAATAGCATCGACTGCAAGGTAGAGTGCTTTTTCAAGTCCATCTATGTGGCGATGGGTACTCCGCTCAGACCCATGCTGTCCTCTGCATGGGTGACTAGGGTGTTGGAGACCTGGGCCCAACAGCTAGAAGTAGGGTTACAAGACTCAGAATGACTTCTGATAGCTCTGCATTTGAAGGAGGCTCCGGAATATTTGAATGAGGTGGCTTAATAAGCCAATGCTGAGTCGAAAATGTCTCTTCCCTATTCGAGTTCGGTCCTGTTTGGGCTGGAATTAGACAATATCATCTGTCATGCCACGGGCGGTAAGAACACCTTTCGCACAGTGAATGTTCCCAAACCTTGAGTTCCAAGGTTTGGGTTTTTTCGCAGGCCTTTCCAGATGGTTTTACCGTCAGAGGTCAGTCATACAGAGGTAGACCATTTGCAGCCATGGGCCACTTCCAGATGGGCAGATCCTCTTACTTAACTAGTCTTCCTTGCTCCATGCTCCCAGATAAGCCTAATGCCTGACTGGATCCCCCTCCTCCTCGTGGTGGGATGCCTGCTGTAGTTCAGAGACCAATGGGCTGCATACAGCTAGGATCAGTGAATATTGGGGATCATGCAAAGAGGTTGCATGATCAATCTACTAGGTCTGGCCCACCATTGTTTCTTTGCAACCACTCTTCCACATGATCCCGTAAAAAAGATCAACGATACTTCAATCTGTCACTACGCTTCTTTCAGCATTTGTCATCTGCCGGGTTCCAGTGGGGTAAAGGGGGCAAGGGTTCTATTCCAGCATCTTTCTGGTCCCCAAGCCAGACTGGTTGTTCTTTCCTATCCTCATTCTCAAGGCTCTCAACCTCCTCCTTTGGGAGTACAAAGTCTGCAAGGAATCTTTCTGATTGAGTGTGGCATATCTACATCAAGAGGTGTGAGCGTGTGGTCTGCCACATGGTAACATTTTAATTTTCCAGTTTTCTCGCCTTGGTACTGGATGACTTAGAGGAGGGTCTTTGGCTCAATTCCCAAAAAGTACAGGTGTCGTCTCTCTGCTTTTTTTTTCCATCAGTCAATATCGTATTTTCCTGAGGTGCAGACTTTCCTTCAAGGGGTTCTGCATATCCAGCCTGCTTATGTTCAGCTTACAGGACCCTGGGACCTGAGTTTGGTCTTCCCTTCGAACTGTTGAGTTCAGCTGAGTTAAGAATCCTGACAAGGAAAGTGCTTTTTTAATGGCCATAGTTTCCACACACCGGGTGTCAGAGATTGAGGCCCTTTCCTGCCATTCACACTATCTCATCTTGCACGATAACACGGAAGATGACATGACTGTGTTCTGTACAATTCGTTCCCGGTCTTCCAGGAGATGGCTGCTTCTTCGGGTCTCAACTCCATGACTGCTCTAGATGTGGTTCATGCTCTCAGTTTTTATGTGGAGTGGACATCAGCCATTTGACGGGCTGATTCTCTGTTTGTTTTGTTTGATGGCCATAAATTGGACTTGCTGGCTACAAACAAGACCATTGCCAGGTGGATCAGATCCACTATCAAACAGGCCTACTTGAGTTCTGATCGGCCTGTGCCTAGTCGTATTGCTGCGCATTCTACCCGCTCCGTGGAGACCCTTTACTTTTTTCAATGTTTTTGCTTGTCCGGTCATTAGTCCTTTTAGCATCACATTAATTCCCAGCTATTTTTACTGGATGCTGTGACAATTGCATAAACAATAGGTAATTAAATCGGTATATGAAAATTACATCACCCCCGTAATTTATTTTGTTACAGGAAGATGTAAGATTTTAATGAAAGTTTTTAAAAATAAGCTTCTAACTAGAGATTTTAGTTACTTTTATGGGTAACCCACTAAAAAAAAAATATTCCAGTGGGTTACCCAATAAAGTATTCCAGTTGTCATCTAAGTTCGGTCCTATGTGGTCTTTTCTTTACAGAATTGTGTGATGTACTTTTATCTAATTTTCTACATTGCATCAATGGAGATCCCCAAATCTGTTAATGTTTTTTCTATATAACCTAACGAATGGATTAAGTCTAATATTATTCCTTCTATCAGGCTCTGTCTGACAACCAAAGAATGGTAGGAGTGAGACCATAGTCTCTCCCTTCTTCTGCTTTCAATTTTTGTTTTGTTTTTTTCACTCTGCGGTGAAGACGAAGCAGTTGGCTCAGGCTGAGAGTACGGGACCATACAATACAATTTAAAGTTGCACGTTACCTTAAGCTGTCTGCAGCTCAAAAATGCAAGTGTGCAGGTGCACCTTTGCCCTTTTGCAAATGGGTCATCTTTATTTTGATCTATAAATCAAGCCCTGTATTGCGAGGAGGGATGTACTGTATGTCTCAACATTAGGGCTCAGGTACTCCTTTTGTTGCTTTCTTTGGTGGCATGAAGCCCTTTTCTGGCACTTCATTGCAAAATAAGGGCACCAGGACACTGCAATACTAATTTGAAGGCCCCCAGAAGCCACATATGTGGAGTCTCCCAAAAAATTATGAAAAATTAGACCGTTGTGTTTCGCAGCAGCCTTTTCTGAGATAATAGTGACTGAAACTGCACTTTGGAACATCCTTTAGGCACATAAATTCTGCCTGTCAAGAGCAGTAAACAAGTGGAAAAAAACTTGGCCCTACACTTTCTTTTCTTTGCTCCATATGTGTGGGTGGAGATCATATGGGGTAATGTCAAATTACTAGATGCAGCTGCTTTTCTGGCGCATTCTAAAGTTGTAGCAGTGATACAAGTTTTGTATAGCAAATGGAAAAGGGATCCAACAACAGAATAGATGAGGGTTGTTAAAAAAGGGGAAGGGAGCAAAGTTTCCTACCAATGTTACATATACATTTTGACATAATGCGTTTAGGACATTTCTAAGTTTTATAATACCTTGGCTCAAGTGACGTACATAGAGCCTAACTTAATAAACCATTTATGTTACAGGAAAACTGCTTCTATACCTAGAGATATAGATATGTATATACAATAAGCCTTGAAGTTTGTACACTACAGCAGAATATGAGCACCTGAGGTTTATCATTACTGGTTGATCTCCACCCTTTGCCCCTGCACACGGAAATGACACAACACTAAATGTTCATGTGTTTCCTGGAAGTGCGGAGTTCTTGTATTGGTTCCATATGCTCTAGGTCTTCTGAAAGGCAGACACTCTTATCATTAACTAGACTAGATAGCATTCCATTAAGTATATGTACCATATGCAGTCTAGAAAATGCTCTTTGGAGGGGACTGCTTCCCTTCCCTAGCAATTAAAAACTGTAGCTGCTTTTTCTCTTTCATCCAGTCTGGGGGACACTGCTTACCATGGGTTGTGGAGGGAGCTTGGGGAGTTGGCACCTAACTAGTTAACTTTTAGTACTGCCGACAGACCCCTCCCCTCTACAATCCCCCTGCCCCCTCTTTTTCAGTTTTTTTCAGGTTTCCATCGAGTTGGGCAGTGTTTTTAGTGCTTAGTGTAATTTTATTACTTTTATTTTATTCTTTTTATTTTTACCTCATTTTTTCCCAGTAGCAGGCTGGAGTGTGTTCTAATATAGGGGACACACTCACAGCACAGCAGCGCAGACGCTCCCCTGGCAGATGAGAGCCAGCGGTTCTCACTGACAGGGACAAGAAGGAGATGGAGGAAAGGGTGTCTAAAATTGAGAGTGACAAGCGGTCTCACGGACCGCTGTCACTCCTGAGCCTCCCCTATAACCGGTGCTGCCATTGCAGGCATAGAGTGCCGGATATCGGATATGTCAGTTGACGGCGGCCATTTTGGATTTTGGGAAGGAGATCCTAGGAAGAAGGGGGCTATACCTGGATCCCCCCTCATGCATAGGAGGGAGCATCAGGTATTATCCGCTGTGGAGGTCTCCATTACTCTGCTACAGAAAATGAATTTTTATTTTTTAATCGCTGCAGAAGCAGCACTACTGAAGGGGGGGAGCTAACACATAGAGCTCCCCCTCCTTCCTGAGAGAGAGATGGTCTGTCCCAGTCTTCTGGCGCCAAGGAGAAGCCCGGGAACAGAGAACACATCTGAGGGAGCAGGCACCAGGATACTGCTGTTGGACTTCTCCCCTGTTTGGCCTATGGCTAAGTATCTGATTTATTTAAACACATATGCTGTATTGCTGTGTACAAGAGGGCTAGTAGGAGTTATATTATAGTTCTCCTACCTGCTTAAATATTATTTTGTGTTTAAAATATTACGAGTACAGCTTTTTATCTAGATTAGTTGATTCTTGTAGTTACACTTTCCTCTATACATATTATATCTCTCTCTCTCTACTCAGCTAAAATCTTTCAATTTAAGTCTGTGTTTGGTGTGCCTTCCTTTATTCGGAAATGCCAGATAAGGGAAAGGGCCCTAAATCAATATTTTTTACGTGTTCTAAATGTCATGTAAAATTAACTTGTGGGCAGAAGGACCCGTTGGCGCTCTGTTTGTGAAGCAGGGGTTTCCCCTGCGCAATCCCAACAGGTCTCAGCCCCTCCATCGGAGGAACCGGCCTGGGTGGCCTCCCTGACACAGTCGGTTTCCTCCTTAGCACAGATTGTTTCTCAATCCAATCAATTGTGGTCTAGTGGGGCAACTTCGGTGTCTAATAATCCAAATACACCATTGGGCCTCCCTGCTTCCTCTGGTTCCAGTGGAACGTCTATACCAGGACCTTCCTCATTACCGACGGACCAAGCCCCTGTTCCCACAGAGCCGCCATGGTCCGCAGCTTTTATAAAGGGTTTGGATAAACTGAACCAGTTACTCGAATCCCCAAATATTCCGCCTGCTAGAAGGAAGCGGCCTAGATCTGATAATACCCTTATGGTCCTTTTAGACTCTGAGGCGTTTTCAGTGGAAGAGGGGGATATTAATTCTGATCCTGACCAGGTTCTACCGTTGGGACAGGAAGAAAGCTCTAAAAGCCAATTTATTAACGATTTGGTTTTAACAGCAAGACAAGCGTTGGATCTCCCAGAGACAGAAATCTTTTTAAGAAAGCCAAAAGAAGGGCTAGCCGTTTTCTCCCTTCTGTAGAACGTAGAGATATCGCAGAAGGAGCCTGGAAACAGCCGGAGAAAAGGTTCTCTGTTCCCAAAGGTTCTCTTCCTTGTATCCATTGCAGGAAGAGGATATGGTAGCTGGGAGAGCATTCCAAAAGTGGATATTCCTATAGCCCGATTGGCCAAGCACGCTTTACTCCCAGCCCCAGGTTCTGCATCCCTACAGGATGTCAATCACCGCAGAGTGGAATCCCAGCTAAAATCTATATTTGCGGCTGCAGGTTCTTCCTCTAGGCCCACATTTGCGTCAGCTTGGGTTGCTAGAGCCATGGAAGCATGGGCAAACCAGCTGGCAGAGGCATTACAGGACTCTGATATACTTCCCCTGGCTTTGCATTTGAAGGAGGCATCGGGGTACCTGTATAAGGTGGCCCAGTATACAGCGGCTGTATCCTCTTCTATTCAGGCTGCATCTATCTCGGCAAGAAGAAGTTATGGCTGAAATCATGGGAAGGAGATGCGGAATCAAAAAAGTCAGTGGAAACCATTCCTTTTTCAGCGACAGGTTTGTTCCCTAATCTCTCAGGCAACCGGGGGCAAAAGCACTTCCTTGCCAGTATTCTCTAGCAGGAGCCGGAACCCTCGGGTCAGCTCTTTTTCGTCAGCCTTTTCGGGGGACCTCCTTTCCTAAAGGACAGTTCTTTAGAGTCAGACAGCCCAATTCTCGAGGCTCCTCTGCCAGGGGGAGATCCTCGTTTGCAGCTAGGCGCCAGGCCTCCATATCCCAGGAGAAGCCTGCGTCATGATGACCACTCTGTTCTGCAGGGGGCGCCAGTGGGGGGACGTCTGTCTTTGTTTCAGGAACAGTGGGCAGCGTCCTCCCTAGATTCTTGGATTCGGGGTATTATATCAGAGGGGTACAGGATAGACCTGTTGGGCCCCGCTCCACATCGTTTCTTCCAAACTCCGCTACCCCGAGATCCATCAAGAAGGCAGGCTATACAGGATTGGGTCGCTTCTCTTCTTTCACAAAAAGTTATCTGCAGGGTTCCAGATTACCAGAAAGGGCAGGGGTTTTTATTCAAACCGGTTTCTGGTCAAGAAGCCGGACGGCTCCTTTCGCCCCATCCTAAATTTAAAGGGCCTCAATGTGCACTTATAGGTGGACAAATTTCGTATGGAATCCCTAAGGTCGGTGATAAACGGCTTTAGAGAAGGATCAGTTTATGGCGTCCATAGACATAAAGGACGCATACCTCCATATTCCAATATGGATTCACCATCAGTCTCTTCTAAGATTCTTGGTGGGATCCTTCCACTATCCGTATCGGGCCCTCCCCTTCGGCCTCTCAACAGCGCCGAGGGTTTTCACGAAGGTCATGTCAGTTATGGCAGCATGTCTTCACCTTCAGGGGGTTCAGGTCGTGCCTTATTTGGACAATCTGCTCATCAAATCCTCCTCAGTAGATTGCTTACGTCATCACTTGTTCCTCACCTTGGTGGTTCTCGAGGGCCACGGATGGCTGATCAATTTAAAGAAATCCCAGATGGTTCCGTGGCAACGCATGGTTTTCCTAGGCCTCATCATGGACACCAGCCAGCAAAAGGTTTTCCTGCCTGTCGAGAAGATTGCTTCAATTCAGAGCATAACAACTCAGGTCTTGTCTTCCCCCAGCCCCTCAATGCACTTGTGCATGCGGCTGCTGGGAAAGATGGTGGCCTCCTTCGAGACCATCCCCTTTGGTCGAGCCCATTCTCGTTGTTTCCTGTGGGATCTGTTGACAAAATTGTCAGGATCCCACCTTCGCTTAGATCTCCAGAGGATCTCTCTATCCCCGAGGACGAGACAATCACTCCAGTGGTGGCTGATTCGGGATCACATGACGGTGGGCAGGTCCTTCGCTCCATGGTCATGGATCATAGCCAGGACAGACGCCAGCCTGAAAGGTTGGGGGCGGTGATCCTACATCTCCGGCTCCAGGGCTTTTGGTCGGTTCAGGAGTCGACCCTTCAATAAACGTGCTGGAATTGAAGGCTATTCTTTTAGCCCTTCGGGGGTCCAGTCCCTCCTCCAGGACCACCCCGTCAGTCCGACAATGCCATGGTTGTGACATATGTCAACAGACAGGGAGGAACCAGGAGTGTAGCTGCAATGAAGATTGCAACTCAAATCTTGATTTGGGCAGAACTATATGTTCCAGCAATATCGGCAGTATTCATTCCAGGAATAAGAAATTGGGAGGCCGACTACTTAAGTCGAAATCAGTTGATGCCAGGAGGGTGGTCACTCCATCCAGAAGTGTTCCAGTCTCTGGCTCAGAGGTGGGGTCTTCCGGATATAGATCTCATGGCCTCCAGACACAACAGAAAGGTTCACACATTTCGCGCAAGGGCAAGGGACCCCTTAGCGGTGGCAGTGGACGTAATGATGATGTCATGGGACTTCAGGTTGGGATACATGTTCCCTCCGATTTCCATGCTTCCTCGTGTGCTCAGACGAGTAAAACAAGGAGGTCTGCCAGTAATTCTGATAGCTCCCTCATGGCCGTGCCGAGTCTGGTACGCGGACATACTCTCTATGGCAGAAGGACCGGGGTTTCGTCTTCCATCTCGAGTCGACCTCCTTCTGCAGGGTCTCTTCCGTTACCAGAATTACCTCAGATCAGTTTAACGGCATGGCTGTTGAAGCCAGCCTCTGGAGGGCTAGAGGTTGTTTCCTCCAGTGTGGTGAACACTATGATGCGAGCCAGAAAGCCAGTCTCAGCTCGCATCTATCACCGGATTTGGAAATACTATATCAGATGGTGTGAAAATAGGACATGTCACACGTCCTCTTTTTGTCTCCCTCGTTTATTGGCTTTTCTTCAGATGGCCTGGAAGCAGGGCTTCGTTTAGGTTCCCTAAAATTCAGGTATTGGCACTTTCAGTCTTTTTTCACCTGAAATTAGCGGATTTGCCAGATATTAGGACTTTCCTTCAGGGAGTCTTGCATATTCAGCCTCTCTATGTTCCACCTACAGCACTGTGGGATCTCAATCTGGTGCTGGATATGCTTAAAGGGCCTCCCTTTGAGCCTTTACTGGTGGCAGATTTGAAATGGTTGACCTGGAAGGTCCTTTGTCTTTTGGCTATTGCATCTGCATGTAGGCTTTCAGAATTAGGAGCTCTGTCTTGTCGGGAACCATATCTGGTTTTCCACGAGGACAGAGCGGTGTTAAGAACCCTCCCTTCTTTCGTTACTAAAGTAGTTTCGGTTTTCCATCTGAACCAAGAAATTGTAGTTCCGGTCTTCTCATCTACTTCCCATTCGGATCAATAGTCTATGGAAAAGTTAGATGTGGTTAGGGCTCTCCGCATTTATGTCAAAAGAACTTCTCAGATTAGACGTACTGATTCCTTGTTTGTTCCTTATGATGCTAATAAGAGAGGCTGGCCAGCCTCAAAACAGTCCATTGCAAGATGGATTACGGCTACTATTAGGCAAGCTTACATAAGGCTAACCGTCCGGTGCCAGAGAGACCTGGTCCTCTGTCTACACCTTTAAATTTTTTTACCAGTTTAATGTATTTGCATCCGCGGATGCAAATTTCGCTCGTAATGCTTTGCGAGCGGGATTTTCAGAGTAGTCCCACCCTTAGGGGGTTGCTTTAGAACGTCCCCATGGTAAGCAGTGTCCCCCAGACTGGATGAAAGAGAAAAGAGGATTTATGTACTTACGTTAAATCCGTTTCTCTGATTCCGTCTGGGGGACACTGCGATCCCTCCCTTCTGCTTTTCTTCTGTGTTCTCTTGTTTGACTGCCCTTTTTTCTCCTTGGGCTTTTTAATTAACTGACAGGAAGAGGAAGAGGCAGGAGGATTGTAGAGGGAAGGGGTCTGTCGGCAGCACTAAAAGTTAACTAGTTAGGTACCAACTCCCCAAGCTCCCTCCACAACCCAGGGTAAGCAGTGTCCCCCAGACGGAATCAGAGAAACGAATTTAACGTAAGTACATAAATCCTCTTATTTATGTGGGTGGTGGGTTTGTTATTTAGTGAGTGAAGACATTTGTTTATTCAAAATTTCTAAGTCAGGGTCAGCAGGTAACTGGAAATCAGTTACTTGATTTAGTAGATTAATTACCACTCTCCAAAATTGGGCTATTGGGTTCCAGATTTTGATGGTTTTGGCAAAATATGGAATTATATAGAATGCATATTAGACCTTTGTGTTTTACACAGTATATACTTGTGTCTTTTATTGAGTAAAATTCATTCGTTTAGACATTTTCATTTGTGAATGGATAAAGTTTTTTAATTTGTAAATAGTGAAAGGAAGTTGAGTGCACTAGGTTGTGTTTCTCACGGTGGGTGGTGCGAATTCTTCACAAGTGTGAAGGAATTGTTGAATACCTGACTTGCACCATGGGGTTGCGACACTTGTAGTTTCCAAATACGGATGAAAGGTAGGTGGGAGCTTGTATTGAATGTTAGATTTTTCCCATTTGGTAAACGGTAATTTAATTGTAGGAATGTCATGGACAAATGCTGGTTGGACGCCTTTACAAAGCCATGGGAAGTAGTCCAGACTGTCATTTCCCAAAAAAAGGACCTTTCAATTTCCACCTACTTTTAACTCCGGGTTTAGTTTGCCAAGCGATCATATGTCTAAATTGTAAGGCTTGATAGTATTTGTATAATATTGGAATGACATTTCTCCTGTATTTGGTGATTTAGTCTTGATTTCCATTATCTAGGTTTGTTTTTGACACTTAGAAAAGTTGTTAAACTGCATTTGAAGTAAGTGGCGAGAACATTTTGGAAAGGGAAAAGTAAATTCTGCATACCGAAAAAATATACATGGGATTCCAATTTGTCAGATCCCTCTGGAATGTGTCAATTAGTGGGAGAAATTTTGATTGGAATAGTAGATTTATAAAGTTTGGTTTTAGCAATGCCCAAGTTTTGGTTGGCTTTATTGTCCCCAGAGGAATTCAAAATAAATTTATATTACTCCTTTTTTTTTTTTTTTTGTTGGAGTAATCGGGTAAGTGAATAGCTAGGGTTTTTGATTTCCGGTTATTGAAGTTATATCTAATCCTTGTAAACTATATGTAAGGGAGGTGTATATTGTGAGTTAATTTAGGTGCTAAAAAGACAAAGTCTTCAAATAAACAGAGGATACTTTAAAGTAGAACAATGTTTTATTGTAAAAAGAAAAAAAAAAGCGTAAACATATACTTACCTACAGCTGATGATTGATTAGAAGAGGTGTAAGATACAGCAGTCTGGCACAGGAGCACAACCCTATTAAATAGGCTGGACAGGTAAAGATGTCCCACGTACTTTCTGCAGTCAGTCTTGGGCGAAAGACTCGTGATTAACAACAGGTCTGACTTCTATAGTCATTTCCACAAACTATCTAAAGATGTTGCTTTATTTGGTTTCAACATATATTGAAGCTTTATAATTGGCTATGCATTTTTGGCATCACATCTTGTAGCTCGACCAACACGCTAAGTATGCTGACGTGATCTATCAAGCCTAAACAAGCATGAAAAGAGAGATATATACAGTTTCTGTTATCTCTTAATGACCTCATATTCCGCAAAGGAGGTATGCAGGTTGGTTACATCATCCACAAAAGGAGAAATATGGTAATGGTGGGAACCCTTTAAAATCAGTGTTAGCCCCTTGACAACCGTTTGACAAGTCTCTGTTGTTTGGATATGTTCCCCCGTCAGGTTTAAGAAGGATCACTAAGCTTATAAGTTTTAGAAAATCCTAAATTAATTTGATCTCCATATAACCTTACGGGTTAACGCTCCTCTTCCCTATAATTTGATGCACAAAACAATGAGCAGAATATTTTCCTGTACCCCTCCCCATTTCTAAAACCTTTCCTTGCCCCGTTGTTCGTCTCCCCCCTCCCTCTGAAAAATAAAAACAAACAGCATTTTTCTTTTCCATGAATAACATACCGGATTTTAGATAATTTATCTTGGTCTTTCTTACTATTGTGTGTAAACATTTTTGAATTTCATATGTATACAGTATGTTTATACATTCTCTTGGTATGTTTCAAACTCGTTGTTTTCTTTTGAAAAAACCCTAATAAAAATTACTTTAAAAAAAATAAATAGAAATCAGTATTAGCACGGATTTTAGCCACTAGGGGCTCTAAGCAGTGAGCATATATCAAAGGTAAAAAGGGCATGTCTCTCTTGTGCCATTGTTCACGCTGAATCTTGGAGAATTCAATACAATTTTTTACATATCATACATTACATATGTATGCTGGTGGTGCCCGGTAGCCAGTTGTGATGGAGCTCCAAGTGCAGCAAATGGTGTGTGGATTGGAATCCTGTGGTTTCCGCTGGATCTGGGCAGCTTTAATGGATGCTGGTTATATTACAATGTTACCAGGATTGTGAAGCTCCGAGAAAGTAGGGCTGTCTGTAAAGGAGTCTGCTCCAATGACCCGCAATTGTGGGTGGCGTTTGGCCCAGTTCTGTGTTTACAGCGAAGGCGGAACCAAACTTGGTCATCCATAATTGACCATCAGTTGTACGGGTCCCTTCTGAGGGACGGAAGACGCCAGAAGTCACAGCAGCGCAAGCTTCTCGGGCTGTAGTGTGGGATATGCCTTAGTTCAGAGCACTGTTAAAATTTGTCTCCCGAAGCAGTGCAAGGGATGAAATGTCCCAAATATATTTGGATAGACATATCGGAGTTTCAGGAGCTGGTAAACAGTACTTCTGTTTAAGATGGCCGTCAAGCTAAGTTTGCATTTTGGATTATCGAAGCAAATTAGGAATAGAAATAAAACAGAAGCACACCACTATACACATCTAAAGTTGAGTTATTTCTAGGGATGTGCACCGGCGACTTTTGGTGTCTCGTGTTTTGTGTTTTGGATTCGGATTTTCGTGATGTTTTGGGTTCGGATTTGTTTCGCAAAACACCTGCCGAAAGGTTTTGGTTCGGATTTAAGGTTTTGGATTCGGAATTTTTTTGAAAAAAGCATAAAAAGTTCAAAAATCAAGTTTGGGCTTATTTTCACTCCTACGCTATTATTAACCTCAATAACATTCAATAACAAGCATTTCCACTAATTTACAGTGTATTCTGAACACCTCACAATATAGTTATTAGTCCAAAACGTTGCAACGAGGTATCTTTCTGGACTGCGTAGTGGAGTGGTCCCCACAATATAATAATAAAACCATCAACTGGTCTTAATCGCACCAAAAAATGTACCTGGACTGCATAGAGGAGTGGGTCACCACAATATAATTTAAAAACCCTGAACTTGTATGATTCGCACCAATAAATGTATCTGGACTGCGTAGAGGAGTTGGTCACCACAATATAATAAGAAAACCATCAACTGGTCTTAATCGCACCAAAAAATGTACCTGGACTGCGTAGAGGAGTGGGTCACCACAATATAATTTAAAAACCCTGAACTTGTATGATTCGCACCAATAAATGTATCTGGACTGCGTAGAGGAGTGGGTCACCACAATATAATTTAAAAACCCTGAACTTGTATGATTCGCACCAATAAATGTATCTGGACTGCGTAGAGGAGTGGGTCACCACAATATAATTTAAAAACACTGAACTTGTATGATTCGCACCAATAAATGTATCTGGACTGCGTAGAGGAATGGGTCACCACAATATAATAAGAAAACCATCAACTGGTCTGAATCGCACCGAATAATGTACCTGGACTGCGTAGAGGAGTGGTCACCACAATATATATAATAAGAAAACCATCAACTGGTATGAATCGCACCAAAAAATGTACCTGGACTGCGTAGAGGAGTGGTCACCACAATATATATAATAAGAAAACCATCAACTGGTATGAGTCGCACCAAAAAATGTACCTGGACTGCGTAGAGGAGTGGTCACTCACCACAATATAAATTAAAAACCCTGAACTTGTATGAATCGCACCAATAAATGTAATTAATAAAAAAAACCTCCACGGCTCTGAATTTCCCCCAAAAAAATTCTGGACTGTGTAGTGGGGTGGCCCCGGTACTAAATTTGATACCGGGGCCACAATACCTCCTCCAAGTTCCAAGTGTAGTGTTTATAACATATTAACACTACACTAATTCTAGCACGTCAAATCCTCTTGTTTTAAATAATGACAGGGCATTTAACTTTTGATTAAATTTTTTTAATTTGTTGACATTTTCTTTTACTTTTTCAACATGGCAAACGACTGTTGAATGGTCACATAATGCCCAAAAAATAGTTGCAAGATGGAATTGTCCTTGGTCCCTCCCACCCACCCTTATGTTGTTGAAATAGGACATGCACACTTTAACAAACCAATCATTTCAGCGACAGGGCCTACCAAACAACTGTGGCTGAAATGATTGGTTTGTTTGGGCCCCCACAACAAAATAACAATTCATCTCTTCCCTGTACAGACTAAACAGGCTCTACTGAGGAAAGATGTCGTCCTCATCCTCAACCTCTGATTCCTCTCCCCCTACAGTGTGTACTTCTTCCTCCTCACACATTATCAATTCATCCCCGCTGGACTCCACAACCACAGGGCCCTCTGTACTATCTGGAGGGCAGTGATGTACTTCATTGAGGAATTGATTATTCATTTTTATAAACATCATTTTTTCAACGTTGTGAGGAAGCAACCTCCTTCGCCGCTCACTGACCAGGTTCCCCGCTGCACTAAAAACTCTTTCCGAGTACACACTGGAGGGGGGACAACGCAGGTAAAATAGAGCCAGTTTTTACAGGGGCTTCCAAACTGCCTTTTGGAGTTCTACCACGTCACTACCTCTAGTTAATTTAGATTGCAAGGCTTTGAAGATAAAAAAAAGCAGGCTGCACAGACTGTGGAGCTAGAAAGTGAAATTAAATGGACCACGTTACTTTGGTAGCTATCTATGCCCCCTACCCGCACTACACTTGTAGTTGAATATAAAAGAAGCAGCCTGCATAGACTGTAGAACTAGAAATTCAAATATACAAAGAAATGGACAAAGGCAGTTTGGTATCTGTCTGCATCAGATCCCCTCTCCACTAGGAGTAAAATAGAAAACTATTCGGGCGTTATATAATCTAGAATATAAATAGAAATTGAGAAAGGCAATTTGGTATCTGTCTGCATCATAATCATCAACATCCTCCTCAGTGCCAGCTACATCAATATCCTCCTCCCGGTGAACAACATTCACACCTTCATTAGCCAAATCTGTAACTGGACTGTGGGTGATCCTTCCAGCATATGCAGAGGGCGTGCTGCAAATGCTGGATGGAGTCACCTCTTCCCGTACAGTGATGGGAAGGTCAGGGTTCACAACCAACAAACCCTTGGACTCGCCTTGGGGATTTGTGATGTCATCTGTTTAGAAGGCAGAGTTCTTTGCTGTTTTGTTGTTGTTGCTGACAGCATAACTCTCTTAAATTTTTTGTAGGGGGGGGGAGTAGGAGGGCTTAGATCCTTGGGTGAAGCTGGACCACTAGTCATGAACACGGGCCAGGATCTAAGCCGTTCCTTGCCACTACGTGTCGTAAATGGCATATTGCTAACTTTACGTTTCTCCTCAGATGATTTTAAGTTTCTCTTTTTGCTACTTTTTGAGAACTTGGGCTTTTTGGATTTTACATGCCCTCTACTAGGAGATTGGGCATCGGGCTTGCCAGACGACGTTGATGGCATTTCATCGTCTATGTCATGACTAGTGGCAGCAGCTTCAGCATTAGGAGGAAGTGGGTCTTGATCTTTCCCCACTTTATACTCCAAATTTTGGTTTTCCATTATATGTAGCACAAGAGAGCGTACCCCTAAGCCACACACACTTGGCAAAGCCTTTAAAAATTATATGCGGCACAGGAGAGTACCACTGGACTTATACTGCTGAATCAGTGAACTTTGTAATAGCAGTACCACTGGACTTATACTGCTGAATCAGTGAACTTTGTAATAGGAGTACCACTGGACTTATACTGCTGAATCAGTGAACTTTGTAATATATCAGTACCACTGGACTTATACTGCTGAATCAGTGAACTTTGTAATAGCAGTACCACTGGACTTATACTGCTGAATCAGTGAACTTTGTAGTAGCAGTACCACTGGACTTATACTGCTGAATCAGTGAACTTTGTAATAGCAGTACCACTGGACTTATACTGCTGAATCGGTGAACTTTGTAATATATCAGTACCACTGGACTTATACTGCTGAATCAGTGAACTTTGTAATATAGCAGTACCACTGGACTTATACTGCTGAATCAGTGAACTTTGTAATATATCAGTACCACTGGACTTATACTGCTGAATCAGAGAACTTGGTAATATTGCAGTACCAATGGGCTTATACTGCAGGATTGGTTTTACAAATTTTGTTGTAATTAAAAAAAATTTAAATTATTTTTTTGTATTTTTTTTTATAACTTTTTTTAAATTTTTTAAACACTTGGGAATATTGGGGAAATAAGAACTATGCCCTTAGAAGCACAGGACCACTGGACTGAACAGGACACAGCACAGGACCCAGCTGCACCACTGAACTCAAAATTGACAGAGCACAGCACCACTGGACTGATACTGCAGAACACAGCACAGCACAGAACTAAACAGCACAGCACGAGATCTACCAGGACAGAGGACCACCTAACACACCCTCCCTCTACCCTGATCAATGCCCGAGGGAAGATGGCGGCAACTAGCTGGGAATTTATAGGTTCCGAGTATCGCGAGATCCGACAGCGGGATTATGACTCCGAGCCTCGGTTTCAAGTTTTCATCTGGAGCCAATACCCGGATCTGTCTCGGATCCGACTCGGATCGGCAACGTTCGGGTGGGCTCGGATTCAGGAAATCCGAGTGCGCTCATCTCTAGTTATTTCATATAGTGTCCATTAAAAGATGCATTTAATATTATTTACATGTTGATTCTCAATGGTCTCGTTCTGTGGAAAGTTATTACCAACTTTTTTGTATGAACTGTTACATTTACCATTGTAATGGTATAAATGAACTGATGCAGAAATGGTCGTAAAACGGACGTAAGAAAAAAAGAGCATGCAAAATAGCGTATATCTACCCATATGCTGAGCAATACACATCTTGATGTGCCTTGCTCTGCATCGGCATCATGTTTGTCTGCCAAGTTATCATCATCATTGCTGATTTGAATCTATCCTGTGCAGGTGCAAATTATACACCTCCTAACAGGCATATATGCGTATTTCTACAGGTCTTTGCGTGAACAGGTCTTTACTATATTATGCTTGGATTTACATTCAGCTTCCCTCCGCCTCTTCACGCACATATGCGCATTGTTACTGTGGGCGTTCACAGTATGAATTATTACATACAACCTGAAGTAGGTTCCTCTCTGCACCGGGCCCACTGTATGTAATCCATTGGTGTTTGTTCAGCATATATCACACTACACAAAAATTATGTAGCTCTTAACTAGTGCAATGGATTTATACTAATCTGGAAAAGCAGCCATTTGATTAGGAAAGCAAAGAGACAGAATAGTGTAATGCAGTGCTCATTCTTTGCACTGTCTGCTTCAATCGTGGGCTGACACTAGCATTATAGCAAGAGAGACATTATAAAGTAGGACGTTTGATATATTTTATACATTTTACTGTATTTTTGTATGTCATCAGTGGAAGCACTGTACGTTTTCTTTATAAAATATATACATAAAGAAGTGACACAGTTCGCAACACAATACTTAGATCTGACTCATCTTGGAGACATTGCCTTTTTCAATTCTCATTACATTTCTTCTTTTGTATTGTATTCAGTTGTCATTACATTACTCGTTTTGTATTCTTAAAGGAAACATCCACCTTCTCACATCATTTGCTTAGGTTGTGTAGAGTAGTAGTAATGGAGTAGTTCATATCATTTTTTTAGATGTAGAAACAGAAAATAAATAGTTAAAAAGGAAAAGGCACACATCTAAGGCTGGATACACACTATGCAAAATTTTTCCCGATGCAATATCATTAACGAGTTTACCAACAGCTGAAAATCCCGATCAGTATGTCGATTCATGTGTATACACTATACACTTTTTACAAGATTTACCTTCAGATCTGTGCTCTTTATGTCATAACCATTGTCTGAAAAGATTGTGACTCTGTAAACCCTATGGAGATCTGAATGGATGGACCCTCTGTAGTGTGTACACAGCCTTAGCGCTATATGGGATACATTTATTTTAACTTAATCTGTGGTCTCTTTCTGTGGAAAATGGTTACCAACTCATGTTTTGAACTGTGACTTTTACAGTTGTAACTGACTTTTGACAGTGAAGTGCAGAAATGAACCTAATGTATGTTTATCATTGGTATTTGTGCTGCACTTAACATACAAATTGTATTCATGGTATATGTGACTAATTTCACATTTTTTGAAGAATTAGGAGATGAAAATAATACCAG
The DNA here is from genome assembly GCF_038048845.1 of Mixophyes fleayi. Taxonomy (NCBI): domain Eukaryota; kingdom Metazoa; phylum Chordata; class Amphibia; order Anura; family Limnodynastidae; genus Mixophyes; species Mixophyes fleayi. Next base: position 167,453,568 of record NC_134402.1, read on the forward strand.
AGAGAGGCAAAGAAAAAAGACTAACCACTGTGAATCAGCAGGTATGTTTTTTTTTTTTTTGTTGTTGTTGTTCTTCTTCTGATTCCTAATTATGGTTCGAACTGTGACTTTTACAATTGTAACAGGTCAATTGCAGAAATTGACTTACTGTATGTTTGCCGATGGCATTTGTGCAGCGCTTAACACACTTAAATTATATTCATGGTAAATGTCTTATTTTGTGAAGAACTAGGAGATGACGAATATACCATAGAGAGGCAAAGAAAAAAGACAAAAAAGACTAACCATAGTGAATTAGCAGGTATGTTTTTTTTGTTCTTCTAGTAGTTTTCTACTTTGAAGTTTGAAATTCATTCCAATGTGTATTTCAGATTTTAATATATCTGTTTAATTATTTCAAACCCATATGACCAAACGATATTGGATGGTTTAGGTGTTATTTCAGATCCAGATACAAAAAGTGATTCACTTGCTGGTATGTTGCTTTTTATTTTTGTGTATATGAATACAAAATATATGAATCAGTACCAGTAATTTAAAAGATCCGTTGTCCATCCCAGGCTAGCAAGCATTGGCTGATTGTGGGTGCCAGAAGTGCAGAATTGTCTTCTTTGCTGTGTGCATGTCCTTTATTTTGGGCATGGGTTTGCATGAATGCCAATCATTCCCATCCTAATGCTCCAGAGTAATTGATAGATTTAGCCATACATTTCTAAATACAGAGGGTTTGAGCACTTTGCTGTATTCAGTCTTCATAGACTTGATCATCTGTGATATTCCTAGTTTTGAAGTTGGCAGGTATAAAATAAGCTGGTGCAGAGGATTGGAACATTCACAGCAGCACATACCACACTATATGGGCATAAAGTATTTGGCCACACCTTTTAATTATTGAATTGAGGTGTTTCAATCAGACCCGTTGCCAGAGGTGTATAAAATGAAGCACCTAGTCATGCAGTCTCCATTTGCAAACATTTGTGGTACCAAATGGGCCGTTCTGAAGAGCTCAGTGACTTCAAGCGTGGTACTGTGATAGGATGCCACCTTTGCAATAAGATGGTTCGTGAAATTTCATCCCTGCTTGATATTACATGGTGAACTGCAAGTGATATTCTTAAAAAGTGGAAATATGGTAATGGCGGGGATCAAGTTGGATCCCTTTAAAATCAGTATTAGCCCCTTGACAACCGTTTGACAAATCTCTGGTGTTTGGATATGTTCCACCGTCAGGTTTAAGAGGGATCACTTCGCTTATAAGTTTTAGAAAATCCTAAATTAATTTGATCTCCATATAACCATACGGGTTAACGCTCCTCTTCCCTATAATTTGATGCACAAAACAATGAGCAGAATATTTTCCTGTACCCCTCCCCATCCCTAAAACCTTTCCTTGCCCCGTTGTTCGTCTCCCCCCTCCCTCTGAAAAATAAAAACAAACAGCATTTTTCTTTTCCATGAATAACATACCGGATTTTAGATAATTTATCTTGGTCTTTCTTACTATTGTGTGTAAACATTTTTGAATTTCATATGTATACAGTATGTTTGTACATTCTCTTGGTATGTTTCAAACTCATCGTTTTCTTTTGAAAAAACCCAAATAAAAATTTACTTTAAAAAAAAAATAATAAAAATCAGTATTAGCACGGATTTTAGCCACTAGGGGCTCTAAGCAGTGAGCATATATCAAAGGTAAAAAGGGCATGTCTCTCTTGTGCCATTGTTCACGCTGAATCTTGGAGAATTCAATACAATTTTTTACATATCAATGCATTTCATTACATATGTATGTTGGTGGTGCCCGGTAGCCAGTGTGATGGAGCTCCAAGTGCAGCAAATGGTGTGTGGATTGGAATCCTGTGGTTTCCGCTGGATCTGGGCAGCTTTAATGGATGCTGGTTATATTACAATGTTACCAGGGTTGTGAAGCTCCGCGAAAGTAGGGCTGTCTGTAAAGGAGTCTGCTCCAATGACCCGCAATTGTGGGTGGCGTTTGGCCCAGTTCTGTGTTTACAGCGAAGGCGGAACCAAACTTGGTCATCCATAATTGACCATCAGTTTTACGGGTCCCTTCTGAGGGATGGAAGACGGCAGAAGTCACAGCAGCGCAAGCTTCTCAGGCTGTAGTGTGGGATATGCCCTAGTTCAGAGCACTGTTAAAATTTGTCTCCCGAAGCAGTGCAAGGGATGAAATGTCCCAAATATATTTGGATAGACATATCGGAGTTTCAGGAGCTGGTAAACAGTACTTCTGTTTAAGATGGCCGTCAAGCTAAGTTTGCATTTTGGATTATCGAAGCAGATTAGGAGTAGAAATAAAACAGAAGCACACCACTATACACATCTAAAGTTGAGTTATTTCATATAGTGTCCATTAAAAGATGCATTTAATATTATTTACATGTTGATTCTCAATGGTCTCGTTCTGTGGAAAGTTTATTACCAACTTTTTTGTATGAACTGTTACATTTACCATTGTAATGGTATAAATGAACTGATGCAGAAATGGTCGTAAAACGGACGTAAGAAAAGAAGAGCATGCAAAATAGCGTATATCTACCCATATGCTGAGCAATATACATCTTGATGTGCCTTGCTCTGCATCGGCATCATGTTTGTCTGCCAAGTTATCATCATCATTGCTGATTTGAATCTATCCTGTAGCAGGTGCAAATTATACACCTCCTAACAGGCGTATATGCGTATTTCTACAGGTCTTTACGTAAACAGGTCTTTACTATATTATGCTTGGATTTACATTCAGCTTCCCTCCGCCTCTTCACGCACATATGCGCATTGTTACTGTGGGCGTTCACAGTATGAATTATTACATACAACCTGAAGTAGGTTCCTCTCTGCACCGGGCCCACTGTATGTAATCCATTGGTGTTTGTTCAGCATATATCACACTACACAAAAATTATGTAGCTCTTAACTAGTGCAATGGATTTATACTAATCTGGAAAAGCAGCCATTTGATTAGGAAAGCAAAGAGACAGAATAGTGTAATGCAGTGCTCATTCTTTGCACTGTCTGCTTCAATCGTGGGCTGACACTGGCATTATAGCAAGAGAGACATAAAGTAGGACGTTTGATATATTTTATACATTTTACTGTATTTTTGTATGTCATCAGTGGAAGCACTGTACGTTTTCTTTATAAAATATATACATAAAGAAGTGACACAGTTCGCAACACAATACTTAGATCTGACTCATCTTGGAGACATTGCCTTTTTCAATTCTCATTACATTTCTTCTTTTGTATTGTATTCAGTTGTCATTACATTACTCGTTTTGTATTCTTAAAGGAAACATCCACCTTCTCACATCATTTGCTTAGGTTGTGTAGAGTAGTAGTAATGGAGTAGTTCATATCATTTTTTTAGATGTAGAAACAGAAAATAAATAGTTAAAAAGGAAAAGGCACACATCTAAGGCTGGATACACACTATGCAAAATTTTTCCCGATGCAATATCATTAACGAGTTTACCAACAGCTGAAAATCCCGATCAGTATGTCGATTCATGTGTATACACTATACACTTTTTACAAGATTTACCTTCAGATCTGTGCTCTTTATGTCATAACCATTGTCTGAAAAGATTGTGACTCTGTAAACCCTATGGAGATCTGAATGGATGGACCCTCTGTAGTGTGTACACAGCCTTAGCGCTATATGGGATACATTTATTTTAACTTAATCTGTGGTCTCTTTCTGTGGAAAATGGTTACCAACTCATGTTTTGAACTGTGACTTTTACAGTTGTAACTGACTTTTGACAGTGAAGTGCAGAAATGAACCTAATGTATGTTTATCATTGGTATTTGTGCTGCACTTAACATACAAATTGTATTCATGGTATATGTGACTAATTTCACATTTTTTGAAGAATTAGGAGATGAAAATAATACCAGAGAGAGGCAAAGAAAAAAGACTAACCACTGTGAATCAGCAGGTATGTTTTTTTTTTTTTTGTTGTTGTTGTTCTTCTTCTGATTCCTAATTATGGTTCGAACTGTGACTTTTACAATTGTAACAGGTCAATTGCAGAAATTGACTTACTGTATGTTTGCCGATGGCATTTGTGCAGCGCTTAACACACTTAAATTATATTCATGGTAAATGTCTTATTTTGTGAAGAACTAGGAGATGACGAATATACCATAGAGAGGCAAAGAAAAAAGACAAAAAAGACTAACCATAGTGAATTAGCAGGTATGTTTTTTTTGTTCTTCTAGTAGTTTTCTACTTTGAAGTTTGAAATTCATTCCAATGTGTATTTCAGATTTTAATATATCTGTTTAATTATTTCAAACCCATATGACCAAACGATATTGGATGGTTTAGGTGTTATTTCAGATCCAGATACAAAAAGTGATTCACTTGCTGGTATGTTGCTTTTTATTTTTGTGTATATGAATACAAAATATATGAATCAGTACCAGTAATTTAAAAGATCCGTTGTCCATCCCAGGCTAGCAAGCATTGGCTGATTGTGGGTGCCAGAAGTGCAGAATTGTCTTCTTTGCTGTGTGCATGTCCTTTATTTTGGGCATGGGTTTGCATGAATGCCAATCATTCCCATCCTAATGCTCCAGAGTAATTGATAGATTTAGCCATACATTTCTAAATACAGAGGGTTTGAGCACTTTGCTGTATTCAGTCTTCATAGACTTGATCATCTGTGATATTCCTAGTTTTGAAGTTGGCAGGTATAAAATAAGCTGGTGCAGAGGATTGGAACATTCACAGCAGCACATACCACACTATATGGGCATAAAGTATTTGGCCACACCTTTTAATTATTGAATTGAGGTGTTTCAATCAGACCCGTTGCCAGAGGTGTATAAAATGAAGCACCTAGTCATGCAGTCTCCATTTGCAAACATTTGTGGTACCAAATGGGCCGTTCTGAAGAGCTCAGTGACTTCAAGCGTGGTACTGTGATAGGATGCCACCTTTGCAATAAGATGGTTCGTGAAATTTCATCCCTGCTTGATATTACATGGTGAACTGCAAGTGATATTCTTAAAAAGTGGAAATATGGTAATGGCGGGGATCAAGTTGGATCCCTTTAAAATCAGTATTAGCCCCTTGACAACCGTTTGACAAATCTCTGGTGTTTGGATATGTTCCACCGTCAGGTTTAAGAGGGATCACTTCGCTTATAAGTTTTAGAAAATCCTAAATTAATTTGATCTCCATATAACCATACGGGTTAACGCTCCTCTTCCCTATAATTTGATGCACAAAACAATGAGCAGAATATTTTCCTGTACCCCTCCCCATCCCTAAAACCTTTCCTTGCCCCGTTGTTCGTCTCCCCCCTCCCTCTGAAAAATAAAAACAAACAGCATTTTTCTTTTCCATGAATAACATACCGGATTTTAGATAATTTATCTTGGTCTTTCTTACTATTGTGTGTAAACATTTTTGAATTTCATATGTATACAGTATGTTTGTACATTCTCTTGGTATGTTTCAAACTCATCGTTTTCTTTTGAAAAAACCCAAATAAAAATTACTTTAAAAAAAAAATAATAAAAATCAGTATTAGCACGGATTTTAGCCACTAGGGGCTCTAAGCAGTGAGCATATATCAAAGGTAAAAAGGGCATGTCTCTCTTGTGCCATTGTTCACGCTGAATCTTGGAGAATTCAATACAATTTTTTACATATCAATGCATTTCATTACATATGTATGTTGGTGGTGCCCGGTAGCCAGTGTGATGGAGCTCCAAGTGCAGCAAATGGTGTGTGGATTGGAATCCTGTGGTTTCCGCTGGATCTGGGCAGCTTTAATGGATGCTGGTTATATTACAATGTTACCAGGGTTGTGAAGCTCCGCGAAAGTAGGGCTGTCTGTAAAGGAGTCTGCTCCAATGACCCGCAATTGTGGGTGGCGTTTGGCCCAGTTCTGTGTTTACAGCGAAGGCGGAACCAAACTTGGTCATCCATAATTGACCATCAGTTTTACGGGTCCCTTCTGAGGGATGGAAGACGGCAGAAGTCACAGCAGCGCAAGCTTCTCAGGCTGTAGTGTGGGATATGCCCTAGTTCAGAGCACTGTTAAAATTTGTCTCCCGAAGCAGTGCAAGGGATGAAATGTCCCAAATATATTTGGATAGACATATCGGAGTTTCAGGAGCTGGTAAACAGTACTTCTGTTTAAGATGGCCGTCAAGCTAAGTTTGCATTTTGGATTATCGAAGCAGATTAGGAGTAGAAATAAAACAGAAGCACACCACTATACACATCTAAAGTTGAGTTATTTCATATAGTGTCCATTAAAAGATGCATTTAATATTATTTACATGTTGATTCTCAATGGTCTCGTTCTGTGGAAAGTTTATTACCAACTTTTTTGTATGAACTGTTACATTTACCATTGTAATGGTATAAATGAACTGATGCAGAAATGGTCGTAAAACGGACGTAAGAAAAGAAGAGCATGCAAAATAGCGTATATCTACCCATATGCTGAGCAATATACATCTTGATGTGCCTTGCTCTGCATCGGCATCATGTTTGTCTGCCAAGTTATCATCATCATTGCTGATTTGAATCTATCCTGTAGCAGGTGCAAATTATACACCTCCTAACAGGCGTATATGCGTATTTCTACAGGTCTTTACGTAAACAGGTCTTTACTATATTATGCTTGGATTTACATTCAGCTTCCCTCCGCCTCTTCACGCACATATGCGCATTGTTACTGTGGGCGTTCACAGTATGAATTATTACATACAACCTGAAGTAGGTTCCTCTCTGCACCGGGCCCACTGTATGTAATCCATTGGTGTTTGTTCAGCATATATCACACTACACAAAAATTATGTAGCTCTTAACTAGTGCAATGGATTTATACTAATCTGGAAAAGCAGCCATTTGATTAGGAAAGCAAAGAGACAGAATAGTGTAATGCAGTGCTCATTCTTTGCACTGTCTGCTTCAATCGTGGGCTGACACTGGCATTATAGCAAGAGAGACATAAAGTAGGACGTTTGATATATTTTATACATTTTACTGTATTTTTGTATGTCATCAGTGGAAGCACTGTACGTTTTCTTTATAAAATATATACATAAAGAAGTGACACAGTTCGCAACACAATACTTAGATCTGACTCATCTTGGAGACATTGCCTTTTTCAATTCTCATTACATTTCTTCTTCTGTATTGTATTCAGTTGTCATTACATTACTCGTTTTGTATTCTTAAAGGAAACATCCACCTTCTCACATCATTTGCTTAGGTTGTGTAGAGTAGTAGTAATGGAGTAGTTCATATCATTTTTTTAGATGTAGAAACAGAAAATAAATAGTTAAAAAGGAAAAGGCACACATCTAAGGCTGGATACACACTATGCAAAATTTTTCCCGATGCAATATCATTAACGAGTTTACCAACAGCTGAAAATCCCGATCAGTATGTCGATTCATGTGTATACACTATACACTTTTTACAAGATTTACCTTCAGATCTGTGCTCTTTATGTCATAACCATTGTCTGAAAAGATTGTGACTCTGTAAACCCTATGGAGATCTGAATGGATGGACCCTCTGTAGTGTGTACACAGCCTTAGCGCTATATGGGATACATTTATTTTAACTTAATCTGTGGTCTCTTTCTGTGGAAAATGGTTAC